>NC_081165.1:21454624-21771568 GCF_012432095.1 Onychostoma macrolepis | reverse complement strand
TTAACATGCAAAACTGACTGATCATTTGAACTTCTCTTGCTCTCCCTGACAGCTATTATGCCAATGATTGCTTCCAGAAGATCCCTTTGTGTGTTTTGCATTGTGCACACCATACACACCATGATCAGATATTTCATCATTCAAGTGATGTTTTAGGCACTTAAACCCACACTAGAGAAAAAAAAAAAACTTTTTTTTTTTCTAATTTCTGTGCCTTCAAGCAGAAGTGCAAAAATATTGATTGTTTTCGAACCATTTTTTCTCATTCCATCTTCCATTGTGCAAACACACAGATAGTCCCATCTCAAATTCACATTGTTGTTTAAGCCAGTTTCGTTATTTAAATAGTGTTACAAGTTAATTTCATGTCATTAGTAGATCTATTTCCTAGATCTAATATTTCATATTAATTTAATTGATTTTTTTTTTTTGGCAGGTGGTTACACCTGTTTGGTGTAATGTTTATATCATTTCCAGCCTCAAGACATCAAATGGAATTTGATCCAGATGCCGTTAACATGTAGGGGAACTTTACTAAAAAAAGAAGTTTCCTCCTACCTTATCTTTCATTTTCGACATGTAATATATCAGGAAGGAAATAAGTGAAATTTCCCTTGAGCACACTTTAATTTTTTGTCTTTTATCAACAGTTTCAGAATGTCCAAATGTAATAAATATTTTCTAAAAAAAAATTAGAAAGTTTCTATCAAACAATAACCTACCTTTTCCCTTGCTATAGTTTTGAGGTATGAACTCTAAAAAAAAAAAACCTTCTTTAGGAGTTAAATAGTAAACAGTGATTTTTAATTATATATTTCACAAATGTAGGCTACTTTTTGATTGTATTTTTGATCAAATAAATGCATTCTTAGTGAACATATGAGAAAGCACCTCTTTCAAAAACATTTTAAAAGTCTTACAAACTTTTGAACAGGACTCTATAACAGTTAATATTTTACCAGCAAAAATGTAGCATTAAGTTTCAAGAAAACTGATCCCTGTTGGTTTATTATTTTCTATTTCTGCCTGCTTGAAACATAGCGATGTCCTTAATGTCCTTACAAAGCCTCCAACATCTGTTTGTTCTCGTGGGACCGCTGAGCTTAGAGTGCCCACATCACTGAAGCATGTTGAGACGGGACGCTGCGCTCTATGGGGGAAATATGACCACAGCAGAGATATGTGGGGTCATGGTGCCACGGCTTAGATGAACCGAACTCATCCGAGAGGAGGAGGAAGAAAGGCAGGATGTGGGTCAGGGGCAACGAGAGCTGAGGGAATGGGTCAGGTGGTTACAGTAAAAGACAATGTTCTTTATCGATCCACACACACAAACACACACACACGTTCTCAATTTCCCACCATCAACTTCCTCAGTCGCTCCCATTTCCTGCGTAATAGATTGTGAGGATGATTAATGAGATATCAGTTGAAATCCCCTGACCAGACAGCACCCGTCTGACTTCAAATGACAACGTCTCATTGTTAATTATTTAAATAGGAATTGCAAGGAATTGGCAGAGACAATCAGTAACACACATCACCACTGTAATTAAAAACCGCCCTGACGGTGTTGGAGGCTAAATTGGCGTGATGCTGATGAGAATTGAGTACATCACGCGGATTTGGAGGCTCCAAGAGTGCACAAAGAAAAGTTCAGCAAAGCTGATCCCACGATCATATGTCAGATTAGGTCAGGTCCTTGCGGTTGCGATGGCTGGAGGTGGAATTTACTGTGGTGTGCTCTTTGCAGAGGTTATCATACTTCTCCTGGCTGCTTCTGAGTGGAAGTAGATAACTGTGGGAGCTTTCTGTACATTCCTTACACTCATACTAAGTGCTTGCCAAGATTTGCTGTGTTTGATATTCCTCGAACATTCTATTTAAGGTTTGCTCTGAATTCATAAGCCTGAGTATTAAACTTCTGGAGTTGAGGCTCGTTTACAATGATAATTCTAGAAATAACAATAATTTATTATTGTTTTAAGAATGGTAAAAAAAAAAAAAAAATCTAGATGATTAACAATAAAATACTGACAGCCAATCAGAATTTAAAGAGGCGAATGCAAAAAACTGCAGCACATGTTATCTTTCGTTGGTGTGGATGCTAATGTAGTTATCGTTATAGTTATTTTTCTTGGTATGAATGGCCTTTAATGCAGAATATTAGTACTCCGTTTAACCTTATTTTATCCTTAAGTGGTGTCCACACTAAATGAGACCCGTACGTAACACAAGCCCATTGAGTCCTAAGTGCAAACACATTAGGACTGGTCAGTCCAACCTGAAATATTATTCCAACCATTGCACCAACCTGAAACATTTGCACATTTAACTCCATTTGAGCAAAATAAACAACATTTATTAGACAGTTCAGGTCAAGCTTTGCTGCTGATTTGACATTTAAATGGGTTTGGCAAACAGTTTGTGAGATTTCATTATTTCCCCATTAATGTAAATAGGAGTTGGTTGCTTGCCTCAAATAGCTGCTCAGAGATGTTGCAAATAATTGCTACAGAATGAACTGACTTTTCTTGATGGGAACTATGGCTCAATACAAATACAGATCTTCAAAGCTGCTGGCTTGCTGTGTTGTGGGAAAGCGGAGTAGATGGTATATTTTCAGAGGTTGAATTGTTATAGTTGGTTATTTGTTGAATAATTAATTAAATAATTCAAAACAGAAGCCTTTGTTGTTTTAGTGTCACATGTGTACGTAGCTTTAAGATAATTGTTAGATAATCCTGTGTTTAAGATTACACTAGAGGTCAAACATTTGAAATTATTAAGAATTTGTCATATTTTTGAAAGAATTCTCTTATGCTCACTAAAGGCTGCGTTTATTTGAAGAAAAATATATTGTGAAGTATTACAATTTTTAAGATCTGTTTTCAATTTTAATATATTTTAAAATTAGCGCTGTGCAATGATTAATCGCAATTAATCGCTTCCAAAATAAGTTTTTGTGTACATAATGTGTGTACTGTGTATATTTATAATGTATACATAAAAGACACATGCATACAGTATATATTTAAAAAAGTATTTACATGTATATATTTATATTCATATAATTTATATTATATATACATTTATTTAATATATAAAATAAATACACACACACACATTATGTACATAAAAACTTTTATTTGGATGCGATTAATCATTGCCCAACACTATTTATAATATAATTTATTCCTCTGATGGCAAAGTTGATTTTCAGCAGCCATTACTCCAGTCTTCAGTGTCCGACGCTCCTTCAGAAAGTATTTTTATCAAATAAATACAATCTTGGTTAGCATACAATTTCAAAAACATTAAAAACATGATTAATTCAAAACTATTGATCTGTAGTTTAAGTTTTTGATTCATTGATAGCATTTTCGACATTCAAATTGTACATTGAAGATGTCATTGTAAAATTTGCATACTGAATTTTGATTGGTCTAGTCTTTCTTGTGTGTTACCATTTAAAGCAGACTTAGCCTGTACAGTTGATTCTCATGCACAGCTCACTGAAAAGAAGACGTGTGTTACATGTCATGAAAACAGTAAAGCGGAAGTGAGTGATGCAGCACTTCATTTACACAGAACCAAAGCCTAAAACATAATAAAACTTTCATAATAAAAAATATTTGTCTGCCTTGCAACCTTTAGGGATTGCAAGTGTAGTTGGAATTCTTGCTGTTTTCTACTCCCTAGACAGCTGAGGAAGAGGAGAAGTGCGGATAGTGAGGAAGAATCCTGCATTCACCTCAGTAGCCTGTGTAACCTTGACTTCACAACCGGAGTGTTCACATTGCCATTAGCTATAATCGGTGGATGCCAAAACTCTCACTGCAGTTGCACCAGGAAGTGCAATTCATGCATTACAGTGTTTATCTGGAGTGCAGACAGGTGTGCTCAGAGAGGGGTCTGCTGTTATTTCAGCGCTAGCTGGAGGTGGGATAAGTGCAGGCTGGGTGAGCAGTAACCTGCTGATGATGGGGAGATGTAGTAGTCATGCCACCAACAGCGAAAGCCAGGGTCTCTCAGCACTCCGAGCTACTGTGAAGCCCTGACAGGGGCAACACTTACGGCTTGCTGTGAACAACATGTTGCCAACTGGAAAATATTTACATGTCGCTGGAGGATATTGTTGAATGTGTGCTTTATTTATTTTTTATTATTATTACTTTTTTAAGTGGGTTTCAGGTTTATTAAAGTGCTAAACGATGTTGTAAACAGGATAAGTATGACAGCAGCATATTACATTTACATTTAGTCATTTAGCAGATGCTTTTATCAAAGCGATCAAAACCAACAAAAGAGCAACAATATGCAGTACAAGTAGCAAGGTTTTTTTTTTTTTTTTTTTTTTTAATGAAAGAAAACAAGTAGAATAAAATGTTTCATGTTCAAAAATAAAATGTGTTCCCTGAATGACTAATTTGCTGTTAAACTCCTCGTATGAAAGTCCGCATGACATGTATAATTCAGTTTAGACCTTTTGTAAGAATGTTTAGCGTCTGTGGAATGAAAATGATCGCTGCGAGACGCTGCCAGAGTGAATGAGGCTTGAGAGAGAGATGTGAGTGAGTGAGCGAGCGCGCACAGCCTTTGTGTTGCCAGATCCAGCTATTATAAGCATTTTTGGACTTGTCTTTTCCACAAAATTTTCCAAATTATGACGTTGCAGTTTAGGGTCACCGATATCTTTATCTTATCTTAATTGCAAAAGATTTGAAATAATTTCAGTTTATTTTTATTTATTGTTTTTTGTTTGTTTTAATAGCAATATCTGGCAACAGTGCATCGCCGGCACTTAAACTGACAGTAATCAAATGGAGAGGTTATTGCTGACAGGATAGCACATTCGGTAAGGGAAACGCAAAAAATCATGATATTATCTGTCAGAAATGTTATCAACACTGTCAGAAACAGTAGCAGTAGCACAGATCTGTAGAACATGTAGGTTACAGAATGAAATGAAATACACAAACACTGTGAAGATGTCTATGCTGTCATTCATTATATTAGTATAAATTTCACAAATCATGCTAAAAACATTCATCAGAGCACTAGAAAATGTTATCAGCTATATAGCAATGGTTATTAATAAAAACTATAACAGTAATATGTATTGTTGCATGAATAAACAGCTGATAAAATCCACCCCTAACTATAGTAAAGTGGGCTATTAACAAATTTTGATGCAATCAATAGGATTTAAAAATGATAATCCCTCCAAAACAGAGGATATTTCACAAACACATCTTTCACAAACACCCCCGATTTCTATGCCCTTTTATCAAGTTTACTACTATTTGCGACCCTGTTACCAAAAATTCTAAACACAAACGCATCTAAACTCTAATTTTTTTTTCTTCTTTTCTTTTCTTTAATAATAATAATAATAATAATAATGCCATTTAAAAATACATTGAAAAAAATCAAAGGACATAAAATTAATTAATAATAATAAATTTTTAATTATTTAAAAAAAAAGAAATTTTGCCTAAATTAAGCTGTCCCTCATTATATGTATGTATGTATATATATATATATATATAGATAGATAGATAGATATACACTAAGTATCAGGATATAAAGTTTTTTTATTGTAATTGTAGTTTTATGTTTTTTTTTGTTTTTTGTTTTTTGCCACTACAAAAGACACCAAACTGTATTTTTATATACTGTAAATTGTAGTCAGTGCCAGTACAATCACTTGAGTCTTTTTAAGTGTGTGTTTGTGTGAGTGTATGTGTGTGATTAACACAGAATGAAAGACAGAGGGAGACTATAAATAGCAGTTGCATACTTCTGAGTTTCTTTTCATCAACACATGGGCACCTGCCCGGAATAGCGTCACCCATCATCCCATTTGGCAGGAGGTTTGGACTTCATCATTAGAGTCTTTTTTTTTTTCTTGTCTGACTGAGAGCTCTGTGCTGAGACGAGGGAAAATAGATAGATGCAGAGAGGAACAGCGATATAGAGAGGGAGAGAAAAAGAAAGATAGATTGAGGTCGGTGGGAGGAATGAACGAGTGGCCAAGTCTTTTTAATCTTGTTCTCTCTTACACAGAGCCATTGCAGATATTTTGGACCAACATGCTTCAGCAAATTACTGTTAGTGTGAATGGATGGCATGAATAATATGATTTGATCCTCCAAGCATGTTTTAAGACATTTGTACAGTTTTAATAGCATAAATATGTTATCGTTTGAATCGATGAAACATGTCATAATTATAGGCAACACCACCGTGTAGGGCATAATTATACAGAGACTATGATGACACATAATCAGCTGACTTTGTAATGAAAAGAAACTTCAGACCTTATTATTTTCTCCTGGCCTTCTTATTGTGGATTATATAATGCTCACCTCATATATAATGCACATTATTATTCATTTATATTTTATAACGAAAAATTTAAATGATTCTTTTTCAACAACAAATAGAAATTGTATAATTTAGAGAAGTTAATTTAAAAACTGCTAGAGTGCAATTTACATGTTTGCATACATTTTTTGTATTTTGTTGATTATTATAGTTAAAAATTAATAGTAATTAAATTTAAGTTTGGGCTCTGTTGTTAATTGTAACCTAAAAGTAGGCCAAATTTAAAAGGGCTCCCTATAGTTTAGAGCAGGGGTGCCCAAACTCGGTCCTGGAGGACCGGTGTCCGGCAGAGTTTAGATCCAACCCCAATTAGACACACCTGAACCAGCTAACCAAGCTCTTACAAGGCATACTAGAAACTTCCCAGCAGGTGTGTTGAGGCAAGTTGGAGCTAAACTCTGCAGGACACCGCCCTTCAGGACCGAGTTTGGGCACCCCTGGATTAGAGGGTAGTTCAGGGGTAGATTTTTATAGATTTTTATTTTTTATTTTATTTTATGAGAGATATATATATATATATATATGTATATGTGTTTGTGTGTGTGTATATATATGTATGTGTGTGTGTGTGTGTGTGTAAATATATATGTATATTATGTTTAGTATTTTTTTCCTCCTGCTGTACCGAAAACCATACCAAACCGTGACGTCAAAACCGAGATACGTACCGAACTGTCATGTTTGTGTACCGTTACACCCCTAATACATATATAAGATGATAAGAAATACATCTATAAAGATATTATAAATAAATATTGTATTATTATATATAAATATTATTAGAAATATTTTTACAAATGAAAAGAACTGAGTTATTTTTTTTAATAAATTTTGCCTTGTATTCCTGTGACGAAAGCTGAATTTAATATGCTGATTTTATGCTCAAGAAACAGTTATTATCATTATCAGTGTTGAAAATGCTGCTTAATACTTTTGTGGAAACTGTGATACATTTTTTAGGATTGTTTGATGAATATTGTTAAATAGCATTCATTTTTTAAATAGACCTTTTTATTTTAATATTGCTACATTTTTTACTATCACTTTTGATCAGTTTAATGTGTCTTGGCTGAGTAAAATTTATAATCTACATTTAAATATATCTAATAATAAGTAATCCTTAACTTTTAAATGACCCTTATGGAAATTAACCATGGTTTTACTACAAAAACAGCAAAAAAAAAAAAAAAAAACTTAAACCTACAGTTAAAGGTCCCATGACATGCTGCTTTTTGGATGCTTTTATATAGGCCTAAGTGGTCCCTAGTACTGTATCTGATGTCTCTTTCCCGAAATTCAGCCTTGGTGCAGAATTTCAGCCACTACGAGCCAGTCCCACAATGAGCTTTCCTTAGGACGTGCCATTTCTGTGTCTGTAGCTTTAAATGCTAATGAGCAGGAGAGAGGCGGGGCAAGGTGGAGGGTGGGGGTGTGGCCTTAACCAGCTTGCGCTACCATGCGCTAATGTTGACAGTGGATGTATCGCAATGGCTCGTAGACACGCAGTCTTTCAAGATTTTCAGTTTGACCCAGAATCTGATCCGGATGGAGAAGCACCGGATGAAGAAGTTGCAACTCAGCGGCTACAGCAGGACGTCTCCGAATAGTTAGTTTAAAATATTGTGTCTGGATACGGTACTTTAGTTGGTTTGTTTATGTATGTATTATCATGTAGCTAATGTTAGCCATAGGCTCGGATGAAGGAACTAAAAAAATACTTCGGTGTTCATTTGTACATCCAAACACTGAGCAACTGTCATGCTTCGCTCGTTTGCAAGCCATGATGTCTCTAGAGGAAAACAAATATTGCGCTCGCCTCGCACGGTAGTAGCTCATTTTCTCATGGGCGGGCAAAGCAGAGAAAGGGGAGGTAACCTTTCCCCGTATGACGACATAAAGGGAAGATTCCAGATTGGGCCATCCCAAAGGCGAAGCAGGATACCCAGGGCTTGGTTTATACCTATCGCCATTTCTAGCCACTGGGGGACCATAGGCAGGCTAGGGGAACTCATATTAATGTTAAAAAACCTCATAAAGTGAAATTTTCATGCCATGGGACCTTTAAACCATGGTAAACACAAATGAACCATGGTTTTGTTGCACTAATCATAGTTTAACCATGGTATTTGTAGTAAATCTGTGGTTATACAAATGGTAGTCAATATGCCAAAAAAAGAAAAAGAAAAACATTATTACACTTTTGCTATAATAGAACCATCGTTAATTTCAAAAGAGGGAAGTCTTTCTATATACAGATCTATAGCCATTAGTTCAGTTTTAACACTTTGAAAACAGCTAAAGTGGGAGACAGAAAAAGTGATTAGCATTCAACCGTCTAACTGCACCTGTGCTGTCGCTGTTATTTAAGGTAACGAGTGTGCCCACTTGCAGTGATTTAAGAACACACTCACCTCATTCACAGTCAAAACACTTGTCTCATTTGCCTGTCTTCACTTACACACATGCAAACACAGGCACATTACCCATGTGTCTCCACACCAGTCGCTGTTTAGCTCACCACATTTTTACAAACTGAAGTTAAACACAATGGCCAAAATCTGCCTTTAATACAAAGCAAGGTGATAAAAGTTATTACCGTTGTCTCTAACTCCGTCTGAGTGGTTCAGATACGAGGAGATACCAGCACTGAACAGAAAATTGAGTTAGTGTGTGTCTGGGTCAAAAATCACTTGCTTGAGGGGCAGGAACATGAAACCTGATACTAATCTAACTGCTGTAAATCTGCACTGATGGCTATTCACATGGACACTAGGTTTTTGTTGTTGTTGTTGTTTTCGCATTTTTTTTACTTCTAGTGAGTGAATGTTAGCCTAACACAAGCCATATCCATCTGATTTTCAGCTTGTGGGCTTCCTATTTAGTTCCCGTGGGAGACTTGCAGCTAATACACTGCAAATATCATAAGTTCATGATTTTTTTATTCTGTTTGCATGGCATTGAAAGTATATTGGAATTAAACCAATGAACCATTTCCTGAAATCTAATATGAAGCTCTGCTGTAGCTGACAGATTTTTTTCTTTTTTTTTCTTGTCATATGGACTTTACATAAGGGCTTGGTTTCTGTTTTTCTGCAATTTTGAGAATGGACATATCTCAAGTCATTTTTAGTTGAAAGTGATTGTGGTAAAGTTGATGACCTTCAGGTTGCAGTTCTTTTGTCTCAACACAAAAGAACTGTCACAACAGTTCTGTCAAAACATTCATAAAGAAACCACAAGGTAAAGTTGGAGCCAGAAATGAAAAATTATGCTGAGGCTTGTGCTTTTCAAATTAATTAGTTTTGCAATATTGACAGCATACCATACATTTAAAAGATCAAGTTTTGCTCTTTTAGTGTAGTTTTTTCCCCTTCAATTAAAGTAACTAACTAAATAAAATAAAACAAAAAAGTTGTTGAATTTCAAGTGTCTTATAGCTTAATTATGTACAAAATTACAATAAATAAATAAGATGAAAATAAAGAACTAAGCACAATAGGGTCTGAAAGTCAGCTAGTTATTTTTTATTTATTTTCTTACTTCAATTTTATTTGTTTATTTGCTATTTGATTTGCAGTTTTGATATTATGTTGATTTCTTTTATCTTGTCAAACAGGATGAATTGTTTTAAAGTGAGACAGAGTAATACCACAAAACATGCATTGCTTATATTAACGTTTGTGCTGTTGTTTTCCCACCAAAGTTTAAAAACTTGTCTTTTAAGGTAAAGTGATGTTTAATGACAGGATAGAAAAGAGGATTTTAGGAGACCGGAAAAATGTAAATTGTTTATAAATAAAAGCAATGTTTAAAAATGATTCTCTGTTTTGTTTGAAATGTATCAATTAGAGAAAGAAAAATGGGAGAGACTCCAACAGTATTTTTAACTTGAACTGACAAGCTAGATTTTTGACTCCAGATTTGTTTTTATTTACATTACTTGGTACATAACACCCCAGGTAGTATCTATAGCATCTACAATATTTCATCTGTCATGAGCATAAGACTCGTTCAAAAACATTAAAAAAAAAAAAATCTCACTAATGTGGTCATGAAAATGCACTGCATAGCAGGAATGACCCACATAGAGAAGCGCATTTACCAGCAGCTTGCTAAAGTATGGCAGCCTGAACAAAGAAGGTCTTCACAGTGCTGTCAGCTATTTCCCCAGTCTCACTTTTGGCTTTGACATTGGCTTTTCTAAACACCGTCTCAATTTCAGCATCTGTACTGTGGTTATATTTTTAACTGTGACAGGACTAGCTAATCGTGCCTTTGCACCCTCCAATGTAATTGCATCTGATTGCCCATCACTCCCCTACCTGCTCATCTTTTGAGCACTCAGAGCTTGATAGAAACACTGGAGTGCTTAGAGTGTCAATATTTTTGTTATGCTTTCCCTTCAGAGGAAGAAAACTAGGGTGTTAAGTGAAATCCAGCTTTGCATGCTCAGTTCTCTTTCTTATTTGTTAGCATGTGTACTTACAAGAATGCACAGAAGACACATTTCTGTATTGCAGAATCTGGGATGCATTTTAGCTTTAAAAGGATAGTGAGGTCCAGCTAACTACTTTAGCTAACCCAGGTGCCCAGGTGTTGCCTCTGCCAACAGTTTTGCAAAACTCCAAAAACATTGCTAAACATTGCAGTTCATTCCTTTTCACGCAAATTATGATTACAGGCCAGATTATGAATTAAGGAATGAACACACGTTCCTTGCACAATACTATGTTATGACCTCAAAAAGTTTTTTCAATAATGTGTGATTTGTAAACTAATACATTTTAACATATGCATCACATATTCATCTCCATATGGCTTTTCCACCGTAGTAAACTTGCTAGGTAGCTCACCTGGTACAGCATTGCACTTGCGATGTGAAGCGCCAGCATAATAAAATGTTACCAAATTTAGTGGTTTTGGAGAAAATCAAACGTGATTTTAGGCCTACTCTTTGGACATTTCACTTTGAAACTGCCGTGAAACATACAAGAAGCAACATAATGTCATTTTTGTCAAAATGTCGCTACACGCCTGTATTTAGCATGAGTCTGGTTTGACTTCTGCTTTTTTTCCAGCAAGGTTCATATACATTTTTAGTCATTTAGTCACCATGCACGGCAGAATTTTATCCTGCCAGCACCTTAATGTGATTTTTTTCCTCCTTGCATCCATACCTCCAGTCTAGTTAGATTCGCATTCAGGGGTCTACAAGAGCTCATGCATTTTCAGCACTCATGCTCTCAAATGGAGAATGATGCTAATTAGGAATGGAACAAAGGAGCACCCGCTCTGATCTTCCACTGCAGACTGCTGACTGTCAGCCTTTTTAATACTATAATTACCTTCACCAATTACACCCAGAAAAAATAACTGATTCAATAATAAATTATTGAACTTTTTCTCTACTTTTTTGCAATGTCAGGTCCTCGGAAAATGCGAAGAGTTCATTTTGGAGGTGATCGGAGATGTAACGATTCATTATATTATTTTCTTTCACACAGTAAGAAAAGTTTGAGGTCTTGTGCTGTAGTTAGTTTAGTAAATGGCAAAGAAGTATAAAATTTAAATATAAACGTTTTCTTTTTTTATATTGTTTTGGATGTAAATGGAGTCAATGACAAATGATTGTAGGAAAATATCCACCTCATTCAGTGCTCTTTTTGCTTTCTGTCATAAAATACCCTGTTTTATTTTGTGAGAAACCACTCACTATCTGGCATCACTAGTTTTGATCCTAACAGCTGATAGTCTTGATTGCTGCAATATTATCAGGAAAAAAATAAAATAATTCTCAGGTTAATATGTTAATCTTGATTAAGGCTTTATTAAGAACGATTTAATGGGGCACAGCTGTAGTTTGCTGGGGCTTCTGCCTCAGTAATAAAGGATCTAGCGAACCCCCGTTTGGGACATTTTTAATGGTTCTTTAATAGCCTACATATAATATTTAGTTCATAATGGACAGGGTTGCCATGACTGCGTGTTCTTTGTAATGAACATGGAAAAGAGACAACTCTTCAGATCTTAATAGTGAGCCGATTCACTTTGTCTTTTTATTGCTTCTAAATGGAGTTTAAATTGGGTTGCAATAAAGTTTCAAAGAGGAGTATTCCATTCCACTCTCTATTCATAAAAACCAATAGATAGATGGATATATAGATATTTTTTGATGCCTTTTTTGTGTCCCTGCTAAAGTGTTGATTGAAATATCAGCGTGATTTTGAACGATTTCATTTCAGAAATTGCCTATAATTTCACCTTCACTGCCCAGTTTAACACACTGATCAAACAATTATCCTTTATTAGGCGAAATGTTGCGATTCACTAGAACTGGTGCACTGCTTTCACGCTTCCAGAACCCTCTATATTATATGAATTGGACTTTTCTGATCATAATGTCAATAACAGACACTGATTAGAGTAGAAGAAAACAGACAATTACAGTTGTGGTCTTTTTGTGTCAGAGTTGACACGTAGAATAGGGCCTTAGATTGATCTCGGCTGGTACTGAGTGAATGAATTGGCTTTGAAAGAGCATTGTGTGGAACAGAATGAAAATTAAAGTTCACATCCAATTGAAATTCAGTCCAGCTGAGGCCATTCAGATCTGAGAAATACTTTCAACGTAATTCTAGTTTTGCATGAATGGCAATGAAGATTAAAAAAGGAAGCCACGTTTGTTCAGAAAGGGCACCGCACAAAGCGTTGACACACTTGAGTATTTAGGATGTCAGTCTCATGCTTTAGTGCCTAATCCTGAAATCTCAGCAGTTTTCACAAAATCGCACTTCTAAATGCTTCGTTCCTTTTAATTGTAAAGTGAAGTAGCTCTGTGTGTCTTTCTTTGCATTTCTACAGCAGAATAATAAGGTCTATGCAATAATGGGGTCAATGACATACTTTAAGAGTGTTCAGGAAAAAAGAAAAGGAAAAAAAATCTTTTGAACATATAGTTTAATACACATGTGCCAAGTTCTTAAAAGCATTTTCACACAAAAGCTTTTCAAATATTTTAGAGAAAAGTTTGCAGCTATCCTCCAGCTTTCCAGTAAATAAACATTAATTCAGCGTCACACTAGACATGAGAGTTACTGCATCCAAAATAAACCATGTAGGCTTTACATTTATTTGACGTTTGCCGTCAGTGACCCCTGAGGATGTACACAAAAATGTGTGTATTATTCTCTCTGATTCGGTGGCAGCAGCATGATTCCATTCAGGACTTTCATACAGTGACGATAGGATGAGAGAAGCCGTTGCTAGCACACCATTTCTTAAGCTAATCCAATTTACCATGGACAGACAGAGGCGGAAACTTACCACAACATTATCTATGGGGTCCAGAATTTCCTTCGACTTCAATTATGCTCTCCCAGTCAGGAAATAAGTGAAATTCTTTCATCTTGTCCGCGATTGCTTTACTTTATTGAGGACACGGATTATCCCCTGATATTTTCCAAAGAGTATTATATATCCCAAATGCAACTTAGGTTTAGCAGCTAACTTCGAGCTCTTCCAGTGGGAGGTTTTTTTTTTAACACGCTGCTGTCTGGGGTTGTAGAGTTAAAAGCTGTAGAGGAGCAGCTCCTCCGGAGGACTTACCTCAGATCTGCGTGTGGAGCAACATAATACAATAGTTATTTGCTGAACCAACTGCTGCTCTCTGTGTGCGGTGCAGCAGGCCATGCAGAAGTAGCCTATTTTCTCTCTTTTCTGTAAATCTGTGCAGGAACTAGGTTACTCTATAAAAGCAGTTAAAGGGTTACTCCACCCCAAAATCAAAATTTTTGTTATAAATCACTTACCCCCATGTCGTTTCAAACCTGTAAGAGCTTCGTTCATCTTCAGAACACAGTTGATTGAAAACCGGGAGGCTTGTGACTGTCCCATTGACTGCCAAGTAAATAACACTGTCAAGTCCCAGAAAAGTATGAAAGACGTCGTCAGAATAGTCCATCTGCCATCAGTGGTTCAATCTGAATGTTATGAAGTGACAAGAACACTTTTTCTGCACAAAGAAAAAAAAAAAACAATGACTTTACACTACTAACAACACTACGCTGATGCAGAAGAGACGAATTGTTGAATAAAGTCATTGTTTTTGTTTTCTTTGTGCAGAAAAAGTATTCTCGTCGCTTCATAACATTTAGATTGAACCACAGATGGACTATTCTGGGCCTTGACAGTGGTATTTACTTGGCAGTCAATGGGACAGTCACAAGCCTTCCTGGTTTTCATCCAAAATATCTTAAATTGTGCTCCGAAGATGAACGAAGCTTTTACAGGTTTGGAGCGACATGGGGGTAAGTGATTAATGACAAAATTTTCATTTTGGGGTGGAGTAACCCTTTAATTTCTCAGGCCATGTGCGGGCTAATACAGAAAGCTCTGGGAGCAACACCTGCTGCAGCCTGCTTAGCCTTATAAATATTTACAACGTAAACACTCAGTGGGGATCTTTTGCGGTGTGCAATGTCATGGATTGCAGTTTGATTCTTTTTAAAGGTGATGACTGCAGGTCCATAGTTTACAGAGCTGCTTGAAAGTTTGTGAACCCTTTAGAATTTTCTATATTTCTGCATAAATATGACCCAAAACATCATCAGATTTTTGCACAAGCCCTGAAAGTAGACAAAGAGAACCCAATCAAACAAATGAGACACAAATATGTTCTTTGTCATTTATTTATTCGGGAAAATGATCCAATATTGCATATCCGTGAGTGGCAAAAGTATGTGAATCTCTTGGATTAGCAGTTAATTTAAAGGTGAAATTAGATTCCATCTGTGCAGAGGTGTTTTCAGTCAGTGCAATGACTATCAAATGTCAGTACATGACCTGTTTTATTCAAAGAACAGGGATCTATCAAAGTCTGATCATGTTTGTGGAAGTGAATCATGTCATGTACAAAGGAGATTACTGAGAACCTCGGAAAAAGAGTTGATGTTGCTCATCAGGCTAGAAAAGGTTACAAAACCATCTCTAAAGAGTTTGGACTCCACAAATCCACAGTCAGACAGATCGTGTACAAATGGAGAACATTCAAGACCACTGTTACCTTCCCGAGAAGTGGTCGACCGACAAAGATCACTCCAAAGCAGAACGTGTAATAGTCTGCGAGGTTGCAAAAGTTCCCAGGGTAACTTCTGAGCAACTAAAGGCCTTTCTCACATTGGTTAATGTTAATGTTCATGAGCCCACAATCAGGAGAACACCGAGCAACCATGGTGTGCTATTGGACTATTGGAGAAAGGTTTAATGGATGGATGAAACCAAAATAGAACTTATTGGTTTAAATGAGAAGCTATTATGTTCGGAGAAAAGAACACACTGCATTCCAGCTCAAGAATCGAAAACGTCAGGACATCTGTTTAAGAACAGAGTCTCAAGAGAACGTGGGTCATGCAGCAAGAGAACAACCCCAAGCACACAAGTCATTCTACCAAAGAATGGTTAAAGAAGAACAAAGTTAATGTTTTGGAAAGGCTGAATCAAAGTCCAGACCTTAATCCAATTAAAATGTTGTGGAAGGACCTAAGCAAGCAGTTCATAGAAACCCACAAACATCAGAGTTTAAGTGGTTCTGCACTAAGGAATGGGCTAAAACTCCTACATGTTATTGTGCAGGACTGATCAGCATTTACAACAAACTTTACCTTCAGTTACTGCAGCAAAAGGGGGTCACACCAGATACTGAAAGCAAAGATTCACATACTTTTGCAATGCACAGATATATAACGCTGGATCATTTTTCTCAATAAATAAATGACAAAGAAAATATTTTTCTCTCACTTGTTTGATTCGGTTCTCTTTGTCTACTTTCAGGACTTATATAAAAATCTCATGATGTTTTGGGTCATTTATGCAGAAATATAGAAAATTCTAAAGGGTACACAAACTTTCAAGCAGCACTGTAGGTCTTAGCTGTGCTTTTATTGCAGGTATGTTATTTGGTACTGTATGTTTTCTAGTATGTGTGCTGAGCACATCCCTGTGGGACATCGAGGGGCTGCTCTGTTGGTTATTGATACGTGTGCAGCAGACCAAATACATGAAGTGCTGATTGACGTGAAGCTGAAGAGTAGAGATCAGTCAGACTGCTTTTCTGTGATGTGAAGGAACGTTTGTAGAATCACAGAAGGACTTCCCTCTCATTTATGTGATGGTGAAATATCTGACTGGTTAAAATTCAGCAGATTTAAATTTTCAATATGTCATATGAAAAAATATATCTGCGATGAGGAAGAGAAATATGCTACTTTTAACAAGGTTGGGGTCTGTAGTACAATTTTTAAACAAAATGCTGCATCTATTTGATGAAAAATACAGTAAAAACAGTAGTAATATGAAATATTATTCTAATTTTCTAAAAGTTTCAAATTTTATTGCTTTATATTCTATTTTTTATATATATTTTCTATTTTTTATTATTCTATTTTCTATTTTATTATATTTTAAAATGTAGTTTATTTCTGTGATAGCAAAGCTTAATTTATTTTTTTAGCATAGTTATTTCAGTCTTCAGTGTCACATGATCCTTCAAAAATAATTCTGATATGCTGATTTGAAACATTTCTTATCAATGTCGAAAACAGAACCTTAATATTTTTATGGATTTTTTTTCATGTTTTTTTTAAACAGAAAGTTAAAAAGATCAGCATTTTTATGAAATATGGGGCCAGAGTTACTAACAGCTTTACTAACGTCTTTTGACGTTAAAATATACTCTCAGGATTAACTAAAGACGTGCAGTGATGAATTGGCACTGAAAAGGCGTGGTCACAGTTATTTTTGCGCCTGACCTTATTGAATATGCATTTGTTGGAGTTTCCCTTTCAGATGCAAAATCTATGGGAGGAGAGTATTAAAATGAATCACGCAACGCAATTTAATAATGTTTGCGCTCATCAAATTACTGGTATTTCCGCCATTATTTAACACCCAAAAAAGCATGTCTTGAAGCAGACAGTAATTTGCATTGCTCTTGGTAGATTGCGTTGGTCATTATGCAAATGATCTGGCTGCGTCTGTGTTCTTTAATGTGCACATCGTCAGTAAATCACCTGCAGAATTTTCCCCTCCCACCGGTGCTCTAATGCTAATTTCCCCTGTTTAGTAAATCTGGCCCATAAAATTTTGTAATATAAATGTTTTACTGTCACTTTTGATTCATTTAATTCAATTTAATGCATCCTTTAAGAAACAATAATAAACTATTTTTGACCTTAATAAACTTTTGAATGGCAACGTAAATAGAAAAAAAACTGAAACTATTTAGAATTATTTTCTTGATACTAAAGTTCATGAGACTTTTAGACCTCCAGAGTGTGTGGATGTTCATCCTACTGACCTTAGAGCAAAGAAACTCCCATTTACTCCCATATGCCCTTGATTTGTCTAAACTCAAGTTTTCAAAAGTGTTAAGTGTTTGATTTTAAGATAAGTTGGTTCAGTGCCAAAGTGTTGGAAGTCTCAAGACACAACACACAACATATTAGCACCACACAAACACAGACACACACACACACACACACACACACATTGCCCAGTTTCAATGGATGAGCTGAGCAACACAGAGGTTAATGAGTGATAATCGGGCTCTATTAATTAGTTCTGGATGATGTCTCCAGCCTTCATAATTGGGTCTAAGTGCGTGTGTGCATATGCGCGTAAAGCCGTTTGCAGTGTTGTGGCAACAGATAATGAAGTTAAAGGTGTATGTTATTGCAGAAGCAGACACATCAGCGCAACCAGTTATAGCCGTTAATACCATCCCTGGTGTGTGTCTCAACGCTGTGCATATTAATACTCAGCTCTGTCTCCTTCGCTGTCCCTCTCAGTGACTTTTTGTTGTCTCTAAGCCGGCGGTTGGTGGATTTCACCACACGCAGCAAGTCTAATAAGCCTCTTACTGTCGGACAAAGTCAGTTGATTAGTAGATGGGTGTTTCGATAAGATCAGACCTTTGTGTGGGTTGAAACAAGGAAATAGTGTCTCTCTCCCGAGACGCCCATCTCAAACAAACGTCCCAAAGACGGGCATGAAAACAAACAAGTGCTGCCTGGGAGATAAAGTTGCGATGGCTCTGCTAATGAGTGTGTTATCTGAGTGACAGCTAGGCGGTGTGTTGCATCTTCACCTTTCTCTTATAAACAGACAGAGTTGTGATTTATTCCTCTGCAGCAAACGGCGCATTTGCCCTCGGCAGATCCATCAAGCGCAGATGGATAAACAACGTAGATCAAAGGTCAATGAGTGTGCAAAGCGCATCACAGGAAACAATGGCTTCTGAATTATTGAACGCTTCCTTTTAGAAGAGCCTCATCCCCTGCCTCTAATGGACGCCTCGCTAAAAGGCAGAATGAAAGTGAAAACGTAAATTATTTCTGAGTTAAAGAAGTAAAGAGCCTCCCGTCAACTTTCAAAACAGATACTGGGAGATGCGGCGCTCGAATTATGTGCGGATGTTTCCTCTCGAGTCAGTCCTGCGTGATACACATGGACACAAACATCCGAGGCTTACTGAGGTTTAGTTTTGAAAATCAATTTGTGTACAGACATCCGCATTAAAGTCTTGACCGCAAATTGTTTTAGACTATTTCCACCATTATTTTTCCATTATTTGTCTCACTTAATGTGGTGAGTTGTCATAATGCAACCTGCCATTATAGGTAAAAAAATGCATCTCAAAGTATTTATTTATTTACTTTCTTATTTTGTTAAAGAAAAATTTTAATAATTTATTCATTAAAATATATTTTTATTCAGTTATGTAAATTGTATACATTGTAGACTTTTGTGTATTTCAGCTAAATTTAACAGGAGGAAAAAAAATTGGGGGATTATTTATTCATTCATTCAAATATATTTTTATTTACATATTTTTATTGAACACATTTTTTATCAAATAAAAATATAAAAGTATAATAAATTCTATACATTGTAATATTTTGTCTTTCAGCGAAATTCAAACAGGAAAACAATTGTGGAACAATAAATAAAATGCACAAAAATGTCAACATAGCATGGCTAATATTTACAAATGACTTACTTAAATGTTTATTGGTGTTTTGTATTACAGCTAAATGCAGTTAGAAAAATGATTGTGAAACAATTAAAAAAAAGTCAACACAATAAAAAACTAAAAATAAGTCATTTTGACATTTATCTTATATTTATTTGTGTATATCAGATAATCATTTACTTATTTATTTTTAAGTAAGTTATATAATAAATTATATTGTATTTATTTTAAGGTGTCCTTGTTACAGTACATTGAAGTACTGAGTAATATTGATGAACTACATGCAAGTAACCCAGTCAAACCCTAATCCTAAACCTTTAGGAAGTGCATGTAGTCAGTGGCGGTTTTAGGCATGGGCGAACGGGGCAGCCGCCCGGGGCGGCATTTTTTCATGACATGTGGGGGGCGGCACAAGCACTTGGAAAAAAAAAATCATCTGCGCCGCTAAGCGGTTTTCTATTATCTATCATATTATCTATCATATAACTGTGCGGGAATTGGCAAATTGGCGCCCTGCTTGTTGAGAAGGTACCGAGCACAGAAGCTGTGTGAGAAGTGGAAAGGGAGGGGGTGCGGCCGCGGGGGACAGTTCACCTCTCTCAAATTAGTGGGACAAGTGGGCTAAAGTCAGTCACACCCAGGGGCGCGGGAAGTGTAGCACCCCCTGTTTTTTTTTTATGTGGGCAACTGTTTAATTGTTGGGAATATAAAAAAAAAAAAAAAAAAAAATCGGAGTGTCTATTTAAGTGCAAATAGCTATGTTGCTGGCAGAGGCTATTTACATTAACTCCACCCACAAATGTATGATTGGGATAGTCAAATATGCAAAAGACGGTTACTAGTTGTCAGATTCAGTGGTGCAGATGGTAAAGTTTGCAATACACTTCTTTTGACACGATCGACTGGGGTTCGAATCTGCCTTTTGGCGAACTTTTTTTCTCCCTTTTTAAATTTCAAATCACATCAGAAAAGCATTTATTTTTTAATAAAAATGAAGGAAATAATCTAAAAGTTGAACATAAAGTATCGGGTAGGGTTAGGGTAGGTGTAGAGAGGGTTTTTGTCCCAATAAGGTGGCATCCATTTAATAATTAGAAATAAAATTTAAAAAATTACACTCAATAAGTTATTGCATATTATTTTATACTGTATTACAATGCAGAAGTGCACATAATTACCACTATTTTTGCAATAAGTAATGTTTTTCTCTAAGAATGTTTTTCGCCATGTTTTTATTTTATTTTAACATAGAATAAATAGAATCTAAAGCTATCTGCACTGTGTAAATAACATATCACTAAAGAATACTGCTATTTTCACTTTGTGGTTTAGTCTTGACTTCTGGTCGTGAGTGACAGTGCTGGGGGATGGGAAATCTGTTGATTGTCGAGTGCCAAATAAACACAGAGTGTTTATTATGTATATAGAGTATATTTATTTAAGTTCTGATAACTTATACTGTTTTGTGCAGAATGTTGAAGGATTTGTGCAATTGAGAAATATAAGCTTGTCTTACACTTATATTGTTATGGGGGGGGGGGGGGGTGGGGGGTCTCGCCGGGAGTAATTCAATGTAGAACCACCACTGCATGTAGTTCATCAATATTACTCAGTACTTCAATGTACTGTAACAAGGACACTTTAAAATAAAGTGTTACCTAATTTACAAGTCAAGTGAACTAATAAAAAATGTAACAACTTAACTATATATATACAGTGCTGCTTGAAAGTTTGTGAACCCCTTGCAGAATCTGTGAAAATGTGAGTAATTTTAACAAAATAAGATAGATTATTCAAAATGCATGTTATTTTTTATTTAGTACTGTCCTGAGTAAGATATTTTTTCAGAAAAGTCCTTCCGATTCTTCAGTTTTCCAGCATCGTTTGCATATTTGAACCCTTTCCACTGTATGATTTTCACCCCCGGCTCTTAATGCATCGTGTTTCCTTCTGGAGCATCAGTGAATGTTTGAACCTTTTTTAATAGATGTGTTTGAGTCCCTCAATTGTCCTCAGTGTGAAAAGATGGATCTCAAAATCATACAGTCACTGCTGGAAAGGGTTCAAATATGCAAAAGATGCTGGAAAACTGAAGAATCTGCAGGACATGGAGGATTTTTCTGAAGAACAGTGCTCAGTTTAACTGTTCAGAACAAACAAGGGACTCATGAACATCCATCACAAAACAAAAAACAGTCGTGGATCATCCAGGTAACCACACACAGTATTAAGAACAAGGGTTCCCAAACTTTTGAATGGGGTTATTTTAATAATTTCAGCTATTTTTTTGTCTTGTGGACTAAATGTAAACATCTTTTCTGTAAAATATCATACTCCGGGACAGTACTAAATAAAAAATAACATGCACTTTGTATGATCTCTCTGATTTTGTTAAAATTACATTTTCACAGATTCTGCAAGGGGTTCACAAACTTTCAAGCAGCACTATATATATAAACCTTTGTGAAAACTAGCCCCAGTGTTTCTTATTATTAGATCTCTGTCTTATGGCTCCTCCCTGCATAGTGAACAAGGACAGACTCTTCTTCTGCGCCCTTTTACTCTCTTTCTCTTTCTTACATCTTTCTTTCTGAATGTGTTTTCTTTCAGCCATCTGCACTGAGCTGTAAGCTTTTAATAGATGCCCCCCCATGTTGTCATTTATTAAGAGCATGTGTGTTGTTCCCGCTCTGCCAGGTGGCCGTTAGTAGCCTGTCAGGGGTCCTTTAACTTACAAAGAAGTAAAGGAAGGATAAACAAGATCTCTAGGAGTTAAATCAATACCTGTGTCACGTCGCAAATGGAGTTGCATTCGGTGGTCTGTCTTTGTAACAATGAAGTAAGTAAATTAAAAAATAACTGTGGTGGAATGAGTCATGCGTTGTGTTTAAGAAGTGGACGCATGCTCTAAATAATGCACAATAGCTGTTACCTATAAAGTCACCTTGTTACAGTTAGGATATTTCTATTTTGTAGTCCTTTGAAGACTGAAAAGGGAGATTTTTCTATGCGGTGTGAGATAATATCTGCTGTCTAAGTATCTGTTTGGGACAAAAATGTCAAGATGACACCAGAAACCATAATCCTCTAAAGCAGAATATGCAGCATGGATTACCAAAGATGGAATCGCACGGTGCCTCAAACTTCTCATTACTGTCAGTTTTGGGCCACACAACAGCGCTGAAACCTCTTACCTTGCTCACTGGCCCTGTCCTGTCAGCTGCTTGTCTTTTACCCATAATTCCCTTCGCTTCTGTCTCTGTGGTAAAAGTTGCTGTCCTCTGACGCGTAAAGAGTTGGTGGATGGGATTCAGATGGTAGGTGTTAACAGGATTGTATAAAACTAGTTGATTAATCTGTTTTAGGAAGTGTAATTTATAGTGCTGTCAAACAATTAATCACGATTAATCGCATCCACAATAAAAGTTTTTGTTGAGTGTGTACTAGGGTTGTAACGGTATGAGATTTTCACGGTATGATAATCGTCTCAGAAAATATCACGGTTTCTCGGTATCACGGTATATATTAAACAATAATTCTTATCAGTAACAATGACTCTTAAAAGAATAAGAACAAGTTATTTGAGTGTACAAATCCTTTATTGCAACAAACTTGAAACCATTTTAATGAAAGTAAGTCTCCCTTGTGAATTATTATTTAAAAATAAAGCTATAAGCCTTATGTATATCTATAGTCACACTTATAATGTCTTAAAATGTTATCAAATTAAAATGTAACAACTTTTATTTTTGGCAAAGTGCTGCACAACAGAGGTATACTAAGTTAAAACATGGACAAACATGATATTCCTTAAAAATAAGGTTTAAATAAATTATTAAAAATAATATTATTGTTGTTGTTGTTATAAATTAAGTACATTGTACAATGCTAATATATTTCTGTCATGACTTCAAGTTAAATTGAACTTTTATTTTGACGGGTTGTAGCGGACTTTTGAGTTTCAGAGTGTATTTGACAATGGTTTGTCTCAAATAAAACTGGGAAATGTTTATTTAGGTTTTCTCTCAGAGCAGCTCTGCTGATGTTCATGTTTATGTAGATGCTGAAAACACCATTAGTGTCATGCATGCATACTTCAGTGTGTAGTAGATAAAACGGCGCCACTCATATCTTTTGATTTATCCATCCATCAGATTGCGCATTTTACATGACAACCTCGTTAATGTTATACTGTAAATCTCATGTTCACGACTGCACCAGGATTCCCTCTGCATCACGGAAATTATACGGCCTTTTAACTTGTTATAAATGCGACATACCTTTATTTGCACGGAGGGATGGTGTCCGCGAATATGATTGGATGTATTGCCTGCTTTTGCAGCCACTTTGCGTCCACATTTTTGCCAATTGGATCCGTCCTCAAGGACAACCCAGCGTTTTATATATATATATATATATATATATATATATATATATATATATATATATATATATATATATAATATAATATATATATATATATCCAAAGTATTCCCCTACTGCAGATTTCAAATTTTTTGGTGGGGATGGAGATTAGATATTGCATATGCGCGGGTGAGATTATTATATATTTTTTTCATTATTTAAAAAAAAAAAAAAAACGTAGATGTGCAATTGTTTACGGTATGATAACCGTGCACGTTCAAACCGCGATAGACCTTCATACCGGTATATCGTTACAACCCTAGTGTGTACTGTGTATATTTATTATGTATATATAAATACAAACACATGCATGTAGACAAATGTGTTATGTTTATATACCTGCTAAATATATTTATATAGAATATAAAATATAATCATGTAAATATATATGCATGTAAATATTTTCAAAAAATATAATGAATGTGTGTGTATTTATATATACATAATAAATATACACAGTACACATACATATACATATATTATGTAAACAAAAACTTTTATTTTGGATGCGATTAATCGCGATTAATCATTTGACAGCACTATGCTTTTACATATAGGTTATAATTAGTTATATACACCTTCCAAAAGTTTGGGGGGTGGGGGGGGGGGGTATTTTATTTTATTATTTTATTAAATTTTGTTATTTTTTCAAAGAAGTTGATACATTTATTCATCAAGAATGAATTAAATTAAGTCAATTAAATTAATCAAAAGTGACACACATTTATAATGTTACAAATTTAAAAATGCTGTTCTTTTGAACTTTCTATTCATCATGGAATCCTGAAACAAAAATGTATCACCGTTTCCACAAAATGTTTTCAATATTGACAATAATAAGAAATGTTTCTTGAGCAGCAAATCAGTGTATTACAATGATTTCAGACACACTTCGCATTTCTCAGGAGGAATTGGAGGTTAAATTTAGTCGTGTTTATACAAAACGACAGTATACACAGAGGAAATGACAGGAAATGAAGGCTGTTTTGTGCTCAGTGCCTCATTAACTCATTAGCAGGACAGAAAGTAATGATGTGAATACATGATAATGTATCTTGTTGATGTTTTAGGATATTAGTCAAGTCACCTTTATTTATATAGCGCTTTTAACAATACAGATTGTGTCAAAGCACTTAACAGTATCAAATTGGAGGATAGAGTGTCAGTAATGTATAATGATAAGATTAAACACTCAATTTTCAGTTAAAGGCATTTCATTATTGAATTCAGAGATGTCATTGTCTAGCTCAGTTTAGTTTAAATAGTATCTGTGCAATCAAATCGACGATAATCGCTAGAAATTAAGTGTCCCCAACTGAGCAAGCCAGAGGCAACAGCGGCAAGGAACCAAAACTCCCTCTGTGACAGAATGGAGGAAAAAAAACCTTGGGAGAAACCAGGCTCAGTTCTCCTCTGACCAGACGAAACCCGCAGTTCAATTCCAACCGCAGCCATGTCAGATTCTGTAAAGGGCTTGATTCCCATGGTCTTTTCCCGATGGAGCATTTTAATTTATAATTAACACTATACTTAATTTGACACCGCACTTTATGCACAGTTGTGACCTTGCATACTCGTTACAGTAGTATGAATTCATGACTATAGCTCACAAACGTGAATACATACCTGTCAGGAAGGGATTTGTGAGCACATCATCTTGTTTGAGGCTTGACAAGCACGATATCAAGATTATTTATAGAAGTGTCAGAAACACGTCAAAAGTACCGGCTCTGTCAGCGCGTTAATGTTCTGTCATACTTGGTGATTCACTCACTCAATGAACATGCTTACGTTGACGTTTGGATACAAGGACATTATAAGATACTCAGAGATATTTTGGAAATTTTTGAATATGGTGCACAAATCACATTAGATGACAAGCAGGACAGCTGCTGTGAATAAAGACACCAGTTACTTTCCACAAATAGGGTACGTACTTACTTTAGAAGCATCTGTATATTTTATGGAAGATGTATGATTAATGGTTAACCCTGGAAGTTGCCAACATTTTTGGCTTAGTTTTAATTTATTTTATTCTATTTTTTTTACATGCTTGTTTGTTTTTTCCTTTTTTTTTTCTTTTTTTTTTTTGTTTGTTTGCAATAGACTTTTTAGAAAATTACAGAATCACACTAGTTAGAATGTTGTTTTGTACCTATTCATGGAAAGGACTGACTGCTGAATGAATGAAATAAATAAATGTAAAGGACAGAAGGTTTATGACACTTGCTGCTAGGAGAGAAACAACTTCTGTGAATACTAGGAACGTTAAACAAATGAACATCAAATCAGGTTAAAACTTAGTACAATACATGCAGTAGTCATGGAAACCAATTCTGTAAGGAAACAGAAATGATAACATCAGCATTACCCACAAGCCTTCAAACACACGTTTTATAATGGCTCAGACATTGAGATGTAGGTTTTTAGACATCAGCTTCATATTCATCTGCTCTGAGACCTTGGGGGGAACACGAAAAGAAAATGATTAGAAAAGAAAAAAAAAAAGGTTATTCTTTGAAAAAAAATTATAATAATAATAATTTTGCTTCTTAAGGAGATTTCTTGTTTAAGAATGTGTGGTTAATCCAGATTTTGTCCTTTTTTCAGTAAAATTAAGAAACCAACTTTTGCAACGCAGAAATATTTTTACTAGCAATGGGAAACAGGACTCTAGAAAGAGCTAAAGACAAACAACAAAACTCTACAGAAGCTCTCCAATACATTATTTACACGTCGCTAAACTGTGAAATTGTATTTCTTTTAAACATATCTCCGTAACATTAGAGAGGAATTACACTGCCTATTGAGTTTGCAAGACGCCAGTGTTTCGGTTTCCATTATCTGGGCTGTGATCCACTGAAGCCCAAATAATTAAGCCACCCATGTGGATAAGCGTCACATTAAATGTTGTGCTGGATGAAGTTACTGGGATTAATGCAAAACTGCGTCTTTGGCAAACTTCTAACACGCATTTTTTGTCTACGACAAACTGTCTAAAATGGCTTAGTTCACACATGCACACACACTCTAGTCACAACTCCAATACAGCTTTCCGCACACGTGCGGAACCGTCAGTGCATTTAGCACCAACACTTCCTCACACTCTATACTTGGTGACACTGCTTTTCACAGTTACTGAGACAGACCCTGAGAAAAAGATGGAGAGCTTAACCTTAACTCAAACTGTGATGCATGTCATCATAATGTATATGCTGAGTCTAATCAAGTCAACTATCATCCAGATATCACGATTCAAAATTGAATCTCATATAATGTGGAATACTGCCCAGTGGACTCTTATGCACAGCCTATATATGAATACAGTTCACCATGGGCTCATAAGATGTTTTAATGGCTTCCTGGCCATCTGTAGAAATGTCATCTCGTATGTCTGCTCAAGCTGTTTTAAACTCATAAAAGCGAACTGCTATGGATAACACACTTGCATACTATCAGTTACACTTCTTAGTGTGTAGTGCATTTCTCCTTGCTGCTTGAAATGTCATTATTTACATTTATGCATTTAGTGGATGCATGTATCCAAAGTGACTTTGATCCAGTCTGACAAATACTTAAAGATTCAAATTTTATTTTATTTTATTTTAATAAAGAAAAATAAACTGTAATCTATATTTATTGATCTTTGCACCTTAAATTGTAGAGCGCAGTAATTTTCCTCTTTCAGTGGAATTTATTCATATCAATGAAACATTGGTGTATCAAATTGTATAAAGCATAACACTACAGTGTTAGTATTTCAACTATAAAAGTTGCAATGTCATTTTAGTGGAACATATTTGTGTAGTATTTTACAAAAGCTTTTGCAACTTTTCCTTAAAATGGAAAAGTTTTAAAGTCTAAGTCTAATTTAAAAAGCTTAACAAAATCTCTTCTCATTCTTGTTTTAATAAATTATTTCAACGATAACAAAAAAAGACTGATTTATATTCACTGTGGAAAATTCTCTACTTATTTCCAAAAAACATTCAAAAAAATCTCAATCAAAAAATAAGTGCGTCAGCAGCTGTCACTGGTACCTGTACCGCAGTTCGTTCCCAAAAGTACAATGTGAAAATAGACCTGCGAGGGCAAGGGGGTGGAATTGAATTCGGGTTCGAACCGAGCAATCGAACCAATGTGAAAGCAGCCTTAAAAAGAGTGTGGGAGGTTCAGCACAGATTTGTAATCTAATAACGTGACCTTTTAAATGAGCAAAATAATTGCAGGCGGTTTGATGGCACTTCATGAATACATTCCTGCTCGCCCAGCTGGAAAAACAGATGCTGTGTTAGAGAGAGGGAGAGCGAGTGTATTTCTCTCATTTTCTCTAATCTCATATTTGCATTGGAGGGAGATCGAGGAGATGACACTGTATCAGCTTGGCCAGTGCTAATCTTACAGTAATACCACTTGCAAGTGAACCACATTCGGTCAATTTTAATGTCATTAGTTCGAGCTGCAGAGGATGAGCTTGTCAACGGGAGAGTAATTGCATCCTTGTGCTTCTACAGTGCCCGTTTGGAAGATGTGATTAGATTCCAGAATGGTATTAAACACGCTTGGCCTCAGGAACACTTTGCATGTTCAGACTAATGAATGCACACATAGCTTAGTGTACACATGTAGACGTTGTTTTACTCGTTTTTGATGGTTGTCAGTGTGCTAAATCCTGTTCTGTTTACATATAGATCGTTATTTTAAGTCGACAAGTGCATTTTCAGTAACTGAAAAAAAAAAAAATGCTGAAAAAAAAAAAATATACATATATACATACATACATGTGTGTGTGTGTGTGTGTGTGTGTGTGTATATGTCAGTTGTTCTTTACTTTACCCTCTTGCTCAAATAAAATAAATATATTTTAAAGGCAGAGCTTCTGAATGTCTCCGGTTGGATATTCCTCTCTCTTCTCAATTCTGTTTGTCATGCACAGCAGCATGTGAGAGATACAGATAAGATAGAGCTCTGCAACAATGCAATCGCACTGATCTTGGACATGTTGAGCTGTTGAGCTCCAAGAAAAAAAGTCATTGATAGATAAGGGGTAGCTGAAAAGGGCCTATACAAGTTGGTCATTTTTGTACTCATGTGGTTTCATGTTTTTTGTTTTTTTGTTTTTTAAACAATTAATATTATAAAAAATGTAGGTTTAATAAAAAAAAAAAAAATGTGTGTACAATACTTGTAAATGTACACTTTTTTTAGTTTTTCTAATATACTTTTCAGGGTAAAAAGAAAGACAATAAGAAGAAAGTCAAATTATTAGATATATTAAGACTTACTGAATGTATATGTTTAATAAAAAAATATAATAATAAATATTGTGTACAATGCATGTGAGCGTACACCTTTTTTGTTTCTTCTACTACTACTACTACTTTTTTTTTTTTTTTTTGCTATTGTTTTTAACAAATATTATAATTTATTAATTCATAAATGTGACCCTAGACCACAAAACCAGTCATAAGTAGCATAAGTATATTTGTAGCAATAGCCAACAATACATTGTATGGGTCAAAATTATAGATTTTTCTTTTATGCCAAAAATCATTTGGATATTAAGTAAAGATCATGTTCCATTAAAGATGTTTTGTAAATTTCCTACTATAAATGTATAAAAACATAATTTTTGATTAGAAATATGCATTGCTAAAAAATGTATTTGAACAACTTTGAAGGCGATTTTTCTCTCTCTATTTATTATTTTATTTTTTTGCACCCTCAGATTCCAGATTTTCAAATAGTTGCCAAATATTGTCATAACAAACCATACATCAATGGAAAGCTTATTTATTAAGCCTCAAATATGATAAAGTTTTTGGGGAGTCACACCACATTACATTTTACAACCCGAACAAGCCATCCCTTTCCATAAGAAAGTCAAATTATCAGATATATTAAGACTTATTGACTTTGACAGGGTTTTCATGGGTCCTATCTGTGGTATCATTTCCTGTGTTTTGGGGGGGTTTTTTCTCTGCATTTTCTGTTTCTAAAATACTTAAGGCCAGATTTACTAAACAGGGCAAATTAGTGCAAGAGTGCAATTCCAAAACAGTGCCGATGGGCGTGGAAATTTCTGCAGTTGATTTACTGACAACGCGCAAAATAAAGAGCACAGACGCAACTCATTTCCATAATGACCAATGCAATCTACCAAGCACAGCACAAATTAGCATAAGGATATGTTCAGATTTGGATAATGTGTTCTTTTGGCATTCCAACTAAATTAATATGTGTGGAAAAAAATCCTCTCTCTGCTACCTCTCTCTACCACTCCCTGTTCTCTGCGGTGCCTTCTCCATGCAGCCATTTCAAGGGCAAAATAGTTTAAGACATGCTTTTTTGGGGGCGTTAAATAATGTAATTTTAATACTCTCCTCCCATGAATTTTGCGTCTGAAAGGGAAACTCCTACAAATGCATATACAATAAGGTCAGGCACAAAAATAACTGTGTCCACGCCTTTTCAGCACTAATTCTTTACTGCACGTTTTTAGTAAATCCTGACAGTACTGTTTTAACGCCAAATGATGGTTTGCTCTGGCTCAAGCTGTTAGTAAATCTGGCCCTTTATGTTTCCTTTCGCATGTCATAGGCCCAGATACAGTATGAATACAGATAATTATTACAGTGTTCTGCCAGATGACACATACGGATGGACACTGTTTTTCTTTTAGAGTACAAATAGAGTGGGTTTTCTGGTAAGAGCTGCCAAAAGTATCTCTGTTTGAGAGAACATCTGTACTTGCCTTTCTTCTTTTTCTTCTTCTTCCAATAATTTGATTCCAAAGACAAAATTAATATATTTGTGCAAAAGCATCAGGAACACTTTAACACCTGAAGTTCCTGAAGTCCTGCTCAAATTTTATCCGTCCTGTAGTGTCAAAGAAGTGTTCGAAATAGTTCAAATAGTTTCAGAGTTTATGTAGTCACTAGATTTAGTCAGAGCGGAAAATATGAGAAGGGAAAATCAACAAACATCCTCCCTTTTTAGTCTGACAAAACATGGCGCTGCAAAGAAAAAGAGGGATAAATAAAGATGTTTACTCGCCAGACAAAAGAGGGCAAGATAAGTTGCCAAGAGAGAAACAAGAGTACCGCCTTCAATGCCAAGTCAAGTGCAAAGCTCTCTCTCTCTCTCTCTCTCTTTCTGTTTCTGAATTTTAATGTATATAGGTCTTTTATTATTGAAATTTGGATTACTGCCCAGCCCAAAATTTTAGGACATTGCCCATGACGGTGCTCTTAATTCTGATCCCAGACCTGTTCTGTCATTTCCATCATGACGGCAAAGATTAGATTCAGGGTAACAGGACTATGTCCCAGATCAGTGTCTAGCCGGAAGACCTAAATGGATAAATAATGAAAGTGAGAATGCGGTTGAAGATTATGCGTGGCAGCCTCAGGCAGGCTTTAGGCCAGTGTCAAGCTGTAGTGTGTGGTTCTCCGGGCCTGAACCGCATCTAGTCCAGACTGTACACACACCAGAAGTGTCTCATTTATAATGCAGAGCTGTTTAACAAGTAATGAGGATTCCAAGGATAGTTTCAAAAGCGCATATTTAGTGCTTTGAGACTAAACAAGTGATATAATACGGTTCGTATAGCCCACCGTGGACGATGGCTATGATTATGGTCTTGGAAATCATGTTTGTCATTGACATGTCTTGGAAAATGGTAGTTTGGGAGTTCTCGCTCCTACCTTGATGCTCATTATGAGAGTTGTTCAGACATTATCCTGTATATCTGTCTGAATGTCTAATATCTCATACACCATATGGCCAAAATTACGTAGAGAGACACAAACTGTACAGTACAGGACGGTGGCGCTTTTGGGCATTTACTAAACTCCTAAACATTTATTTAAAAATGGCTGAATTTTGTCACATTTCATGCAATGAAATATACTGATATAAAAGTTATAATTAAACTTTATTTGGAGTACTACTTCTGCACAATGCACATTTCTTAATATTAAACCTAAAATGTGTTTTAATGTCACTATTGATGAGGATTTTAAGATCTTTGAATAATATTGATCTTTAAATGCAAGATATTTAAAGCTTACCTAAAGAATACTTGCAATAGTTCCCCTTTAGCACAATCAAATATACTTCAATATATCTTTAGTTGGACTTCAGCACTCCTTCCACACAATTAAAGTGCATTAAGAACAAAATTGTTCCAGTTTAGCAGACTTTAAGTATACCAGTATACTATACCAAAAGTATTTTATTAAGTACATAATTATGTAAATGTATTTGTAGTATACTTAGCATGAAATAACTGTATTTCAAATACACTTTAATATAGATAATTTTTCACTAGGAAAACCACATGTGTCTAATTTTAAGTTTTGCTTAGTGGGCAGTTCACCCAAAATGAAAATTGTCATCATTTATTCACATCATTCTAATAACTTTGGGTAAGTTAAGAAAAAGCATTCTTCCAGTAACATTGAAATGTTCCTTTAAAGTGATCTGTTTTTTAATAATATTCTCAAAACATTATTTATAGATCATTTATGGAATGTTTTTTTCTGAAACATTTTATTTGGACATTCACTTAACTACTTCGAAACATTCAGTGAACTTTCAAAATTATCATTCTCCTAATTTTTGCAAAATTACAAAGTGGAATGTTCCATTAATGTTTGTATAATCAATAAAAAATTTAAAAATAAACATTTTTAAATCATAAAAAAAATGCATTTTGAATGTTTTGAAACATTTTCACAACTTAATGAGAATATGTGACCCTGGACCACAAAACCAGTCTTAAGTGTCAATTTGTCGAAATTGAGATTTATACATCATCTGAAAGCTGAATAAATAAGCTTTCCATTTGATGTATGGTTTGTTAGGATCGGACAATATTTGGCCGAGATACAATTATTTGAAAATCTGGAATCTGAGGGTGCAAAAAAATCAAAATATTGAGAAAAACGCCTTTAAAGTTGTCCCAAATTAAGTTCTTAGCAATGCATATTACTAATCAAAAATTAAGTTTTGATACATTTACGGTAAGAAATTTACAAAATATCTTCATGGAACATGATCTTTACTTCATATCCTAATGATTTTTGGCATAAAAGAAAAATCGATTAATTTTGACCCATACAATGTATTTTTGGCTATTGCTACAAATATACCCCAGAGACTTAAGACTGGTTTTGTGGTCCAGGGTCCATATGAGCCGAACATGTTTTTGTTATATATCAGTATAAGTAAAGTTCTTCTTTAGAACGCAAAAGAGGGTATTTTATAGAATTTTTTTTTTTTCTCTCTCTATACAATGAAATTCAATTTTGGTTTCAAAAAAGTTTTAAAACATGTTCTTTTGTGTCCCTTGTTGTGAGTCATGGTCTCTCACAGTCCTTGTCTCCAGCAGCTTGTCCCATTGCTCTACTGATAGCAAGTGCTTTTTTAGTTCACTGCAGATTCGCTCTTATTCCTTAGGACTTCAGGACACTTCAGAGCCATGTTGACTTTGTCCACGTGTGAGCAAAGGTCACCGAGCAGACTGCGTGTAAACCTAAAGGAAGGCATCTGCTCTACTTTTTCTTTCCACTCCTCAGCAAGCCCTCCACTCCTAATCCCTCGCTCCTGCTGACCGCACAGAATCAGAGTTTCCATCTCTCAGCAGAGCTCATGTTCATCCTGTCAGTCACAGAGTCAAGAGGAAGAAGCCACCTGCTAGAAGCCGCTTGTAGAGAAAATGATTCATTTGCTGTAAATTTTAGTAGATGTCCTTTGTGCGACATGAATTTGGACACACCAGCTTTTTCTAGAAGTTAAAAACTTGTAGTTGGTATGATTTTTTTGGTCATACTTTATTTTAAGGTCCAATTCTTGCTATTAACAAACCGCTAACTATGACTTTTGCCTCTAACCTCCTAAGTTGCTGCTTATTAATAGTAAAGTAGTTGTTATGTTTAGGTATTGGGTAGGATTAGGGATGTCGAATGTGGTCATGCAGAATAAGGTATTAATATGTGCTTTATAAGTACTAATGAACGGCCAATATGCTAGAAATAGGCATAATATAATAAACAATTAGTTCATAGTGAGAATTGGTCCTTGAACTAAAGTGGTACCGAACATTTGTATTTTATTTTATTTTTTAAAGAAGTCTGGTTCACCAAAGCTGCATTATCCATTTTATATATATATATATATATATATATATATATATATATATATATATATATATATATATATATATTAAATGCAAATTATTGCTGTGATGCAAAGCTGAATTTTCAGCAGCCATAACTCTTGATCCTTCAGAAATCATTGTAATATGCTGATTTGATGCACAAGAAACATTTATTAGTACTATGAATTTTGAAAACAGTTGCGCTGCCAAATTTATGAAAGTCGTGATTTTTTTCAGGATTCTTTGATGAATAGAAAGATCAAAAATTTCTAAAGAACAGCATTTAGAAATCTTTTGTAACATTATGGATGCAATTTATAAGTATAATAAATTAATACTTTTATTTCAAAACAAAAAACCAATCTTACAATTTGTTCCTATTTTCATTAGTAAGTGGTACTTTTTCAAAGCACTTAACACGTCATCTGTCAAAACCCCAACTAGAATTTCACTCCAGTCATACTGTAAGAACATTTCGTCAAGAACTGTGTACAGGAAATGCAGTAAAGTAATTAGTTTAAGCACTTGTTTAATAGTTTTTACTGTATCAGTACCAATATTGACACAAAACCTCACGGAGGATGTCATATCCTCACTTATCACACATTTTGATAACATATCACTGGATAGATATTGCAATTGTGTACTTTTAAATGTTTACTATAGAACAAATTGTTAGAATTACTTAAAATGCACAATGGGGTTTGTAAGAACTGCAATCATGAATGATTGACATTGAATTATTGGATGTACTGACAACCTTAGAGTCAGTTCATCAATCACATAAGGCTGATTATCTGTTGCCTAAGGTATCATACCAAAATCAAAATTTTAGTATCGATCCAACCCTATGATGCACCTTAATGGACATGCCCTTTAAACACACACACACACACACTTACGATTGACATAGAAGCCCTGCGCCTTCCATTCTACCAACTTATCTGCATACATTATGGAATTTGAAGAACAGAAATGCCAGTTGCAGATGGGGGATTTTTTTTTTTTTCACCAAAGATTACAGCAGTGTTCTTGTTTTGGAGACAACACCCTGCGTGAGGCCAAAATCTGGACAAGGCAGAGGAGATTATGGCGCCAAATCACGTCTCACACTGCAGACCCCAGCCAGCCTGCTCATTTATAAATGATCTGAAGGGTTTGATTCCGTCATTCAAGAACACTTGGCTGGGTGTTAGAATGCATCTCATGCTGCTATGGCTCGTCACGTGGGGAAGTGAACTTCAGATGAGAAGACTGTTATTGCATCATACAGACCACTGTGCTGTTGTTGCCCACAACCGTCAGTCCAAACCATATGTGCATTGCCATTTCACAAGTAATATAATCAGACAGTGTCGTCAACACCTAGTAAAGCTATATCAGTTGCTATAATAATCGCTTGAGCATCAACACAATACCAGGAGACATGAGAGAGATGCAACTGTTATGAAAAGAGAGAATGAAAAACAGTTTTTGCTCAAGATCATGTCCATTAAGCGGTGTATCACAGGCATTGCTTTATTTAATATATTCACTGTCTATACAGTCTACTGTCATATAAACTGTTCACTCTTGTAACCATGCAACATTTCTCAGAAATATCAGAATAAAAAGTGATTTGACCGCTGAAATGTATTTTAAAAATATGATTTCACATTTTGAAATGCAGTCACATTTATGAGAAACAAAAATATATTTATATGCATTTATATGTATATTTTATTTTATTTTTGAAAATATTTTTTTTGGGGGGGGGGGGGGTTGTTTGTTGTATGTTTTGTTTGTTTTTTGTTTTTATCATTTTATGTTTTGTGTTTTGTTTTGTTGTAGCACTGCATAATTCATGCCATATTTTCTGAAAACAGGCTTTAATATCTTATGGAATTTTGAAAATGTCTAATTTCAGTATGATTACATGTTTTAGTACAAAACAAGACTTTTTGTTTGTTTGTTTTGCAGTGTGTATGTAATCTAAAGCAATTGCTTTAGCAATCTGTCATTCTCAATACCAAAATGGTTGATTTCATACCTGTTTATCTTGATTATCTACTCCAAAGGATGCCCTTAAGCACTGTATGCAGAATTGAGCACTTTGTCATATATGGTCTGGCTTCATGTAGACGCTAAACCAAATTAGCTAATTTTCCCACACTTTTCACACCGCAGGTGTCAGAGTATCATTTTAGAAGTAGCTTAATTGCAAACTACTTCAAAAGGGAGATGGCTTTCAATGATTCATTGCTGTCCTTAATAAAAGGTTATTGAAATCATTAGAAGAAGCCGGAGGGTATGTTAGATGCTCTGTGTATGTGTGTCTAAAGATATCCATGCGTACACACAAACACTGTGCTTGCCTGTCATCGCAAGATACAGATGGATGAATATTTCAACAGAGCAGAAAAACGTCCCCTCAAACGGCCATGACCCCATAACAAACGACAGGGTTCACGTACGGCGTGCCCAGGTTTACGGATGGTTTCACTTCCAGGATTTTGATAGAGCTGCACTTCATTGTTGAGGTGGGCTGAAAAGACACAGGATATGCACCATTAATGGGTTTATTAATAACTGAGATATCGACATGGTCTGGATCTCAAGGTGCTGATGGAGAATGGGTACAGTGTGCACTCAGAGATCCAACTTTGTCTCCCTGTAGAGAATGTTCAGCTTTAAAACAAGCCAGATGGAGTTGGAGCAGCCACTGATTTAATGGACTCGCTACAGTAGCATGCAGTGGATCGGGAAGAGGTCAGTCACAAACACCCATAGAGAAGCGATGAACACAAGGGCAGGCAGGAATTCCCACTCACATATTATTGTATGAGTGCTCTCATATCATTTATATTGTTTCCTCTCCCCAGCATACTGAATTCATACATTTATTTACTTTCCTGTTCATAGACACAGGCAGTTTGATTGACAGGCCAAGGATTTTCTTGTAAGGATGCCTTACACCTCCTTACACTTTTGAGATTTCTTTAACCAGACCTAACATGTATTTTTATAATATTGGTCATATTTCTGGAACAGTCCAGCTCATACTGCATTTTTTTGTGCTTCTTCCATTAACTTGGAATACGAATACAGAGGTTGGTGTTTTGAGAAAATTAACTTGCTGCATTACTGCATTCTTAAAAATAAAGGTTCTTTAGTGGCATCTGTGGTTTAATGAATAATCTTATACATACACTCCATTTACAATACAAGAAGGTTCTTTAGATTTTGTAAATATTCTTCACACTAAGAAAAAAATGGTTACTTCTGTTTACGGAAAGGTACTTTGGAGAACCAAAAATGGTATTATTATTTCTACCTTTGTTTTTAATAGTGTAAGCAAACAAGCAATTACAAACTGTTCTGGGTTCATCAGAGTTTCCTGCTGCAAGAGAACAATGCATCATAAATGCAGTTTTTCTTGTGTAGCTTCTAAAGCTAGAAATTGAAAAGGATATTATGCCCTAAGCTTTGCTTGGCCTATTAGCATCTGACAAACAACTTTAATAGCAATTTTTGTAGAAAAATTCCCATCAGACATCAGAACAGCTAACCTAAAAGACCATGAAAATGGCTGTTGTTTATGAAGCGCGTAAGAGAGCTACCAAAGATAAAATAACAGTTCATGGCAAAGACTTATGGATATAATTAGGCATGGTCAGAAGAGTTTTATTTTTAAAAGAGTGTTTTTTCTTTTATTTTTATTTTTTTCTTCACAGCTCACCCAAGTCTGTTTAACATAAAAAATAGCTAACTGTGCAGGATACACTGGCACTTTGACATTTCCTTTTGGTCATTTGAGCTTTTGCTTAGTCAGATATTTCAAGCGCTGGGCACATTATCTCGGCTTGCTGGGCTATTATGTGGTAATGGCTAATTACTGGTTCAGTGAACTATTAAAATTATATTATTATTTTTTAAATTAAATATTTGACTGTTATATAAATGTGGTATTATTATAAATACGCATAATATATCATTTTGTGTGTTGATTGAAAAAAAAGGCCAAGACATTAATGTTTTATGAAAACCAGTATTATGCTTACTAATTGCCATAAAATGAAAAAATGATTCCTTCAAAAAAGGGTTAAGTCTGCAAAATGGAACAACCCTTCTGATGGTGACACATTGTGAAATGCTGCATAATTATTAAAGGTTTGATTAATGATAACATCACACTCAATCAAAAGATAATGTTTATAAATGTTCCACTTACTTACTCATTTATGTAATTCCAGACGTAATTATCTTAAAGAGGTCGTACCGTAATTTAGTCCCACACCCCCCACCTCCCAACCCCACCCCCGAGGCCCACTTACAATATTCAAATGCATTTGTGTGGGGAAAAGAAATGGCTTTTGCCATTTGTACCTTTAAGAATCCAATCTAAATTCTCTCTTGTACTTCCAGGAACAGCACAGGATTTGGCAAAAGTTGTATCTTATCTCACCATTTCTTATCCCGTATAGGTTACTCTCATTGTTATACACCGTTCAAGACTTTTTTGGTCCATGTTTTGAAAGTAAATGTATAGTTTTATTCAGCAAGGATGCAAATGACTTTGAAAACTTAAAGTAAAATTCAACCACTTCTAAACATAAGCATGCATGACTACCAAAGCCAGCTAATGCTTCAGGTGCATGCACCAGTACACTATATTAAAAGAGGCTGGCATTCCCTCTACCCGTTCTGACAGATTTTTGGCCTAAGCTCAGAGGTGGATTAGTGGTCATCTACCTTTGGCCCAGTAATTCTAACAGTCGTTGTGATTACCCAGTGGTAAATGTGTGCACAGGACCCCATCTGTGTTCTCTGGGCAACACAAGCCTCATAAGTCACTTTCCATGTAAATTAGACCTGTCAGCTTCCGCAGATGAGACAGACAATCATACTGGCCAATCATAAGCCTTGCTGCAGATACATTGAGGAATGGTGAGGTGTGTTTTTATAATGTCCATTTCATTCAAGGTGACCTGAAGGCGGTTTCCTGCTCCCATTTTCCTTGCAAACTGGCTGCACTTGCTCTCGACAGGCTGCGCCTGAGCAGAGGATGCTGGGTAATGAGACAGCATGATTGATCAGATGTCTGCTCGCTGGCCGCCTGCCAGACCTGTGCCGCCCGCTTGTGTAATGTCCAATGACTGGCTTCAACAAGCTCCAAATGCAGGGAGAGAGAAAAACTCTTGCTGTTACTCACTTCAGACATGACAGGATGATTAACCCTTGAGCAACACTGTATGTTTCCTTGATGAAACTGAACTGAGGCGTTCACATAACATTTATCCAAACACACTCAACCAGCTGAAAGTCCAGTCAGACAGCTGGTAGCTGTAGAACATTTTAAGCTGTTCTAAGATGATTTTTAGCTGGTAACTTGATGATGACTAGTCTGAAATGGACATTAGCTGGTCTCAGATGGTTATTAAGTAGTGTAAGGTGGTCTAAAATGGTCTTCGATGATCATTGGCTTGTCTAAGAGGCTCTAAGATGGACATTAGCTGGTAGCTGGATGGTTACTGGTCTAAGATGGCTGTTATCTGGTCATTAACAGGTCTAAGATGATCATTAGTCGCTCTAAGCATGTCTCAGATTGTTATTAACTAGTGTAAGGTAGTCTAAAACGGTCATTAGATGGTCTTAGATGGTTATTAACTAGTGTAAGGTAGTCAAAGATCATCAATAGATGGTTATCAGCTGATCTAAGGTGATCATTAGCTGGAAGCTGGATGGTAGCTGGTCTAAGTTGGTCTCAGATGGTTATTAACTTATTAAAGGGGGTCTAAAATGACCAATGCTCTTTGATGGTTATTAGCTAGTCTAAGAGGGTCAAAGATAGTTAATAACTAATGTAAGGTAGTTGACGATGGTAATTAGTTAGTCTGAGATTGTCATTAGCTTGTCTACGTTGGTCTCTTTACTAAAATCGTCAATTATGATGTTCATTAGCTGATCTAAGATAATCATTAGTTTGTCTATGATTGTCCAAGCTGGTCATAGAGTTGTCGTCTATCCATCTTGTTCCAAAAACTAGCTTGACCTTAAGTTAGTAGGAATAGGTGGTAGCTGATTTGTAACCAGTTCAAGGTGGCCTTCCAGCCAAAATAAACCAACTACCATGATTCAAAACACAGCAACAATCTTAATCTGGATTTTCCAGCAGCTTTCAGTTGTCCAAGAGATTTTTTGTGTGTGTGTGTGTGTGTGTGTGTGTGTGTGTGTCTTGGAGTCTTTCCAGCCCTCTTTTCAGCACACTGACACTAAAATGCTTTTCCGAGCAGAATCTTTAGGGTGTGGATAAAAGGTAGTCACAGTGGCGTCTTCTCGCTTCAGCCGCTCACTTTCCTGCCAGCTTTTAAGACTAGATGTGACCCAAGGAAAGCTGTTCGCCAATCAGAAAGGCAGGTGCAGCAGTTACGAGGGTGCTTGCGCATATAAATGCAGACCGTCAAGAGAAGCATGAAGCAAGTGAGCTTGGAAAAAAAGTTCCTGGAATGGACACAGCAGAGCAGAACAGCTGGGCTATCGCTGCATGTACACCTCTCGAGGGTTGATGTTTTATTTATAAACCAAAACCTGAAGTTTTATCCTAAACCTAAATTCTAGCCCTTGTGTGCACCTTGGCCTTCAACCCTGAGACCAAAACATCTGTTTTTGGCATCCCAAGGCTGTTGTCCCAATATATGCTCTTTATCTGAATTTGCTTTTCCTCCAAGGATGCAAGGGAGGCAGTGCCTCCTCAAAATATTGGATGAGAAAAAATACTAAAAATAAATAAATAAATAAACCAAAAAATAATAATAATAATAATAAATAATACTAAAAAAACATGAGTTCACAAATAAAATGTATTGTTTAAATTGTTACTGCCTTGAGTTAATATTTTCGAATAAATGTAAAATACTTAAAACACTATTGAGATTCATATTTGGCTTTAATAAATATGGATTACATTGTTAATGTAAATATATATATATATATATATATTTGTTTGTTTAATTAACCAAGAGAATGTAACTGAGACATAAATTTTAGTTTGATTTAATAATAATTAAAAAAAAAAAAAAAACCTGAGGATTTTGCCTCCTCGTTTCAGAAACCCACCGCACACCACTGATATATATACTCTCCCTGTCAAACGTATATCGCCACTTCTTGATGTTAAGCATCATGAAATATCTCATGATACTCTTTACTGTTAATTATGAAAGTCTATAAGTGACTGAGAAGAAGCAGAGACGGCATAATTAATGCATTTGTAAAGTGCGAACAGAAAGTATGTTTGTCCATGTGATAAAGTGAATGTGTGGAATAAGATCTAGTTGCTTACAATTTCTGTCCATGTATTTCTAAAAGGTCCGTCGCCTCACAAAAGCCTCACTGAGCTTTTTGGGATCCTTCATCAAAACCCATCAATTACTCTCTTTTTCCATCTCCTGCCCTGAATAGCATCTCTTCAAAATGAGAACATCAACAGAGCTCAATTTACTCCAGTCATCTGCAGGGTTCGTTGTTCCTTTTCTCTTCTCTCACAATACATCTCTGTACAATTTTTCCCTCTTCTTTTGGGGTTAATTGAGTCTTTTGACCCCATTGTCAACAGAGACTGTTTGTGGTTTGAGGGGAAATGAGTTTGTTTCTCTGGCTAAACACAATAGAAAGAGTTGAAGTCAATCGGATATTAGGAAGATGATGGCATGCCAAACTAGAATAGAAAGACAAGCATGAGCTGAAATGTATGCCAAACACACAATTAAAAAAAAAAAAAATCCTTGGACTGAGTCCTTGTTGATTTGGCAGATGGACACATTTTGCATTCACTTTGTTACCCAATACAGAAAGAACTGCTAGATTAACATTGTTACTGTTGAACTCTAAGTCTACAGTATTATTTCATCAATCAGAATCTTAATGCTTTATATCGGAGTGTGTCAGGCAGATGTTGTTAAATGTATTGTTTTGAGCCTTATGTCAACCTGGACAATGTAATTAGCAGTGTGCTAAATTAGCCTTGGTGATTGGAGGCTAATAACTAAATCACACGATTGATCTAAACACAGTCTTCTGAGGTGCTACTGATGTAATTATACACTGTTAATGTTATTTAATGTAAATAAAGGTGTCTAAGGAGCTGTGCATTTGATAGCTAGTACTGAGGATTTAAGATTTTAAAATGAATATGAAATCAATACTGATCCTTTTTTCCTGGTCTTACATCATCTTACACAACCATACATCAGTGCATTATTTCATAATCTAATTCAAATGTAATAACCAGCTTTTCCTCTGAAGGGACTTTTCTGCTTTTAACATTAGCCAAATAACTCTTTCAACAGTGGTTTAGCAGTCAAAGTGGTTCCATTATGTAACATGGATTGTAAACAATTATTTTGGGGGGAAATCTGTGTAATCTTCCATTAAAATGTAATATTCTACAAGTGAGTTTAATTTTCTACTGACATGACTTATTGGATAATGCTAACTATTATCCAAATAACAGATAACATGGTAACCTTTTTTTTTTCTTGGACAGATATCTGAAAAAAAAATTAAAAATGAAAAAAATCAGTTACCCTGTATGTATGTGTGTGTATATATATATATATATATATATATATATATATATTTGTGTGTGTGTGTATATATATATAATATATAATATTAGTTTGCATAAAAATATTAAGCAGCACAACTATTTTCAACATTGATGAAAGTAAGAATGTGTCATGAGCACCAAATCAGCATATTATAATGATTTCTGGTGAAAATATTTTTTTGTTTATTTGTTTTCTAATAAATGCTATGGTGACCATAAGAGACTTCTTTAATCATAAAAAAATAAAAATAAATAAATAAGCATTTGATCTGGCATTATTCTTGTATTTAAAACCATGTTTTCATAATCCATTCAGATCTAGATTGATAAATTACAAAGTCCTGATACATTTTTCTCATCGTTCCACTTGCAAATGTGTCTGATTACAGAAGGTTGTGATTATTGCTGTCGCCTGCACAGAGCTAGAGGAGGGTTTCCGGGGCTTTGAGAGACACACAGGAGCAGAGGCCAGACACCTGGGTTAATACGGCTTGTACAGTACGGATGCATTTTAGTTGCATTTTCTTAGGTTTTAACCATTACTTTCCACTGGCTGTATTCTAGCAGGCAGCACTGTACCGTGTCAATCAGTCATCTGTGCGCTTGTCTAGTCCTACAGCACAAGCTTAACTTTTACCTCTAAATTAACTCCCCAGAGAGGAACTGAAGATACCCCTGGCCTGAGGAGTACTCAGCTCATGTTTCATTGTGCTTTTGGCATCTTCTCTCACTATACCTGTGCATGGGACCACTATCACATTTTAAATCAAAACATGCCACTTAGTAATTCAGACTTGCTTTGGTTATCTTGGGAAGAAAAAAAAAAAAAAAACCCAGATGACTACATATCTGTTTTCCTGTTTGTGTGGGATTTATTGTTTATTATTTGTTTATTTATCTCATGAATGACAAGCACACTGACAATGACATTTTTATTTTTTTATCTATTAATTTATTCAAATGTAATTAAAAATACAGTTGATACATACAGGGACTTGAATACACCATTTCCAATTTATGTATCATAAATTAAATCATATTGTGTGTGTGTGTGTATTTAGTGCTGTCAAAGGATTAATTGCATCCAAAATAAAAGTTTTTGTTTACATAATATGTTTGTGTACTATGAATATTTATGTATATATAAATACACACACAGTAAATATTTTGAAAATATTTACATGTATTTACATGTATATTTGTATGTTATTATATATTGAACATATAAACATATTTTTCTTAAATATATACATGCATGTGTTTGCATTTATATATACATAATAAATACACATTATGTAAACAAACTTTTATTTTGGATGTGATTAATCGTTTGACAGCACTAGTATATATATGTATATGTGTGTGTGTAAGAAATATTTATCATAAATCATACTTTTTATTATAATCAGATCATTTCAGATAATTAGGTATTTTTTACTACTCCCTGAAACGTTTTTTAATTCATAAAAAAAAGAAATGCATAAAAAACAAATATTACAAAATATTTATACAATAATATTTGCACACACACACACACATATATATATATATATATATATATATATATTGAAGGTGCAAGGACACATTTTGCAGTTATTACATTTGAACTTTTAAAGAAAAAAAAACATGAGTACATTTCTAACAACTTGCCACATGTATTTTTAACTAGATTTTTCCTTTTCTTTCTCATGAACACTATTATTTGTCATTGACCTGCCTGTATTCCTGTAATTAATGAAAATGGTTAGCCACATGGAGAGCCAAGAAGAGAGAGGAAATTGATTGATTTGTTGTTTTACAGTGACATATTATTTTAACTTTTATTTTTCAAGCATCCTCAGGGTGCATACAAGACTTTATTAAAGGCAACGAACAACAGATACTTTATAATGAAGTACAAAATGACTGAATATAGCTCTGAGCATCAATTCTTAATGGAGGCTCATGCTGAATATTGAAATCTCAATGGACTATGTGCACACATAAACACACATATCTTAACGTGCCCGTCACATTGATAATGCTGGAAGAGAGCAATGTTTATTTTTAAAGCACACCAAAGAAGAAAAGGGTTGAATCTTTGCACTCTGTGTATTTGAACAATGAGAAAGGCATTCGAGTTGGCCACGCCGGGCCCGCCATTTGTTTGTTTCAAGCCAACTGAATCAAAGTCAATCTATGGTGGCTGTTCCAGAGCGTGATGTCCATGCAGCCGTGGTGACCTTTCGAGACCCCGACAGCGGACCGAGAGACTGAATGCTCAGAACCGCTGAAATATTGCTTCTTGTCCGCCAGCGAGCAGTGGCTCCATGCCACAACTATCCAGTCAAACTCTCTCTTTTTCAAGAGGGCAGGCTGAGAGTCACCAAACCATAATATGGCTGAGTTCCCCTGCTGCCCTGGGCCATGATGATCAGTTGATGAGGTCTGTCAAAGACACTGAGGTTTTTAGTTCATGTCACTTTTATTGACTTTGTCCAAGTCAATGGTGTTCATCAACTACACCAAAAAAGGTCTGAGAGGCAGAGCTGGGGAATGTTACTGTACTTTTAAAATGAACGTTATAATATTGTGTTAATCGTTGTTAATACTATAATACTTTTCTGGAAAGTAAATTTTTTGTTACTTTTCTGACTGTCAGCGCACTGAAAATTGCATTTTATTACCTTTTTTTTTTTTTGCTTTATCCCTTCAAATACTGTAGTATGCATAACATGGTATACAGTCTACACAAAAAAAAAAAATATATATATATATATAATTTTTTATTTTATTTTTTTTAGTGTAGTGTGTGCATTTAGTGTATATCATTTCTGTATTTAAAGAAAATTTAGACCTTGTTAGAATTTAGAAAAAACTGCATACAACAAATCTGGCAAAAAATGTAATAGTTATTTCTATATATGAAATATAATACTATATAATATATGAAATATATGCCAATTGTTATGACAACGTGTATGTCCTGTAATCTCACCCCAATGCTGATATTTTGTTTACTACAAATAATGAGCACAAGCTAATTTTGTTTGTTGTTTTTTTAGTTTTTTTTTAGGTGCAATTCTCGCTATTAGCAAACATTAACTACAACTTTTGCCTCGATAAACTCCTAATTGCTGCTTATTAATAGTTAGTAATGTAGTTGTTAAATTTAGGTATTGGGTAGGATTAGGGATGTAAAATATGGTTATGCAGAATATGTACTTTATAAGTACTAATGAACAGCCAATATGTTAATAATAGGCGTGCTAATAAACAGCTAGTTAATAGTGAGAATTGGTCCCTATACTAAAGTGTTATTTTATTTGTTTATTTACTTACTTATTGATCAGCATTTGAAGAAAGAGTTGTGTGTATGTAAATCTGTATGCTGTGTATAGCACACTGTTTTATGGTGCGATTATTGTGCAGTAACACTGAGAATCTTGTCTCAAGGTTACACACATGTGCTGTCCCTGAGAGAATCAAGCAGATGCCCTCATTTCTGATGAAATATTTGAAGACAGGAAATGGAAAAAGGATGTAGGTTGATGTAACTGCTGTGGTTTAACATGCAAGTGTGCTTAATCCATTCTCAAAAAAGTGGAAAAATTTTAGCTTCTGTTCTCAATGCTTAATCCTATCAGTACTTTTTCCACTTCATCAGATAGAGTCAAGATATCGGATAAAGATTATTAGGTAGGAAGATGCGTAATGTTTCTACCAAAAAAAGCAGGAATCAAACGTTTGCAAGCCACACAGTGCAATCTTACTTTTTCTTCTTTTGATCAACACACTGTCCTCAGCAAAGCTCAAACTTGTATTTATTTTTTTATGACAGCTTATTTACATCGTACTTTCTCACATTACTTTTCTTTAACTTGCATTATGACAAGTGTTGTCGCCACTCATGATGCCTCTTCTTTTTTGCACATGAAAAAGATGCACTTGTCAAACAAACGGACCCAGAAAATGACTAAATATTTCTAATTTTAGTGGCAACTGTTTTTGTTTCCCCCTGATTTCTAAATGAATTGCATCTGTCATTTGAGCACTATTAGAGCACTGTACTAGCTGAAAAAGAGGTGTATTATACATGAAGTTATGCATTATACAGACTCTGGTAATGCATTAAAACAGGCCTGATGCAATTTGCATGAGGTTGTTTGTTTTAATAAGATTCACAAGATCAAGAATCATGTCTTTGTGGCCTTAATTTCCCCTTAGCCTGATTGTAATATGAATTCATTACCGTGTGATCAGACATACACCATCCCCAATGTATTTTCACTGGTTCTCAGTGTAAACAATGGAAAAATCTGCCTATTATATAACAATCAAATAATCTTAATTTAAGCATAATTATAAAATACATTTAATTAATATAGATATGTTTAGATGTGTTTTTACTAAAAAAAAGGACAAAAATAATATCATTATTACTGTAGAAAAATCTATTTAAATGGACAAGGTTTGAGGTTTTTAGAATTCGTAACACATATTCACTATTAATTAAGAGTTTTCAGCTAGTTAATAGTGCAAATTGGTCCTTAAAATGAAGTATTGACTACATTATATATTTGTATTACGTATATGTATATTTTTTGAAAATTATTTTTGGTGTTCTAGGTGAAAAGAGAGCAAGTGAGAAAGAGAGGTGCAACTTTGATAATGACTTTTTCCACCTGTTATTAGCAACCTCAAATTCTCTTGATTTCATTTAAGTTGCATGATTGAGAATCATAACACTTCCTATCAATGCCTCTTTCTCCGTACCTCTTTCTTTCTCTCCTGTTCACAGTTCAGTGAAGGTATGAACACCTCCGAGAGCCTCACATTCTCCCAGAATTCCCTGCTCATTGGGTTCAGGGCTGTGGGAGTTTCACAGCTTGTCACCTATAACAGCACAGCACATGTTATATTGATAAATCTCTCCTCCCCATAAACATAAGCGAGAGGGATTGTCACAGCAGAAATTCCCCATGTACACAGCATCAATAAGATGGATTTGTTTGGCTTGTTCTTTTAGTTGATGCTTTTCCCAAGGAAATTTTGGGCGAGGATGGTTGTGACGTAGGAGGTGAAAGAAAGAAAAAGCACCACAGATGCACATCTGCTCTTTTAATAAGTCCTTTCGCCAGCGTCTGTTCTTCTCTCCGGCACTCATCCCTTGGAGTTTCCCCACAAATAGAGGATTAATATTGAATGCACATGTGTCCAGCCTCTATTCCCACCGCAGGCAAATTCTCTCTCCTTGAATTTCATATTTAGCTTTTGCACAACTTATGCAGCATTCATAACTCAGGCATGTGGTCTTAAAAACAATGAGTAGTTGGCTGGGAGCGTCTTGCATCAATCTTGACACAGGAGAACCCGAGCGTGAGATACCCTTGAAAAAGCGATTTTTGCTGCGCATCAGGAAGCGCATATGGAGGAGTCTGTATGGTGGAGAGGACAGCGCATGCTTTGCATTCTTAGAGACCACCTCTGTTTTGGGTTGCTGTGACCAGACTATATTACTGGGAGTTAATTTGAGATACGAAGGCGCTTGCTCTCTGCTCTCTCTCTCTCTGTATTTTCTGACCTGTAAGCAAAGAAAGAAGCTTTTTTATTGACTTGTGTTTGTAGGTCTGAAAATCCAAAGGGCACAAGACCTTGAAAGGACAGAGGAGAGTCTATCAAACTATCTATGAAAAGGAAGGCTAATGGATGATTTCTGTGAGACCCTTCAGATATTTGTTAATTCTGCCATCAGGGTTTAGTAGAAAATATCACGTTTACATTTATTAATATAGCTGAATGCACAGGTGCATCTCAATAAATTAGAATGTCATTGAAAAGTTCATTTATTTCAGTAATTCAACTCAAATTGTGAAACTCGTGTATTAAATAAATTCATTGCACACAGACTGAAGTAGTTTAAGTCTTTGGTTCTTTTAATTGTGATGATTTTGGCTCACATTTAACAAAAACCCACCAATTCACTATCTCAACAAATTAGAATACTTTGTAAGACCAATAAAAAAAAAAAACATTTTTAGTGAATTGTTGGCCTTCTGGAAAGTATGTTCATTTACTGTATATGTACTCAATACTTGGTAGGGTCTCCTTTTGCTTTAATTACTGCCTCAATTCGGCGTGGCATGGAGGTGATCAGTTTGTGGCACTGCTGAGGTGGTATGGAAGCCCAGGTTTCTTTGATAGTGGTCTTCAGCTCATCTGCATTTTTTGGTCTCTTGTTTCTCATTTTCCTCTTGACAATACCCCATAGATTCTCTATGGGGTTCAGGTCTGGTGAGTTTGCTGGCCAGTCAAGCACATCAACATCATGGTCATTTAACCAACTTTTGGTGCTTTTGGCAGTGTGGGCAGGTGCCAAATCCTGCTGGAAAATGAAATCAGCATCTTTAAAAAGCTGGTCAGCAGAAGGAAGCATGAAGTGCTCCAAAATTTCTTGGTAAACGGGTGCAGTGACTTTGGTTTTCAAAAAACACAATGGACCAACACCAGCAGATGACATTGCACCCCAAATCATCACAGACTGTGGAAACTTAACACTGGACTTAAAGCAACTTGGGCTATAAGCTTCTCCACCCTTCCTCCAGACTCTAGGACCTTGGTTTCCAAATGAAATACAAAACTTGCTCTCATCTGAAAAGAGGACTTTGGACCACTGGGCAACAGTCCAGTTCATCTTCTCCTTAGCCCAGGTAAGACGCCTCTGACGTTGTCTGTGGTTCAGGAGTGGTTTAACGAGGAATACGACAACTGTAGCCAAATTCATTGACACGTCTGTGTGTGGTGGCTCTTGATGCCTTGACCCCAGCCTCAGTCCATTCCTTGTGAAGTTCACCCAAATTCTTGAATTGATTTTGCTTGACAATCCTCATAAGGCTGCGGTTCTCTCGGTTGGTTGTGCATCTTTTTCTTCCACACTTTTTCCTTCCACTCAACTTTCTGTTAACATGCTTGGATACAGCACTCTGTGAACAGCCAGCTTCTTTGGCAATGAATGTTTGTGGCTTACCCTCCTTGTGAAGGGTGTCAATGATTGTCTTCTGGACAACTGTCAGATCAGCAGTCTTCCCCATGATTGTGTAGCCTAGTGAACCAAACTGAGAGACCATTTTGAAGGCTCAGGAAACCTTTGCAGGTGTTTTGAGTTGATTAGCTGATTGGCATGTCACCATATTCTAATTTGTTGAGATAGTGAATTGGTGGGTTTTTGTTAAATGTGAGCCAAAATCATCAGAATTAAAAGAACCGAAGACTTAAACTACTTCAGTCTGTGTGCATTGAATTTATTTAATACACAAGTTTCACAGTTTGAGTTGAATTACTGAAATAAATGAACTTTTCCACGACATTCTAATTAAAAATGTTGGTAACCAAAGATTTGATGGGCCTTTTTGACTCCCATACAGGCTTGGATAATCTTGAGTGATGACATAATTTAAATTTTTGCGTGAACTGTCTTTAAATACAGTTTTGTGTTTATTTTCTCTGTTTATTTTTGTTGCAGAAGAAAATTCTGACTTCTGAGTAAATAGTGTTGAATGACAAATGGGACTTTACACAGTATCGGTTCCTCACTTCTGGTTTCAGAAAAAAAGTCTAATTTAAGAACTACTTCATCTTTGTGTGCTTTAAAAATGTTACGTACATACTGGATGTTTTTTTTTTGTTTTGTTTTGTTTTTTTGTTTTAATATTGATCATTTATTGTTACCTTTTGCTTTTTTGCATTGTTGTTGTTCTGTGTTTTATGACTGTTTAACTTTTAAAATTGGTCTGAAATCCTATAATATGCTGGTTAATTGCTGATAGCCATTAAATGCAAGGTCAAAATGAATAATGCTGGAAATGTTCATTTCAGCCTTTGTGTACCCAAAACTTTACAGTATGTGCCAAAAAAAAGAGAAAGAAAATAGTAATAATTAAAGTGGAAAGTGTGTGATAACTTGCCCCACTCTGACCTAATATGAGCCAAGTTCTCAATAAATCCTGTTGGAGGTAATACTAAATACTTCTGTGCTGGTTATATTTGAGTAACAAGAGTACATGTACTGTACATCAGGTTTGTATGAGTATGATTGGATGAGTGTTGTCCATCTTCCTGATATAAGCGAAAACATTTAAGCACCCTATAAGGAAGGGTAAACCAGAAGCTCTTTGGAACAGCTTTTCAGTGTCTGTGCCAGCCGGGAGGACTCTGAAATATTTACAGCACCTGCCACATATTGTCTGCTGTTTTTCACCATGGGTGATTTCTTTTGTTTTTGCAAACAGAGGGAGACAGACAAAGAAAGGTTTATTTAAAATATTGACACAATATCTGGGAATGGATTAATATTCTCAGTGCTGCTTGGAAATAATAACTGCAAACGTTTGTTGTTAAGCCCCTTGAAACAGCTCCCAAAACAATGAAGCTTGGAGACAGATGGAGAAAAAAAAAAAGAATAATAATGAATCAGCGGTCACTTGCCTTAGGGAACATTTCCAAATTATTTTTTATACTTAAAGCATAAAAGTCTCAATATAAAAAAAAAAAAACATTTTTTATCACATTTTTAGAGGTTGATGCTGTGAAATCTAAACACAAGACTGATTAACACCTAATATTTTCAGAACCCAGATATAACAGGGACAGTTTTGACTGCATTCATGCTCTTTAGAACATGATGAATAGGTGTCAAAACACTATTTTTGCTTTGTGACAGTGCTTTAAATTTCTTTGGGTACCTAGTAGAGTTTAAATTCATTCATTTCCCCTTTAGGGATAATGAAAATGTGCATATTCTTGGGTTTATACCATGGTGCGATTGCTCCACTGCCTCTCCAGCTATGTGGAATGTTTGGCTGGATTGGCATGACAAGCAGTGCTGGAACGAGACATACTGAAGTGCCATTGTGGGGCTGATCAGTGTAACATCCACACCAGTGACAGGCTGTGAAAGAGAGAGAGGGTGAAGGGATTGATTGTCAGTTTGCTGACCGCAACTGTATATTGCACAAAAAAATTGGAAAGTATGGTCTTGACAAACTAGAGTTTGATTGATAAAATAAAATAATTGCTACTTTTTATCACACAATTCTTTTTTTTTACTCACAATTGTTGGGACTTTTTCCATAAACTCAGAATTGCAAAATATAAAGCAAGAATTGCCCAAAAAAAAAAAAAATCTGTCACAAATTAGAGATATAAACTCAGAATTGAGAGATTCTGAGTTTGAGATTCTCACAATTCTGTGAAAAAACATCAGAATTGTGAGCTAAAAAGTCGCAATTAACTTTTTTATACTTTGATATACAGTACTTTATACTGCAAGATGTAAAGTCACGATTGCGAGATGTGAACTCGGAATTGTAAGCAAAAAAATCAGAATTGTGGAAAAAAACCAGCCCTAAATGGTACATAAAAACAAAACAAACGTCTTATCTAGGGCTGCGTTTCCCAAAAGCATCGTAAGCCTAAGTACATCGTATAACCATTGCCACCAATGGAGTTACGATCAACTTTTGATGCTTTTGGGAAATGCTGCCCAGGTAAGCAGTTCTTGGCCAGAATTAGCTGCAATGTGGACCTGACTTTATGCCGAAAGCTCTCTATCCCTCATTGTCTTTTTCTCCCCCTCTGGCAGGTGTTTGAGTTGATAAATGAGGCATGTCGTCTATAAATACAGATTGCAGTGTAAAGAAAATGAGAGTCTGCAGTGCAAAGTAACATTTCTCTACCTCTGTTCTTCCTTCCACTCTCTTTTACCCATTTTTTTCAATGACACAGTCTCATTTCATGCGTCATTGCTTTCTGAAATGTGTCAGACCGCAATTCATAACAACACAAGTAGTCTGTAGTAGACATTACAGGAAACTATCCTCTTTGAGGTCAACTATAACATGGAACAACGGTTTGAAGAAAAAAAGTTTTCAAACTTTTCAAAGTTGCTCTAGAACTCCCTTAAATGGATAGTTCAGCCAAAAATAAAAGTTCTGTCATCATTTACTCACCCTCATGGGGTTCCAAGCCTGTTTGAATTTCTTTTTTCTAAAAAAGATATTGTGAAGAATGAGGAAAACCAAACAGTTGACTGCTGGTTACCCACATTCTTTAAAATATCTTCTTTTGTGCTCAACAGAAGAAAGAAACTCAGGTTTGGAACAACATGAGGGTGAATAAATGATGACAGGTTTTTTGTTTTTGTGAAACTATTTCTTTAAATTCAGACATTGTTCTATGGAACTGGCTGTTTTGCATTGGGGAGAATTCACATCAGCATTTGCATAACGCATGTTTCTGGCCTTAGCCTTTGTGGGTTAACTTTTGACTGAACTAGGCTAAGAGAAAAGTCACTATTGTTCAATATATGCTTCTGGCAGATGTGACAAGGCTTAAATTGAAAAAATCACCAATTTGGATCCACATATCCCATGGAGCGGAGGAAATGTCTGGAGGTGAGTGTAGCTTTCTGCACTGGCTTCAACCTGGAAGGTTTTCGAGTGTGTGCTAGAGTGAATGAAAGAGAGTAAGATAAATCTAAAGGACAGTGGTCAGCCCATTTCATGCCCCAGAGGGAGAGAAAGACTGTCATGCTGCTGGGACTCAGCAGCTCCAAACTGTCTGATGGAAAACTGCCCAACAGGCCCTCAGTGTCCCGCTGTGAAGATTTATGTGGACAAGAATGCACTATTTACATAATTTCTTTACGTATGCACAAGGTGAACTCATCACTCGCTGTTTCGATGAAGGTCAACAGTGCTGCTTCCTGGTGTGCTAAGTCTTGATATGATTAGCATGTCGCATCCAAGATTTTTCTGGTTTGGCGCTAATGAAATGCTATGAACTTTGTTCTAAAACAGCTATGATGCACAAATATATCTGTGCTGTATAATTAGTATAACATTTTACCACCAGTGCTACTATTAGCATTGCTAATTTTAGCAAGGGTTGTGTATCCCAGCTAACAGAGAACGTTCTCACAACTTTCACTAACATTTATGGTAACACAAAACATTTATAAAATAATGTTTACTAATAATGTACTAACTTTACTAATGTTTGATATATGTTCTCATAACATTGAGAGAAAACATTCTTATAGCAACATTCTCGGAGCATTCTCGTAATTTGTTCTTGATTAACTTTCTAATCACGACAAGAATTTTAATGTTCTTAGAATATTACAAATAAATGTTCAAATAATATTATATTTATGGGTGAAAATAAAGTTAGTAGATTGGTGAAAGAAACATTTTTTTTGTAATCTTTGGACATTTCAACTTTTTATAAATATTTTGAAACAATGTTCCCACAGTGTTTTTATAACCTCAATTGTTTTTGCCTTGGATGGCTGCACATGCTTTTATCAAAGTTGTGTTAAGAAAATACCAGGTTTCAAGGCAAAAAATTAAAAATAAATAATTAATTTTGATTAATTAACTGATATAAAATGAAATGTTATAAAAAGCCAACATTTTTAATTTACTTTTATTCTAGCAAATAAAATATCTAAAGCTAATAAGTAAGAATTAATAAATACTATGTAGACATTAAAAAAAAAAAAGAATTACAAGACATTTAATTTCAAATTAAAGTGAAAAAAAAGAAACTAAAAAAATGACATCTAATTCAAAATATTCATAAAAACTATAAAAGTGTATCAGTGATACTAAAATAATACTTTTTCCAGGAAGAACTAATCTGTAGATTTGCCCAAATTAGTAAGCGAGCTAATAATTTAATACTCTTGGCAATTTCATAGCATGAGCTTTTCTTTTTCTTTTTTTCTCTAGAAACTCTTTGTCTGTGTGGCAACAGCAGGTTGATACTCTGTAGGTGCGAGTTTCCTATCAAGTTAGCCACTAAAGCACTGCAGGTTAATGGTTGTCATTCCACTTTAAGCCCATCATTAACCAGTCAGTCAGTAGTGGACATCAGTGGGTGGCCATGATGACTATTAGTTTGCTGACCAGCAGTGGACCTTCTTTATGGACCATTATGGGCCTACTCAAAATAATTGTACATTTACTTTGTTTTGTCCCATTTATCATGGCTTTTCCTTTTGGAGTGAACACAGGTCGTGACCTTTCCAAGCCGACTGCGCTTAAAAAGATGGCATGTTTAGCACAGTTTTAATTATCACTCTGCCTGTGAAGCAGGTGACAATGTGTTTGAAATATGAGAGTGAGGCGGTAGGAGCCGCTCAGCAAAGCCATCCTCCACGTGTCCTTCCTCGAGATGGGCTCCCCCGCGGCATCATAATTGAAAATTACGAATGTTCGGGGGCCGTGATTAATCGGTGACCTTTGACCCCTGCGGAAGCCAACTCTGCATATCAACTTAGGCTGGGGTCAAGAGATACATCTGTGGGAAGACACACGCAAACACACACATACATTCGCAAGCAGACCTGATAATGTAATGCGCCCTGACAGCTTTTTAATTATCACCCTATCCCAGGTCGTTAAAGGATGCCTCCAATATCCTGGTCATGTTTCAGCAGCAGTTAAGTCAAAGGAGTATCTCATTTGTTTTTAATTAATTATCAGATAAAGTCATAAGGAGAGGGTGGCAGGCTCCACCATGACTCGTTTAAACGCTCATTTATGAACTTTGTTCTTCATGCAAAAAATAATTATGCGAGTTATTGCTCTTGTTTTAATGGTGGAGAAAGCAGGGAGGAGAGGGAGAGACCGTTTAACACGCTTGATACTAGTTTCTTTAGGGAGGAACTGGCATTTATGAAACAAATCAATAGATTGCTGAGATTGGATTTGATGCAGATGCTAAACCGTTTATGTGCAATGAGTCATGGTAATTTATTGGAATTCTTCCACAGGAAGCCGCAACAAATATATTGTTCAGTAAAACATCATAGGCAAACTAACTTGGCATACATCTTCCAGGTGAAATTAAATTGTGAATTGTAGTTTACTTTTATAACCTTTTAAACTGAATAATCAACATCTCATAAAGACAAGTACTTTAAAGCAGTAAATTGCAGTGACCTATGTAACTGTTCCTCAATTAAGTGCATATACTATGTAATGTAAGTGCCAAGCAATTTGTGAAGTAGATTATGAGCTTATAGTTCAAACATAAAAATATTAGCATGTTCTAATGTTTTAAACTGATTCGCTCGCATAGCAATATAGTGATTGATAGTTTCTTTAATGTAGGTGCAATGGCAAACCTGTTTGTGTTTTTATTATACTGTATGATAACTATGGCGTCCAGATGAGCCTCTCTTATGATCTGTCTCTGCTCTCATGTAGGCTACTAATTAATTTAGTAAAACATTATGGATTAATAGCCCTTCAGCAAGGCTAGAACTTGGTGTCAGTTCACATTCTTACACAACTTCCTGATAGAAAATATGATACGGCATATTAACAAATTAAACAGAGAAATAAAAAAATATCAAATGAAAATCTTAAAGAAAAATATCTTAAAGCAGTGGTTTAACTCCAGATTTCATTTGCTCAACAATATGTCAAATTATAAAAATGATAGGCTGAATAGGAAAATAGATGATTACTGTAGGTTTCTGGATGTCTCTTTAATGGAAAATACTTCTTCTTAGTAAAAAATTGACATTTAGTCATTTATTTTGAACAAACATGAATTAACGATGAACAACTGTTTATTTATAAATTAAGATGAACCAAGTTTAATAAATGCTGTACAAAATTTTGTTCATGGTTAGATTATTAATTTTGATGCATTAACTAATATTCACAAATTGAACCTTGTTCTAAAATGTTAATGTAAAACAACAAAATTATGTATATCAGCCAAAAATGAACTCTATTAATATAAATTATATTTATCCTCACTGCAAGTAAGCATGCATTTAATATTGTCTGTATATATTTGCATTTTAGTTCTGTTCATGGTTTTAGAGGATGACGGCATGTCACACAACCTGTCTATACTGGCATCTATGCAGTTCAGAAGATGAATTTGCAAAGTTGACATCAACAACAAAACATACAAGTGTTTTTTTCTCCTGTAATTGATTATATGATTAGTTGCATATTACCGTTTGCATTTAGCATTGTTTCTCCCTTTCATCAGACAAATTTTTGAGTTGCAACCCACCAGATATGTTAAAGTGTTTTTTTTTTACAATCCGAATTATAATCTAGATGAGCAATGCAAAGTAAAATTCAGTGAGATGTGAAATAATAAAGAAGCATTCCCTAGCCTGTCTACTCTGCATGGTCTCAGGCGAATGTATCACACAACTTCATCATTGCATTCTAAGCCTCGATATCTTCAAGCCCCTCCGAAATGCATTCGTTCTTCCATGCCACAGCAATTTAAAAATGAGTCAGTGGAGCGTGGAGTGTATTACACTTCTGTTTCAGCACACCGTATCACATTCTGTCCATGATCATTACTTTTTGCATGTGCAGGAGACAGGCTGCTCTTGGTCTGAGCCCATACCTCCAAATAAAGGGATTCATCATAATGACAGTAAGCCGTAGCGTTATGTTAGTTGTGATTTATCTGTGAGCCATGATTGATTCATTAGCATGGACATTATGCTGCTTTTCTTTAGTCTCAGTGAAGAGCAGACTGTAAGGGAGAGGTGACGCTTGGCCCAGTCCCTCGTTTCGCTCTAGCCTAAAACTCGTTGCAGCTCATTAGCTGCCAAATGTATTAGCTTGGAGCTAATGCCCTGTGGCTGAGAACACAGAGATCTTAATGAGAACATACATATGCCTGTATCCTGTACAACCCAAATGAATTATGGCAGTGCGCACGGGCCACAGTGTGCCTGAAACCTCCCACTATTTATTCCTGTGTCCATCAGTAGATACTTATTAAAAATGCATTGCTTCAAAACCATCAGACGTCATTTTATTTCAAGGGTTTTAACCAATCAATAGCGCTTACTACAAAAAGTCACAACCAGTAATTTAAACTAACATTTATGCATTTAACATTTATGCATTTAGCAGACGCTTTTATCCAAAGCGACTTACATTGCAATCAAGTTACAGTTTTTACATTTTATCAGCTCTTGCTTTCCCTGGGAATCGAACCCATGATCTTGGCGTTGCTGGCGCCATGCTCTACTATTTGAAACTAGATTTTGTACGTTTTCTCAAGCAAATATAAATGGTCGGTGTGTGTGCAAAACCCGACGCCATGATGATAAGGAGTTATGCTTTTTAGCATGTTGTAATGCAGTTGCTAAAATGTTCGGGTGCAAAAGTGTTGCAGTTGTTAGGTGTTCCAGGTTGTTGTTAGGGTGTTCTGGGATGCTGGCTTGTTGGAAGCTTATTCTGGGTGGTTGCAAGGTGGTTGTTACAGGGTTGCCTGGGCATTCTAGGTGCTTATTATGTGGTTTCTAGGCTCTTCGTGGTGGTAAAAGTAAATGATACTGTGGGTTTACACTGGCTATTTACACTAACTCTGCCCACCATTGTGTGGTAGGGTTACACAACAGGAGCTCCAGTGGCGTAAGTATTAAAGTGCATAGCAATTTTTTAAATTTTTTGGACACGATCGACCCAAATTAGAATCCGCCTTTTGCCAAACTCGTTCTTCTCCCTTTTCACATCACATATCACGTCAGAAAGACATTTATTTTCAACAAAAATGAAATGAAATAATTGAAAAGTGGAAAATAACATGCCTCATGGGTAGTAGGGTTAGGTGTCGGGAGGCCTTAATTGTCCCAAATTTTAATAAAAATTATAATTTACACTCAATATGTTATTATTGCACACTGTTTTATAATGTACTACAATACTGAGGTGCAGTGTTCTGCCACTTATTTGCACTAAGTAGTATAAACAGCATGTACCTACTATCATTGCTAAGAATCCATTGCTACTTTGCTAAGAGTAAATAGCATATATCACTTATGCTATTTTCACTTAGAGCAAATAGCTGCTGCCTACCTGCTGCTAAGGTACAACTATGAGTGTTTTTTTTTTTCCTATTTATATCATGGATAGGTTTAAAATCGGGTTGGATGATTTCATAAGATTTTGTCATCTCAGTATGAATTATTGTTCCTTATATGAATAGTGTTCAAGTGCTTTAGAGTAGCACTTACTACAAACAGGAGTGCAGGAGTCGCAACCGCTATCTAGTGAAACTAGATTTTTAGATTTTCTGAAGCAAATGCAAATGGTCAATGTGTACACAATTACAATCTATTACAATCATGATTAGGTTTAAAGTTAGGCTGTATGATTTCATAAGGTGTCACCATCTCAAAATGAAATATTACTTGTTATGTGACTGAGTTGAAACAGTAGCAGTGTTGCCTTAATAATGTACTAATAATGTATACATGACATCAAAGCAGTACATATGCACTAGTTGTATGGATAGTGATAAGAAGAATGATATTCTTTAATGTAACTTAATTAAGAAAATCCCTAATGGTCTCTTCATGACATGCGGCTGCAATTTAATTAATGTTTTCCAATATCTGCATCCTCATTATTGTCTGTCTAATCTGTCTACCATCTGTCTATCTATCTGTCTATCTGTCTGTCTGTCTACAGTATCCATCCATCCATCCATCCATCCATCCGCTCTTCTGTCTGTTGTTTCATAACTTGCATCTGCAGTTTAATTAAAGTTTTCCAATATCTGCATCCTCATTATTGTCTGTCTAATCTGTCTGTCTGTCTATCTATCTATCTATCTATCTATCTGTCTGTCTGTCTGTCTGTCTGTCTGTCTACAGTATCCATCCATCCATCCGCTCTTCTGTCTGTTGTTTCATAACTTGCATCTGCAGTTTAATTAAAGTTTCCCATATCCGCATCCTCTTTATTGTCTATCTATAGATCTATCGATCTATCTATCCATCTAAATATACAGTAAATCTGTACAAACTACAGTGATATTTGTCAGATATCACTTTTGTTCACATGGTTGTGAAAAGATGATGATTTGACCTGGAGTATCGACTGGGACTCAGAAACAAGACTTTGATAAATTGAGACATGAATCGAGACTGTCTTTCTGTATATCTGTCTGTCTGTTCTGTTCCTATATATATTTGACTCTCTTAAGACACTGTTTTTCAGTATAGTACAGTTTCAGGCACCCTGCAGCATCTGTGTAGTGTAGTATCAGATACCCTGCTAGTTCACTTTACCGTAGTTTCAGAGACCCTGCTGCTTCAGTATAGTATAATTTCAACTTGACTGCTAAGTAGCTGATGACAGAATCACTGCACTGTCAACCTGTTCAGGGCTCTGTCAGACCTCTAATTTTGTTTTCATAGTATCTATGGCATTATTAATGTGGGAATCATAGTGTTACACATTCTTATGGTAAACAAGAACAAGATACTTGTGTGAGTGTGTGTGTGTGTGTGTGTGTGTGTGTGTGCGCATTGGAGTGTGTTAGCGCCTGTATACTCAACGTAAGTACTGCCCAAGCCATTGATGGTGGTTTGTGTTGATGGGGTCACTACAGGGCGATAACCCTACACTCATTCCCCTAAACATTATTTCCCATATGACAGCCTCCCACCAGAGCATCAAGAGCTGTGGATAGAGAGACAATGAAATGTGTGCAACAAAAGATGTGGGGGAAAAAAAGCAAAGGCAGGGACACCCAGCGAGAACGTGCTGCGTTTTGAAAGAAAGGACAGGAGGCTGATTAATTAAATTTCTGAAAGGCTCGACATTTGGGCTGAAAAAGACTCGGGCGCCTGTTGTTGCACGAGCAAGGACAGCAATGACAACAACAGCAGTCTGAAAGTGAGTGATATTGAGGTCATTCGCTAGTTCGATTAGCGACATTTAAAAAAAAGTTGAAATTGACTTGTCTCCAGACGCATTACTCTTATTTTTTTCTCTACTTCTAATGCTGTCAGCAAATGAAAGGATGGTGAACGCACACAGGAAAAATGCACATTGAGTGTCAAGCATTTAAACTACCCACAATGCCATCTGTCCCATATCCACCCATTTTGAGAGTGCAAGTCTAAATGAAATTACATGTCCCTAGCAGCTGGCAAGTTAATAACATTATTATATTTTCTGCTAATTAGTTTGTATGGATATTGACAAATCAATGTAATGATGAAAATATTAATGCCCAAATTACTACATAATGAGATAAATCGTGTGATTCCAAACATCTCTGGTGATGCTGGAGAAGAGACAATTAGCCTATCTTTTCACTTGGTCTAATATGAAGTGAATCATAACTATTGCTTTATTATACTTAATTGTTTTTAATGCATTTGTGAAGCAGGCAAATTCACTAATATTATATAGCCTTGATGTACTACTTTTTTTGACATGTTTATAAGAAGTACCTAGAAGATGTGATATATTATTAAATATATCATGATCATTTTGATGGCACAGTATACAGTATGTATATAGATAGATAGATCCGACATCTCTCTCTCTCTCTATCTCTCTGTGTGTGTTTAAGTGATGTGTGTGGGTTTGTGTGCATCAATTAAAGCAGTGCATTAATATAGAACAGTGATTACACTGACTTGGAGCTACCTGTGCATTAAACGGTTTTAAAGGGTTAGTTCACCCAAAAATCCTAGGTGTATATGACTTACTTCTTTCAGGCGAATCCAATCGGAGTTATATTAAAAATTATCCTGGCCCCTCCAAGCCTTACAATGGGGGTAAGCGGGTGCTTTTTGTCAACAGTCCAGAAGACATGAAATAAAGTCCTCGCATCCATAATAAAACGTGCCTCACACAGCTCCAGTGGGTGAATAAAGGCCTCCTGTAGCGTATCCATGCATTTTTGAAAGATAAATATCCATATTTCAAACGTAATAAACACTTTTTTCTCACTTCCGCTGACTATCGTACAAGGAAGCTGACTATCATACTAGGATGCTTTGAGGGTGAGTAAAACACAGGCTAATTTTCATTTTTAGGTGAACTAACTATTTAATGCATACCTGCCAGCCAATCAGAATCAAGTATTCAGACAGACAATATATATACACACACACACACAGACATATGACTTAAAAATGCTGATTTGCTTTTGAACAATTGCATTTTTAATTGAATTTAAACATAAATGAATTCCCAAATGTAGGCTATCCTCCATCTGCCATTGGTCAAATAAACTGATAGCCTCTCCCCAAACTCACAATATTGGTTAAGCCATTGTTGCCGATCAGCTTTTGGTCAGCTTTAACAGGTAACTTCACTTTTTAGAACACTTAAAACCCACTACATTTTATTTTACGACATGTTTTTACCCAACATGCCAAGTGCTCGTGACCTTAGATGTTTGCCAGTTCAGAGGCAGCATTGGTAGGCACTTTGCTTCTGTCCTCAGACCAATGCTAAGGGTTTCTGTGGACCCTGACCTTGAGTAATGAGAGCCTATCTCTAGAATGATCCGACCTGCTTTGACATGACAGGGTTCAGGCCGGTCACTCATCCCCTGCCCCGCTCTCTCCGGCTCTGCTCACTCTAATGAGAGAGAAAAGAGAGTCCTACTAACAAGCGACTTCATCAACGTGAGCAATGAGCTGACAGAAAGGATCTCTCTTTTGACCTACCTACAAAAAGAGAGAAAAAAGAGACCGACCAAATAGAGAACAGCCAAATGAGGACCCGCTGAGGAAGAGACCATCCCAAACCTGCCAGAAGCGAGCAGCGCTCTTAGTGCCGACACAAAGTAACAATACGCTTCTGCTCTTAACAGAATAAAGCCATTTTACATAGAGGAACCAGATGACAAATATATTCTCTGTTTTGTTGGCTTAGGCACTGTTATACTATTAGACACAGTACTACAGCTCACACAAATGCACATACATAGCCAGTCAATTGTCTAGTGTGTGTAGAGCAGGGTTCCTCAATAGGCGGCCCGCGAGAGAAAAATGTTTGGCCTGTGCTAATTTCAAATAATGTGGCATGAAAATTCAAACGCGAGCGGCGCGGTGCGACGCAACAAAATACAATAGAACTTATTATAATCAGTAATGCTGTCTACACTGGATGTGGCGCGGCACGACAAATCCCTGACATTAAACTGCTGACTCGTTCTATTTATGAAGTACTGATACAAAGTTCAAATGATTTGCAATGCTTTGTCGCGTCCAGTGTAGATACTATGTGACAGCAAAAACATAGCAAGTGTGAAGTAAAGAAAAGTGGACACGGAAAATAGATGAATAAGATTTTAAGAATACCTGTTTGAGCAATTGATGTGTGTCCTGAAGAAGGCTGTTTTTGCCGAAACGCGTAGATCTACTTTTAACTATTTTGTAATGATTTAAGCCCAGTACATTAAAGGCTTTCTATCTTACCACGTGAGTGCCTTGGAAGTATTTAGTCTATATAACATAAAATAGATGATTCAGATGTGAATGGACTGAACATTTTTGAGTGAGTGGCTGATACCATTTTAACAAAAGCAACAGTAATATAATTGTAATAATAAGAATAATATATATATACACAGTATATATTATATATATATATGTGTGTGTATATATATATATATATATATATATATATATAGTGACGGGAGGAGCCAACGACAGACACAGTGGTGTGGCGTCAGGCCTCGGAGAGGCTTTTATTTAACAGAAATAATAAAACAGTGTCCAAGGGGGAAAGGTGTCCAACAAAACAGGGGGGATCTGGTGTCCTCGTTGTGCTGCGGGGCTCGTGAAGGAGGGCAGTGTTCCAAAGGGGAAGGGTCCAGGAAGGGCGGAGTCCGGTGGCCGCACGCGCTCCCGCTCTGGTCCGGTTTACGAGGGGCGGCGGCTTCTTCTGAGCGGCGGCTCTTCCTCTTCTTCCTCGGCCTTTGGCGGGACTTGATCGGCCCGGCATCCTGGCCCGACGGCCGTAATACGGGTGCGGCGTTCTCCCGGACCGCGGGTTCGGCAGCTCACGTCTCCGGTGGCGCGATGTCCCTCTACGCACCCTTCCTGGACCCACGAGGACACCAGCGTGCATGCACGGGGGAAGAGACCGGTCTCTCGAGGAGAGGCGCGCTGGGCATTTAACAGCGGCGGTGATGAGGCTTCATTCAGTCCAGCTGTGCCTCATCACACGCCGCCAGCCCGCGTTGATCCCACGCCCCTCCTCTCATCCACCCACTCCAGTCGGGAGCCTGGTGAAGGGCGGCGAATAAGGGACGGGGTGGTGATGATAATGAGGGGGAGGGCCACTGATCCGTCACAATATATATATAAAATATACATAGGTCAGTGGCCCTTGGCTTGGTGTTGTTGGCAGAATTCGTCCCTCAGCGAAAACCAATTGAGGAACCCTAGTGTAGAGTGTGTGTGTGTGTGTGTGTCTGTGTGTGTGTGTGTGTGAATAGTCCAGGTAAACTTTACATTGTGGATAGAATTGCAAAACCTGAGATATTCTAGTCTCCATGAGGACGTTTATACATTAAACTAAATGATTTTGATGTTGTTTGTTTGTTTTTATTCATTCATTTATTTATTTATTTGAAAGTATAAAAATGCTGTTTTTGCTAAGAATTAGGTTTATGGAATAGAATATACAGTTTGTACAGTGTAAAAATCATTATGTCGATGGAAAGTCCCCATAAAACATGGAAACCCAATGTTTGCATGTGTAATTTGTAAAGAAATTTATGTTATACAGATCAATTATATTTGAGTACTTAATTTCTTTTAAGCATTAATGTAATTATATTATAATATTTGAAAAATAATTCTGTATTAAACTGTTATATTATTATGAATTATTAATATTATATAATTAATATAATACTTAATATATTGTAAATATTTTAGAATTTTATTTCATACCAGTTGTCTTTAAAATAAATTTGTATTAGTTAAAAATATAAATACTGTACACTATTGTTCAAAAGTTTGACATTTTATTCAGCAAGAATACATAAAACTAAAGTTTTTCTATCAAATAAATTGTAACGGGGCGACAGGGACGAGAGGCGTGCGGATCCATATGCAAGCTTTTATTTAAAGACGTGATCATGAAACAGGCAAGGGTCAGACAATGGCAAAGAGGTATATCGTGGGCAAGACACAAGAGTAGTCCAGTAAACAGGCGAGGGTCAATCAACGGCGAACGTAATCCAGGGGGCGAGGCAAACGGGTAATCCAAACAGACAGACAATAGTCCAGACGAGGGGCATACAGAGTCCAAAACGGCAATACAAAGAGATAATCCAAGACAGGCTATAATTCCAGGGCAGGCAGGAAATTCAGAATAGCTCCGTAATGTAGCTATCACTAGGAGAGCGATAAATGCTAAACAATACTCGGAGTTGAAAGGTTTGTTTTTTATAGTGTGTGAAAATGGCTGCAGGTGTAAACGTAATCAGTGAAATGGAACATGGGAAATGTAGGGGAGTGACGTAACAGTCCATGTAATGTGAGAGTCAATATAATGGAAGTCCACGGACAGGATTCGTGACAGAAATGCTTTTCTTTTGAGCTTTCTCTTCATCAAAAAAAATCCTGAGCAAATCCTGAAAAATGTATCAGTGTTTCCAGTAATTCAGTATTTAATATTAAATAAATACAACATCTTGGTGAGCATAAGAGACTTCTTTCAAAACAAATCTTACCACAAACTTTCGAACGGTAGATTAGAATTAAAAAAATAATATAAATGTAAAGTAAAACTGAACTGCCTACAAAAAAGCAACTTTGGCAATACTCAAACTCAGAAATGTGTACATAGTAGGAAATGAAGAATGCAAAGGGTTGTATTTTTATCTAAAAGTGTACCTTATAGAAAAGCAAACAGACCTGGAACATCAATAACAGCAGTGCAGAACAGTGTTTTCCACTGAAGGTGCTGCAGAAGACATCAAGTGGTTAAAATAAAGATTTTCAGTCAGCATGGATTTGAAATAAATAAAGCAATATCTAACCAATGCTGTTTAGATGAAGTGACGGTAGATTTAGTTTATAAACAACCGCCGTAGACGAAATACAATGTAGGTGCTGGGAACATAGTAGTAATGTCGCTCTAATGTGGATTGTGCCTTCACAGTTGTATTAATCTCACAGACAGGCAACTTTAGGCAGTCACCTTTTTCAAGACAAAGGACATACACCTGCTTAACATTAACATGCTGGCCAAATCCAGTCACACTTTGATGTGTAGCCGCATGATTTCACAGTCTGCATTGATAGCACAAATCAAATTTAAAGGCGTGTTGCCCAGGCAGATTAGAAAAGCAGAGTCCACATTTAATCTCTGCTGAGGCGGCTGTGTTGCCATTAAAATGGCCGAAAATGAAACGCCTCAGGTTGACTGTGGGAATCGGTTATTTGTCAGCACGGTTGTCGGCAGTGAGCAGTAAACAAACTTTCTCTGTTATTTTTTTCTTTCTGTTCTGTCTCACTCTGTAGAGACAACATGCTTATTTAAACGAATAGACAAATCATGTTATAGAAAAAATCTTTTTTTAATTTGCCTGTAATTACACCAAAAACGTTTAGTTGATACACACAGTATTTACATAGCCATGCAGCAATTATTCTTTGATATTTGACTGATAATTATATCTAATCAACAGACACATTGTTCCTTCAAGATCAGATGGTAAAAGTTCATTTTAACGGACACGTACATGGTTTCAGTCTACTTCATTAATGGCTTTACATTACCTAATTAATTTCCTTTCTTCCCGTCTCTATGTTTTTGGATTCAAAACGACCTCCGAGGTCTAAGATTATGTAACGAATAATTGAAATGTGACAGTTAATAGCTTATTAATATACTCTGACCTTCACATCTTTTTGTGAGTCTCTAATCATTCATTGTCAGATGATAATGCACAGTTTGATTAGTAGTACATAAAACATTTCTTGTAGTCAGTAGTTTGCGTGATTTCATTGTTTATAGCAATAACTTGTCAAAGTGTTTATTTATTTTTTTTTTTTACATTCGTCTGCAGCAATTAATTGCACTAAATCCTCCCATTTCCTTTTTTTTAACAGCAAAGTCAGTGACTGATAAATCATTGTTTACTGAGTCAGGTTTATGTAGCGGCGCTATGAGTGAATAGGGATCTTTTTTGGTTGATGGGGAAGCTCATCTGTGGATAAATCTGTCTTGCTTCACAGTTTCTCGTTCTTTTTTGGGTCAAGACTATTACACTTTCAAAAAAATGTCATTTCTGAGCTCACTGACATGCTTTCGGCCACTGTGCCTTGTGCCCCTCAGTTAATTTATTGTACACTGTGTTTTCTTCCTGTCTGTTTGTTAGGTTTCATTTATTTTCTGTGTTCTAAACTAAATTACAGTCAGTGAGATTCCATATTTCAGGTTTTCTTCCACCCACATGATCACAAATATAGAGCTCCTGTTACTGAGTGTTTATGTTCTGTTCACTGTTCATATTCTCTTTAGACAATGCAGGGGGCAAAAAGAACCTGAACACAAAAAAAAAAAAATTTTTGCAAATGTTTAGAAAGTTTCATAAATATAAACAATGAATCCATTTTGATTTGTTTAAAAAAACAAGCTTCAACACTCTTCGCAAAGAGATAATAGTTAAATTGCATATTTTCATACTGCAATGGCTGATTGATCCGAAGTGATGGATGCAAGATTTCATGGCAAATAAGGAAAAGCTTAAGTGAGCCATGTGAGGATGGATTTAGTAATATGATAAACCCATGCTTGCCAATGTCCACCCCCACTCCCCCACCATGAAACACAAGTACGAATGTCACAAGCAATTACACACAAAGCATGACAAAAGAGTGCTATCATGCATAGCTGTGTAATGACACAAGCATTGATGCCTGGCGGGCGCTCAGAAGACGACTGGAGAGACGCGACAACATGTCGCCTCTGGAGTGAAGCCAGTCCTGTTAAAAATACTCCAAAAAGGCTTCAAAAACAAGCAACATGCAAAACAACTGGCAGAATAAATTGGAGCTTACGGACTTCGCTGGAAAATGGAGGCCTGTTATGCAAACTCATGCATGACCCCAATGTGCCATTGTAATGGAGAAAAGGATTTTTTACACAGCACTGCGTCTCTCTCTCTCTTTCTCGCTCTCTGTATCTGTCTATCTAGTTCTCTCTGTAGACACATACAATGATTTTAGCATGCATGCATAATTCGAAGCAGATAAGTGGCAACTGAAGCATTATGCCTATTAATAAATGAACAGTGTGTGAGATGCCAGAAGCTCAGTGACGGGAACATGAACAGCACAAGGCTAAAGCAGTAGAAGACCGTGAAAAACTGCATAGCAGATAGAAACTGCTATTAGAAAGTGTTATAGGCAGATGTTTAGGCCATATCCTTCACTCTTAAAAAAAATAAAATAAATAAATAAAGCTTCCAAAGGAGAGGTTTGCAACAAAACCATAAAATAACTATTTTTGGTTCCCCCAATTAACCTTTTAGTAAACATTCCTTAAAATAATCTAATTTTTATTTTTTATTTTTTTGCTTAGTGTGAAGAACATTTAAAAAATCCAGAGAACCCTTTTCCACTAGAAAGAATCTTTTGTGGAATTGAAAGTCTCTATGGATGTTAAAGGTTCTTTATGGAACCAAATGCCAATAAAGAAGCATTCTTTTTAAGAGAGTTGTTGCATTATTCAATGGGTTTTTTGTAAGTTTGGACTCTTTTTGTTTGACATTTAAAGTTAATGTGTTGCTATAATTTTGTTCGATGTTACATTACTTCTCATATCCCAACTTAATGTAGAGAGACAACTGTGTGTAAACCATAAATTGATCTGTATATTAAGTTTGCAGTGGATGTCGAAACTCAAATGTCAACAATTTCACACCATGATATGATTCGAAATGTGTATAATATTCAAACAATTAAGATTTATAGCACATTGATTGGCTGTCTTCAGTAATCCGCAAGCACAAATGCATGTCTGATATGACTTATTAAATAACTTCAGGGCACACATGTATAACTCAGTTGCAAGTTTGTTTTTGTAAGTTTTTGCACCACTTTTTCAGATTTTTATATCTGAAATGAGAACAGATGTAGGGCATATTTTCGATGAGAAGACTGCAAATGTTGGCATGCATATTTAAAATGTATTCATTCTGCCATAGTTGTTTTTGTTTTTACATTGAGCAGTTATTCTCATTATGTGTGGTCAAAATGGTCAGGAGGGGAATTCGCAATTATTGATAACGTTTATTTGCAAGCACTGTCTGTGTTGTTTTAGCACCTGATTCACTGAAGAAATTATGTAAAATATGTATTGGCATTATGAGCATGCTCTTAGTTTAGTGCTGAACTCAATTTCAGCGCCATTCCTCATCTTGCGGGTCAGTTTTGAGTTCTCGGCAGTTCTTTACAGCAGTGTCCCAGCCCAAATTCAATTTCCTAAATGGCTAAAAAAGATCTGTGAATGTTGCAGTTCCATTTAGAGTAACAGGCATCCCATAATGCACCATCAGCTCTTGACCTCAGTGTAACCTCACCAATGTAAATATGAGGTTTGGTGCACACCTCTCTCTTTAGATGTGTGAGGCATCATTTTTTTCTCTGTTTCTGCAGTTTTCTTAATAAGGCCTGTTGCAGAAGTCCCAGCAGGCTGTGGTTATTTCATGCTAGTGTTAGTATTGATAGTAACTTCTGGTGCTGGGGGCTCTGTAAGACAGCATGGGTCATGTACAGCTATTTTGTGACACTCATTAAGGATTGATAGAGCCCATTTATTTTGGTGTAATTACCAGTTCCATTACTTTTTACGACTAGTCTGGATGCAGCAGGGACAGTGTGTGCACACAAGGCATTTTTTGAGAGCTCAATAAGCTGGTAGACCCAGGCTATTGGTGGAAACTGCACAAGGAAGTGGTATTTATGAAAAGACAAGATAATGCAGAAAAGCTGCGTTAATGTGTTATTTGTTTCGTCTGGTATGATGTGTAAAGCCTAAACGCTATTCATGACCAATTCGTACGTATTTTACGAAGTGGCTAATTCGTACAAATTCGTACGACCTCACTCGTCGGGTTAGGGGTAGGTCATTCGTACAAATTCATACAAACTCGAGAAATACGTGCGATTTAGCAAAAGTCATACGAATTCGTACGAGTGAGGTCATATGAATTTGAACAAATTAGCCACCTCAAAACATATGTATGAATTGCTGTGAGATTGGGTTGGTAAAGCTCCGGTGCATGCTGTCGGCACTACAAGTAGGGAAAGTGTACACGTAAATAAACAGGCCAGACTTGTGTTGCTCAGCTGCGACGAGGTCATTGACTCCGTCTGAAATATACCCAGGTTCTCTGCGCTCTCTTATTCTGTTTGCTTCGGGCTATGTTTGAATGTGTGTGCGCGCTTCTCTGATCCGAGCACCCACTGGCGCATGTGTCCACTGGCTGGTGTGTATTTACTTGTATGTGTTTGCTTGTTTCGCCTCTCAGGGCAGGCAGACCTCAGCTGCAGGGGATTCTGGGTATGTATACTAAAAGGAGGTCACAGACGTTCATATGAGTCTGTGAGTGGGTGTATTGACTAAAAACACACAGATATTCTACAGCTGTTGGAAAATTCAGGGAAACGGCTGCATGTCATGTTCGTTTGCATGAACCATTTGTTCCTTCAAGCTATCCTGACATTGTGCAAACGCTCTGAGACAGGCGATAAATTTGCAGCAGGACCATGAACCGTGTTTAGCTTCAAACTGCCTTTTCTAACGCATTTACCAATAGGGTCCTTCGGCTATTCATGCATGTTGATGTTGACTCAAGAGTCTCCGCTGAGTCACTCCTATGGTCCAGACAGTGCGCCACATTATATTACAGACAGGAAATGTATTTTTGCTGCTTTGTATGAAAAGACCGCATCAGACAGATTTGGTGTTCACTTCATGCATTCAGATTATTTTTGGTTCTTTCAACTATTGTCTTAAAGTATTTTAGGTTCTCTGAAGTATTGGCTTTAAAAGCCTTTAAGTAACACTATTTTGTTCTGTCGACATGAATTGGTTCATTCACTAAATGCAAAATATCTGATTCAGACAATAAATTCATTGAAGAACCACAGATGTCTTTTTCAGCAAATTTTCAATTTGTAACACATAAACCGATCTACATTTTATAAAATGGTGTTAACAGTTTTCATTCAGAGATTGCTAATTTGACAAATAATAAAACAAAAAATGATGTCTAAATAATTTTCACTCAGAAATTGTAAATTTTGCAAATAATTACAAGGAAACAAAAAGTAACACATTAAATTAAATGTGAAATTTTGAAGTAAAACCATAATCCAATAATCTTGGTTTTCAATGTAGGTTGTATTGTACTTAGATATGTAAAGAATAAGCCCTTAACATCATATCAACAATAATAGCAAAATAACAACAAACAAAAGTTCAACAACAAAACTAATCCTGCATAATTGATTCATGCTGCAATGCATGCTGGGAACATGCTTAATATTTTAGCAATATTGTTCAATTTAAAATTATTTATTCAGATAACTCTGTTTGACTAATTGGGACAACATTTTAGGGAATTCTGATTGTCAGGTTTCAAATTATTCATATTTATTTTTGGAATTTATGACTAAAAAGTCCCATAAACTGCTTTATTTACAGTGCAGTTTTGTCTGAGCTTGACTGCTTGTGGCAAGTGTGCGCATTTTTGTTTGCTATTGTGCTCAGGATGACACAACAACAAGCATTTATCTGCAACATGCAGTGATAAATTTGTAACACTTTAACTCTCAGTGCAATAATAAATGTTAGGCTCATAATATGCAGACGCCGTCGTATTGTTCTGTGTTGGAAAAATCTCTCCAAGAGCTCTCAGATTGAATGATTTGTGTTTACACATAATCTTCCCAGCCAATATGAGCTATAAGATTGCTCCAGACAACTCCGCATTTGGTCTTTGTACCATTCACGCTTCATTTCCCAGCACATTTAAAAAAAAAATATGTCATGTGAGCAAAATTAATGTCAGCCCAGAGGGAGTAACATGTCGAGAGTTATCTTATGATTCCACCGAGCTCAAAAAAGGCTTTTGGCTGCGTTTTAAGCTGTGAGAAGTGCATGCGTATTTCTTTTAAATGCAGAATTGGAATTCAGATTGGTGTTTTAAAGATGAGAAGTTACATTTCAACTGCCAGCCCTGAAAGCTGGAGCTATTAAACATAAATGCATGATAACAGCTGGTTCATATTCCCTTTGATGAAGCATGTTGTAGGGAGATGTGTTGCTGATTTTAATTTCTGATGCTAATCAATAAGAGAAGCCTCTGAATGCATTATTGAAACAGACTGATCTGGTTTTACTGAAGGGGGGCATTTCTTATCTATGAATTGGATTGATATGAAACGGTATGTCTGACCTAGAAATATCTGACCCAAGAACAGATTATCTCAGATACAATTATATCCTGTCATTGTTTGACTCATATTTGCTTGACTTAAACTGCATTTATATTATATAAATTATTATATATATATATATATATATATATATATAAAAAAAAGTTGAGCCAACTTAAAATTTTAAGGCAACCAGCTTCAGCAGATTTTTGAGTTTTCTCAACTTATTTTTGTGGGAGATTCTAAAATTTAAAGTTGGCTCAACTTTTTTTTTTTTTTTTTTTACAGTGCAGTATATATTTATATATTTAATATCTATATATTTACATTAAATTGCATATTATTTTTTAAAATAAATATATATAGAGAGAGAGGAAAGTGATTCTAAATTATATACACATACACATTAATTATTTTATATTTACTGTAGTATGTGTCTACACCTTTTGGGGATTAATAAGCATTTTTAATGTATTTTTAGTTTCACTATCAACCTTTTTGATGATTCTCAGAAGAAGAAAAAAAAAGATTTGGTAATTATTTTTTATCCTTGCATTCAGACTGATGAAATACATCCATTTGTCTTGTTCTTGTTGATTTGTTTGTTTAGTTTGAGCATAGGTCCCTCCTGGGTTCTGACTGGCAAGAGAGAAAGAATTTGTTGAAGATTAAATAGTTTGCAAACTTCTGAAAATATGAGCATTTATAGCATCACTTTCCTCTTGGCTGCGCTGTAATTAAGCCATGTTTGATGGAAGCTGTGAATTAGTCTGGGTTAGCTGCACTGTTGTGTGCTTTGCCTGTGCAATACATTACAGTTTAATGGGTGCCATTTGAGAATGAGTACCTCTCCACACTAGAGTAATTTCTAATCAGAGCATTTTCTCTCCAGCTCTCTGTCGAACCATTCCTCTAACCCACCCCCCTCTCTCTTGCACTCTATACATTAGAAGCCCTATCATGACCGGTGTTAATCCAGTGATGGATATGAGACTCAGGTAATTGTCCTTGTTAAAAATCACAGGTGCATGTGCATTAGAATGTCAGGTATGACACTCTGTATTCCTGTCAGCACAAGGTGAAAAGGAGTCAAAAGAACATTCACACGTCTCTTCCTGTTATAAAGCTTGTCATGTATTTCTTATCACTGAACCACACCAGCTTACAAATGGGCACTGATTTTAATAAGTGTAAGGATATTATAAATTGTTGTGTTATTACTGGAGAATGTCACATACTAAAAACTTGGATTTAATGTACATATTTGTATAATATGTTTCTAGTAGAGGCCAGGAGGTCTGTAATATTTTTCAATGTTTTTAAAAGAAGTCTCACCCAGGCTGCTTTTTTTTTTTTTTTGGTGTGTCTATATAGAAACTGATTTTAAAAATAAACCATCTCTAAGAAATATTAACTGGAATAAAGAGTGACAACTAGCCGCAGTCTTTCTTTTGAGGTTGGCTATTAATAATAATGGATCATAATGTTTCACACTCTTTATTTGTTACTATCTATATCCACGCACAGAAATAAATGTCATGCGGGCAGTAAGAGGAACAAAGTTGCTTGGAGTAAAGTGTGTCAGAGCCGTTTTAATTACTCTGAACCCTTTGCCCCACTGCTCCATTCCACACTCCTTCATTACCGTACTTTTAATTAGCCTTTGACTCACCAAAAACACTAAAGCATTGATTCTCTTATAGGTAATCTCTATGTGCGCTACTGTAATGACCTCAAGTCTAGAAAGGGAGATGGGAGAATGACCAGAATTGCTCTGATTGATGTGACTCACCTCTAACATAACCTCAGGGGAGAGAGAGAAGCAAGTTAATTTCACTAGGAACAAGCTTTTTTAACTTTACTTACACCTTAAAGGAATGATTCACCCAAAAATGAAAATTTGCTTAAAATGTATTCACACCTAGACCATCCAACATGTAGATGAGTTTGTTCATCGGAACAGATTTGGAGAAATTTAGCATTACATCACTTGGAAACCCATAGATCCTCTGCAGTGAATGGGTGCCATCAGAATGAGAGTTCAAAAATAACTTGAAAAAAGAAGAGTGAGGAGGGTGGAGGAGGGATGCTAGAAAACTGTCATGGAACAGAGGTAAGGTGGCTGTGTGTATGTATATATGCATATATGTATGTATATATATATATATATATATATATATAGTGCTTGTTAAGGTGATTAGCTAACGAGCTCCACCTGGGCAGGACTGATTGATTATCTGATTGTGCTCCTCCCGAACCTTGTTAATAAAACATCAAGTAATCCACATGACTCCGGTCCATCGATTAAAGTCTTGTGAAGTGAAAAGTTGTGTGTTTGTAACAAGCAAATTCACAGTTTTACTTCAAAACATTGCTTCCAGCTAAAATAAAAGTCCTCTATCCATGATATTGCTTTCTCCAGTGAAAAAGTCATCTCATCTGATTCAGGAGAGAAATACGCACAAATCAAGCACAAATGAAAAGAAACAGTTCATATCGGTAGCTTTTGATACGAGAGGACAACAAGGAATGAACTTTTTAGAGGAAGCGTAATTATGGATTATAGCCAGATATTTTGGCCAGAAGCAACAATTTAAAGACTAATTTGTTTTCTGAAAACACACAGCTTTTCAGTTTACATGAGGTTAATTGATGGATGGGTGTAATGTGGATTACTTATGGATTATTGTGATGTTTTTATCAGCTGTTTGAACACACATTATGATGGCACCCATTCACTGCACATTGGATGGCTTAAGGTGAGTAAATTTTCAGAAACTTTTTCTTTTTGTGAGCTATTCCTTTAAAGCAGTAGTTCAAAATTCTGTCAGCATGTTGTTGACCTTTTTCTTCTGTGGAACACTGAAATTTTTAGAAATTTTTTTAAAAAAATACAAATAAATATATATATATATATATGTGTGTGTGTGATATTTTTATAATATAATAATATTACAATATAAAAATATAAATAAATAAGTTGAAAAATTACAATAAAATTTTATTATAATTTTTTAACTTATTTATATTTTTGTTCATGCAGTGAAAGTCAATGGGGTCCAATGTGTCCAAAAACCATTCTTCAAATATGTTCTTTTTTTGGGGGGTGAACTATCCCTCAAAAACTCTGTCATGAAGCAAACAGATGTACTTCTGCCCATACTCTCTCACACACAGGTAATGGAGTAGTGATTACCTGTAGCTAACAGAAACATGGTGTGAATGAGTTTAGCCCCAGCAGCAGGGTTGGAATGGCCATTTGTCCTCTAAGAAATTCAGCATTACGCTAGCTCACAGTCCGGAGGTATCATTACCTCGCACTCACTCTGAGCACAGATGGTGCCAGTGCAGGATGGTTTAATGTCCACCTGTCTGATGGCTGTGCAAAAAGCTGCCTCTCTGGCCTCACTCTTGATCTTTCACGATCACACACATACAGATTAAACCAGCAAACACAACCGCACACACACACTTCTGCTGCCACAAGATGTAAAAAGCATTAAATCCCAATGAAAGACTGCTAAACCTGTTATTAGCTTCCATTAGACTCACCTCAAGTCATTACAGTCAGACTCAATGAGATGCCGCGTGGGAAAATAGACTTTTCTGTGTCACATCATTTGTGATTTCAGCCATCGACGTGCACATAAAACAGATATACTGAACGGCTTTTTATTATCACTGGATAAATGTGCTCTGTAAATGTTCTTTGCAGTCTGATTTATCTCTGGGCAAGCGCAAGATTAATAACAGAAGCAATTTTGGGCAAGGAGAGATTTGAGGGCCAGTTGTTTAGATCAAGATGCTGAAATGTGGTAACACGTTAAACATACGCCAAACGCTTCTGTAAACATTGGGATAATCAATCCTAAAGTAGCACAAATCAATTAAAGGTTTCATCTAGACCCAGTATCAAGAATCATGAGTTGGGGCCATAGCCACAAGCAGTGTCTTGCACAAGCAAGTGTGATCAGTGACCTGCAATGTTTAATATATTTTATTTTTTGTTTTAGATAATTGTATCTTTACTATTTTGCATTCCTATTTTATTTTGTATAGCCACTTGTTTTATATTCTTTCATTTAGAAAGTATTTTTACTCCTGTGAATTTTGAAATGTTTTGTTTATTTTTCTATTTCATATTCCTGTTTTATGTTGTATACTTAATTTTTATGTGATTTTATATTCTTATTTTGTGTTATTCTAATTCTTTATTTGCATTTATATACAATTTGTAATGTACATTTTGCAATACCACAAGCAGTCATGGGCAAGAATGGTTTATTTACCTTGTGAATGTCATTATCCTTTCTCTGTTTTTTGTTCATTTTCCTGTTTTATATTCCTATTTTATGCTGTACATTTTATTTTTATATTTTATTTTATTATATTTTAAGTTCTATTTATATTGTATACTTTCATTTCCTTTCAGTGTGCCTTTTCTTTAAGCCACTGAAATATTTTTTTAATTTAAATTTTTATTTCTATTTTATTTTATGCTTAATTCTTTAAATTCATTTTTTTTGAAAATGTCATTATGCATTGTCTGTAAGCCACCTAAATGTTTTTGTTAATTTTCTGTTGCATAACCCCTTTTTGTTACTTTTGTGTCACTGTGCTTCTTCTGTAAGCCACTGAAACATTATTTATTATATTTGTGTTGTAACCTCTATTACATTATGCCTTTTCTCCAATCTGCCGTACTACTTTTTAAAAATGTTATCTTTATACTCATATTTTGTGTTTTATATAGTGCAACATATGGCAGTGTCATGGCCTAACTTCTGTTATAGGTTAAAGAAGAGCTTTTCTGTGCTTGGGTTCTGGATGTTCTTTCGCTGTTCCTGCGCTATTCTTTCCCTAAAATTATAGAACACACTCGTTGGTTCATAGGAATTTCGATTCAGGAACACATCCTACTTTAAGTGCTTTGACGTGTGGTGTTTATGCTGATTCTGGGTTGAATTGCAGTGGCGAATAGCTCAACAGTTTAAGCAGTTTGTTTTGTTTAAGGCTTGTTATACTCTTTGAATTGTCTCCCTCTGCTCGCAAATACGTATGGCTGAGAAGAAGCTAAAACTTTAAATCGCCTCCAGCAGGTGAATGCTTTGTCAGAATATCACTGCAGATATTAATGGTCATTTGTTTGCAAATGTTGTATTTTTCATTTTGTGTGTCAGCTCGTTTTCTGAATGCTCAAAATCCAAGATGAAAACATTCATCTCAAGGTTTGCTGGACCAGTATTGGATCAATGAACTACAGGATGGATTTTAAAGCTTTCAGTATATGACAGTAATGGACAAGCCATTCCCATCTTCATGGAAATCCACGTTCTCCAATAATGACTAGCATCGAATTGCTGCTGTATTAGACATCCACCTCCTAAAAAACACCATGGGGAGCAATGATTCACTATGACTGAATGAGTATGGGAATCTTATCCAGAAAACAGCCTTAGAAAGCCATACAAGAAGGAATTCTGAAATAGTAAAGTAGTCAATAAGACATTTCAAGCAGTTAACAGGTGTTAAATAGAATCCAGAGGGATTTGTGAAGGTGTGTGGTTTCGGGTTCTCCTGTGAATGCTGGGATATTATCGAGCTTATGAAGAGCACAGCAGTAATAGGTCCAGAGTGAGCTGTCATGAATGGCAGCGAGTGTTTTGAGCGTAATCCCTTCAGTGTGTTGGGGTTGATGTTTTATTGCGAGGTCAAAACTAGACATGCGTGTTGCCAAACACGCTCGGACAAATGGATGCCTCCTGCTCAAACGTGAGGACTGATGACAGCGCAGCAACGGCCATCATGTTCACCGCTGGCCTAGCGCTGTTCGTTTTCCATTGCTCACTCAAACCCTGAAGCAGAGGCTTGAAAAAGGATTTGAAGTGCAGACAGATCAAGCATGAGGACACTGTAATTTCCTCTCTTATGCACACCCTGTATATACTTCATGTTATAGCCAAAAACTGATAAATGGTTGCTATTAAAATTCTATACTATCCTGTCTTAGTAAAGAGAAATAAAACACTAAAAAGTAATTGATGATTTTCTTTCAAACCTGAATGACTTACTTTCTTTTGCACAACATAAAAGAAGGTATTTTGAAGACTGTTGGTAACAAAGCTGTTTTGGTTACCAGTAACTTTCATTGCATCGGCAAAAAATACTGAGATGTTTCTCAACTTATCTTCTTTTATGTTCCATACTTTATGTTAGGCCATTGTAGCCATCCATGTATATCTAAAATGTTTCCACCAATACTTAAAAAAAAAAGAATCTATCAGCCAGTAAGCAACATTGACTGTCAAAACGGTGGGAAATGGGGCGCCGTATGTCCTTTTTCTCTCGTATGTCCTCACATGAGCTCTGGTGTAATTGAGGGATGTGTGAGCGGACGAGTGGACAGCTGTCAGGGGAAGATAAAGAGGGTTTCCGCGGGTGTTGGGGAAAGGGGAGCATCTGATGGAGGGCCTCGCTGCAGCAACCCCGCTGGCTGAATTACCTGGCCGCTTTATAATTGTGTGAGAGGGGCGCTTCCAACAGCTCTGTCATTACTCAACCGACCGGGCCTGGCCCGGCCCAGCGAGGGAGCTGCCTGCCTCCTTCCCTCCCTCTTGCCTCCTGTCCTCCTCTGTTCCCCTGTTCTTTCTTGTCTTGGGGTTGGTGTGGAGCTGTGAGCCCACCGTTTGAGGGGGAAACCATTACCTCTCATCAATCCCCCAGCTCTCCTCAGGGTGCTCTCTATTGTTATAGTGACCCGCTAGTAGCTTTTTGCGCATTCCCTTTCTTTTTTCCCCCCGTCTTTTTGTCACAATGGGGTCCACTTTGCTGCAGTGCATATCGTGTAGCTCCAGATATCCTGTAAAGTGTGTGTGTGTTAAAGGGCAGGGAGCATGATAATGACTGTGAGGACTTCATAATTGCACTGTCTCAAGGCCTTTTGTCAAGAATGAGTTTTGCCTATTTAGTCGCATCAATGTCATACCGTGCTATATGTCTCCACTTTGTCTAAACCACGACGGCACCCTCACCTTCCTGCACTCCCCATAAAAGCCCTTGCTTTCATCACATCAGGGTAAAAGGCTTGTCATTTAGATAAGATAATCAACATGCTTCAAGGGTAATTTGCAACGCAGAGAAAAGAAAGAATACATGGTAATTACACAGAAAGCCTAGCAGTAAGAGTCTGTAGAAGAGCCTATAATTTTCTCTTTAGAGGCTTTTTACAAGGGCCATTTGCTCTAATGCTTATTTAACTGATGACTTTGGAAGTTAATCTAATTAAGGAGCTGAGGCTTCAGGTTTTTTTTATTTGATTGCCTTTTACCCTCATGGATTTAAGTAAATATGTCTAAAACACACACACACACACACAAAAAAACCTCTCCAAAAATTCCTTTTCTGTGTGCAGAGAATGATCTAGATTTTTATGGAAAGTTTGTTCTGTGTTCCCATCTAATTTTTTTTTTTTTAAGAAATTTCCCCCCTCATCTGTCTTTTTATGTGATCGTTGAAAAGAAGCTGAATCTTATTGATAATTACTGGCTAATGATCATTAAGGGGTAAAAAGTGGAAAAGCATAAGATTTGTGAACAGAATATAAATGAAATCAGTTGTGTTTGTTGCTTGTATAGTTTAATTTATTAAATATTTTTAATTTTATATGGCGCTTTAACGTGTTAGGGGCAATGAAACGTTCAGCTTAGCCTGAGCTTCTTAAGTGTAGCTTTGATTGAAGTTTATGTAATATTGTATTTGTGTATATTTTCATTTTTGCACAGTAGTTAGAAAGTAGTTAGTGCAAGATCAAATAATAATTAATCGTAATTAATCCCTGTAAATCATGATTAATCCCTAAAGCAGTAAAACAAGCTGAAACCCTTTTTTACTTATACACCATTTACATGAAAATATAAATGACTAGGATTCTCAAATAAGTATGACTATAATTTGAGTATTTGCTGCTCAAATTTTGTCAGAGTCAGATTTTGGGTGAGGTTAAAGGTTCAAATCAAACCTTCCTTACTAACTGTTGACACCACTTGTCACTGAATTGCTTATAACTCAGGTGTGCATTGCTGAAATGGGTATTTCTTCAAATATGTGCATCTTTACTGTGTGTCAAAGCTGATGTACCTCATACGTGTGTGTTTCTGCATCCACAGAGGGAGGAACATGTGAGGTCATTGCAGCACACCGATGTTGCAACAAGAACCGTATTGAGGAGCGTTCCCAGACCGTCAAGTGCTCATGTTTACCGGGAAAAGTGGCCGGAACAACACGGAACAAACCCTCCTGTGTAGACGGTAGGAATCCGGATCGGACTTCACAGCATCATCAAAGTCATAAATATCACCTTACCCAAAATGTAGCACCATTTCATTCCAAAATCAGGTTTGGATGCCTTTTTCATGATTGGATGCAAGACATTTTTAGGGAAATGTTCTGAAAAAATAAAAAGCTTTCTCCAATGAAAATATCTCATAATATCTCAAATTATCTGATATTTAGGTCTGAGTAAAATGGACTGAAATGAATGGCATCTGAAAACAGGTGAAAGGATATTTTTGTAAAAAGACAAAAAAATGAACACTGATACAAACACAAGTAAATCACAACTTTGTTGTTCCTTTTTCTTTTTGAAGCTGCAGCAGGTGTGAAAAGCGCTTTGACAATTCCTGTGTGAGTGTTTGAATATGCAAAAACGAATGCCCATTATAAGTTTAGACAAGCATAATTTGGAATAACAAAGCTTTCCTCAGATGACATTTTGCTTCAGCTGTCACCTTGATATGATTTTAGAGGATTTATTCAAATTTGATGCAAATGCCAAGGGGCCCACATGACCTCTCCACTAAATCAAGATAACCCTGTGCTAACACACAAATAAACAAATATTTAGAATAAATATATGTACATATACTTTTCTTTGTGTGTCACGATTAGAGCTCAACCTAATCTGTAAGCCTGAGGCTCAAGATGTAACACACATATATGTTTGTTTGTATGTATATGTTTCACTTACTCTACTATATATATATATATATATGTATCATGAGTTTTTGGCTCAAGATCTGCATTTAAAGTCACACCAGAAGTGTTCAGCTGGGATTAGGACTTGACTTTCTGCAGACCAGTCAAGTTCTTCCACACTGACTGAATCAATCATTTATTTTTGAACCTTGCCTTATACACATAGGCATTGTCATGTTAGAATAGCAAAGGTTCCTGTACCAACCATTTCCATAATAATTAGAAGCACACAATTCCCTAGAATATCACTACATGCTTAAACATTAAGATTTGTACTCATGGAAATGACTAAAGTAGTCAAACCTGTTCATTTGAATGGGGTGTCCCAATACTTTTGGCTCACTTTTGTGTTTATATAGCGACAGTAAATTAGTATTGCACTTGAGTTCTCTTTCATCAGAAGGATACAAAACTGTTAAACTTTGAAAGGTCACTTTTTTACACTACATCACTTTCTCTATTCCTCAGAAGTCTTTTTCAAGCTTCAGATTCCACTTATTTGTCTTTTGAATACTTTCAATATGGTGATTTCACCACCCTGTTCCACAACAGATCTTACTGAATGCCAAACTCTAGGTGGTACGATGCACTAGAGCTGGAGCTGTGCGTCTCTTCGCAGCATACTGATGTGATCTGTGTAATAGCATAAAGAAAGATTCACACTTCATGCCTCCATGCGCAGGGAGGAGCATGTCCCACACATCTGCTAGAGTATCGATCAAGCCAGGCAGCTTGTTATGTGGGCAGGTGAGATAAAGAACGAAGTTGACAGACCACTGGGCAGTGATGTGTGAGGGGTTGAGTGTCTGGATGCAGTCGCCATCTACATATGTTCATACATGTGAGTTACCGCATTATAAATATGCGTCCTTTGTGTGTGTGATAAGAGTAGGATTTGGATTACCACATGTTAAGGGTGACGTTTAGACTATGGTTGTCATGATGGTATCTTTGGTACAGAATGCTCATAAATCAGGTCAATACACCAGTCAAACACTGCATCCAAATGTGACTAATTCATACTATGTAGGAGGTGAAAAGCAGTATGTGAAATATGTATTATGTTTAATTTACCCAGATAAGCTACTGATTCCACTGAGGTTCTGAAGTACAATTTACAATACTAAGAGGCAGTGAAGCAATGTACAGTAGGTCACATGACAGGGCCAGCTTGGCGCATATTGCATGTGATGTCGGTATTATGAGAAAATATGTTAAAATATTAAAACATTATGTTAAAATATGTATATAATTGCTTACTATACAGGTATAGTGCATTATAAAACAAATTGAACATTGTTTAAAAAATTGAAATATTTGGACTTTAACACTTACGTACTCTGATTGCATTCATACTACACAGATGCATACTATAAAAAAAAGTCACAAAGTTCCTCGTCAAATACAATGTATACCTACTCAGACGGAGGCCTCTCGTTATGAAATTGAACTGGCGACGGATTGGGCTGTTTCTGAGAAGCTGGAGTTACACAGAGGCAGCAGGATTTTGTGATATTGCTTTTTATATAGTTCATATTGAGTAGCTTTAATTTTGCCAGTCACTTTTCTGTTCATGCACCAATGAAAATACTTCCAAAAGAAGTCAAGCACAGCCAACTGTTATGCATCTCTGAACAACTCGTGGTGTTTCGTTCTTGAATAATTTTTGAACAAATCGGTTGAGTGAGTGAATGAATGAATTATTCATCAAGACAGTCTCTGCGTCTAAATACGCCTACTTCCCTACTATATAATATTAGGCAAAACAGTAAGCAAAAAAGTTCCCAGATAACCCACTACTACTGGTGAGATTCCAAAATCTGATGGACACATCCTATTTTGATGCCATAAGAGAGGATTTGTGAATCCGCCATAAGTCACGTGACAACATGGCGGATGTACTAACTAGAGTATATCCTGACGTCATTCATAATACACATAGTTATACTGTATATAGAACATTTATTTAATGGTTGTGAAGTAAATACTTACTCGGTGTAGTACCTACTCAGTCAGTATGCGATTCCAGACAATTCCTGGATGAGTCAGCATTTTTAAACAAATCACTGAACGAATTATTTACTGATACATACAGTCACTTGTCCTAACCTACTAACTTAACAATGTAACCTGCAGAAAGAGTCATGATGACACATTCCGAAGCTATATTTGTGTCTCATTTCAAAAGGCTGCGCCCTTCAGAGGTTGCTTTGCCAGACATCATTGAGGATGTCTCATTTCAGAAAATAGTTTCTTCTTATTTCTTCTTGTGAGCAAAAATTGCTGTAATTTCTTTTTCTTTGGAATGGTTGCTTTTCCAAAATGAAGCATCCAATAATATACCATATACTAGCAAAAGAGCACAATTCCAAGTAGCAGCATAATACTCATGTTGTTTACATGTTTTGTTTCTCAAGTCAAGATGTAATGGGTAGCTCATTCATATTCATTGAAGATGTTTTCAGTTCTGTCATGTGACGTGACAAATTATTCATTTTTACTCATTGCTGACATTTTATGCTATTTCATAGATATATATTGGTTCAAATGAAAGTTTTGGCAGAGAAAATAATCTTACGTTTTCATTTTCATTTTTAACCTATTAAGGAATAGCAAAGAACGGTGTTTCCAAGTTACATGCAAGACTTGTTTTCCAGTGTTTGATGCCGCATTGATGCTAAACCCATTTGCATTATGTTTTCTGAACCTGTGCATCACGTCTGGTCTTTGTGTAAACCAACACTATATTATTATTCATCAGAGTAATACACATAAACAACTGCGGGAGAGTTTGAGTGAGTGTATATGCTGATTAATGAAGCCTTGTTCGGTTTCATCTCCATGAAATCGAGACAATGGAGTTATTATACATATGTGGAGGAAGTTTCTGCTTCCCTCATATGTGCTCTGGCCTGGATATACACTCATCTTCTGCTTGATAATAATACTGTCTTTATGAGTAACGACTCTGTCAGCTGAGCCTGACGGAGACCTGAGGGAGGACCTGCGGGGACAGACTCAAACACACTGCTGCTGTCACACACCCGAGCGCGCTTATGCACATAGTCACACCCCACACACATTTAAAGCACACACACTGTTTGTCACCACCTTTCTCTCTCTTTTACACACACACTCACACAATTTGTGTCACCCTACTAAAATCTGTCAGCGAGTGTGCATGGGGTTCACATCCTTCACACGTGCCAAAAAGAGAGAGTGGCTAAATTTGGAGAGCCGTCGCCCTCCTGTCATCTGACTTTTTAGAAGTCGTTTAGGCAGAGTTATTAATGGAATAACAAAAAAATACATTCTCCTTCTCTTTACACCTGAAGGGTAAGCAAACAAATATGAAATTCTTTGTGCTGAAAAACTATGTTTAATAGATCTAATTCAAACAGGCAGGTAAGCCAGAAATGAACAAATTGTGTTTAATGTGGTAATTCTCACTGTTTAATCAACATCCTAATCTGGTTTGCTGTATACTTACCTGCTCTGTTTCCTGGTAGAGTTTTTAATTATAAAAGCTTATAAAAGCATTTGTTTGGATGTTGGAGTTGTGTTCTGAAAAACTTTTTTTTTAAATACATAATTCAAACAGGCAGGGCAGCCACAAATTTCCTTAATTTCTTTCATTTGCTAGTAATATTTAGTTATATTTGTGTTAAATTTCTGTAACTTCTTAATGAAAAAAAAATATCTTAAACCAACCAAAGCTGGTCAGACCACCTATTGGCTCTTTGGCACTTTTCTCCAGCTAAACACCAGCTAAATCCAGCAAACCAATTTAAAATGGATAAAGCAATTTCATTAAATAGATGTTAAAGTTTGATTTTATTAGAAGTGCACTAGTTCAAAAATGCTGTTCTCATGGGAAGAAGCTTCCTAATGATATGTGTGTGTGTGTGTGTGTGTGTATGTATATATATAAGGAATTACCTCTTTTCTCTTTTTTTGGGAAAGTAAGGGGAAAATAATTCTATATCATTTACACAGTATAATCATGCAACTTTATTATCAAAGCTCTTTTTTTGTTTTGTTTTTTGGACATTGCATTGAAAATCCAATTAGTTCAAAATTCTCACAGTAACGATGCTTCTTTTATTAAAACATTACCAACTTTTTCCACCTGAAGGGTAAACAAACCTAAAATATTGAGTTCTCTGTGCTGAAAATGTTAATTATATCTGGACTTAATATATTTAATTCGAACAGGCGGTGAAGACAGATTAGCTAATTTTGTGTTAGATTGGAGAATGATTGTTTTGGGAGATATGTAGCTGTGTGCATAGAGACAGTGGCACAGTTAGTGGGAGTGTGCTGTCAGATTATCCCAGCATGGGAATTGATTATTAGCTTTGACAAGGAGAACTACGTCCCAGTTATGTCAGGCCCAACAAGACTCTTAGTAAAGAACATCCCTTTTAACATGTCAAATGCAGGGTTTATTCATCACATACACACATACGGGGCTGTTCACACACATAGGGATTAAATAACCCAGCTTTAGACCCGATCTTGCAGGGTCATAAGCACAAAAAAAGCACACTCAGAAATGTTTCATCTTTCGCTAATGCTAATATTGTCTGAAAGTCCACTGCCGTTTCCACTTTTACATCCGTTCTGTTTTTTTCAAGCTGTTTTCTGTCCTTTTTCCTCTTTCCTCGTCTCTCTGTGTCGTACAGACATTCACACACACACACATATATACACACACACACACACACCCTTTCCGTAACCATCACTGATGTAGAATGAGCCCTTCTGTTTTGCTGGGGGCCGTTAATGCAGAGCATGACAGGTTGTCATGGTGCATTTGATAGAAGCCCTGCGGAACACACACAAACCAGACACACTTCAAGTGAGCAAAATGACTTCATAAACATAGCTGATCAACACCCACTAAAAGAAAAAAAAAAAGAACTATGCATGAGATTATGTATGTATGCTCCTCCAGACATGCACAATAAGATTGCAAGACTTCATACACGAGCCCAATCAGGAGCAGTGATGTGTGCCACCATGAAAACCAGCAAGGGCATTGCGGGATGCAAGCTTTTTAATTACCATTATGTGTAACTTCATAATTAGAACCACTCTCATAATGTTTCCACATTTGCATATTCTGTCTGTTTGTTTAATCGCAATTAAACTTTGCCCCAGTTCTGAAGATTAATTGCATATTTATGGTGTCATTCGCTTCTCACCTTAATAATGATGTTTTAACACAGCGCTTAGTGCTCATCTGAGGCAGAGGCGGTATTGTGACTGCTAGGCGTCCGATGGAAGTCTGAAATAATGAACATCAGTGGCACCCTGCAAGGACGGAGCTGTCAGAATCCATGAGCACACAGTTCTCTGAGCACCTGGGCAGAAGAACTCTGAAACAGCTCTACCTGTGAGTCAGGTGCCCGCAGAGAGGACGGGTCAGGATTAGAGCAACTCTGCACCAATAAACACAGCCTTTCATTTTTCCACTTGCTTGCGCTCGCTCTCTCTCTCTCTCTCTCTCTCTCTCTGTCTGTCTCTAATGGAAACCCATTTCTGACTCCACTCTACTACTGATACTAATGTAATTGTGACGTTATTCCTCTTAATTGTGACCATAAGTCACAATTGTGGCATTATAGCTCACAACTTATTCGCAATGCAAATTTATATCTTTCTAATGAATAGGTCTTGCAATTTCCACTTTATATATCACAATTGTGATGGTATATCAAACTATTTCGATTTTTCTTCACAACTGCAGGTTTATATCTCACAAATTTGACCTTATTTCTCACAAATGCAAGTATTTTTCACAATTGTGATTTTTTTTTTTTTTTCTCACGATTGTGACTTTATATATCATAGTTGCAACTTTTTATGTTACTGCAACGCTATTTTTCACAATTGTCATTATATTTCACAATTGCAACTTTATATATTACATTTGGGAGTTTATATGAGAAAATTTTCAATTATTACAATTGCCATTTTACTGTGTATCACAGTTTTGTAAGGTTATGTCTTACAAATGCGACCTCATATCTAACAACTGTGACTTTATATATCACAGTTTGATCCTTTTTTTATCTCAGTTTTGACTTTATAACACTTGCAACTTTGTCTCACAGTCTCACTTCATGTCTCATAATTGCAATTTTTTACAATTTTTACTGCGACCTTTTTTCAGAGCTGTGACATTATTTTTCAGAATTTGCAACTTTAAATATTACAATTGGGATTTTATGCATCAGCATTTTATATTGATATTACTATTACCATTACTCTTGCAACTTTATATGTCATAACTGCATTTTTTTAATCTTGTAATTGCAACCTCAATTGTGACAAAATTATGACTTTGTATCTCACAAATTCTCTGATTTTTTTGGACCCTCTAGAATGAGAATGCCCCTTCCCTAAGACCACTTGCAGCTGACTAGCAACTAACAAATCATGGTTGTAACTAAAACCTTCTGGCTATTGAGGGATGAGCCTTTCAACACTCTCAGAAATAAAGGTACAAAAGCTGTCACTGGGGCGGTACCTTTTCAAAAGGTACAGGTTTGTACCTAAAGGATCCAATTTGGTGCATACTAGTACTTAAAGTGTAAATTTTTTAACCTAATAGGTACAAAAGTGTACCTTTTGAAAAGGTACCACCCCAGTGACAGCTTTTGTACCTTTATTTCTGAGAGTGAATATGCCCTGTCCACACTTCCCATTACAGCACGAAAACTGCACAAAGAAATGTGCATGGTAGTTTACCAGCAAGTACAAAAAAAAATATTTCATGTGTTGAGTATAATTCATGTGTTGAGAATCTTCTGAGCCTATATATAATCAGGCAGTGTTTTGTGCATTTATTGAGAGCTGTGGACAGTTTGTCAGCATAATCGACCAAATAATGCACTCAACATAACACCACAGCTGAGTCAAGTGTTCCATTAAGAAGAACACACACATATGGTGAAGCTCACTTTGAAGAAAGGCTGAGGACTCTGAGGTCTATTCATTAAGAGTGGAGAGCTTTGACAGGGTCATGATTGAAAGGCCTAACGCTGCTCTTTGAATGTCTAATCAAGCCACACTTCTTCCTCTGTGTAAAACACTGGCTAATGGCGACTAACGGCACTCCATCCCATCCGGGGGTTGGCCTTCTCTGACCCTCAGATGGAGACCTGATCTCGGCTCCCCGTTAATTACACCCCAGGTTCATTAGAGCTGTTCGGCTCGCCCTCTGACCTTTTCCGGCTTTATTGCGACCGTTACCTGTGCCTACTCAAAAAAGAAAACAGTCGTTCCGTCCTCACTAAGAGCTCAGCAAAGGCCTTATTTAATCAATCAGGTCATTAACAGACCGTTTCTCTGGGCAGGCAGAGAAAGAAAGAGTGGCTGAAGTGGATTTAAAGATTGAGTTCATTCTTCACTTTGATGACGTTGAGGACAGCAGGGGGCGGGGCCAGAGGGGGCTGGCCATTATCTGCACTGATGTATCGATCCAGACCCCGGCGCTGTGAATTACCACCTGCAAGAATTTAAAGTGTAATTGCTTAGCGCTCTTAATCTCCACTGGAAGTGATCGATTGAGTGACGTTGGGGAAACATGGTGTACTGCTGAATGCATCCTGAAGTCCCTGATGTTTTCATATAAAATTCAAAGCTAGATGAGTGTGCCAAAATGAGACACTTTTAGGTGCGTAATTGCCATTATTATTTGGGTGTAATACTTTACAGTTGGGTATATTTTACATAATTAATTCCATTTAAAATAATAAAATTAAAACTAATAAAAATCATTTATAATCAATTTTAATAGCAATTACAGTGTTTAAATGAACTCAAAACAGTGATATGAGTGCAAATGTGAATGTATTATCTTCGATATTCACAAACTATATTAATTTATCGTATAAAATATTTAAAAATGTTAACTAAATTATTAATATTATGTAGCCTATTTATTAAGACTTGTTTGAACACCATGTGAAAAAACTTTTTGCTATTTTTATTTCACATCTTTAGTGACACCATGCAACCACACCATTAAATTTCATACACAAATAGTATATTTATTTAATATTCACAAGAACAGCTTTTTTTAAATAATCTTTATTAATATTTAAAAACTTTACAAATGTATTTAATATGATAATTATGTAACATTTAAACTTTTTTTTTTTTTTTTTGCAAATTTATTTATATTTAGATATTCCTGGTGTCCTAGGCAAAGTTCATTATTTCAGTTTCAGTGAAACCATGTAACTATGCCATGTGTTGAATCTCTTCTTATGGTTCCTCAAGGTGCTTCCTTTCACAGATGATTGACAGATACTTTGTCACTCTCAGTTTTGCTTTTGAATTACCCTGTGTATATGCATGTGTGTGTGTGTGTGTGTGTGTGTGTGTGTGTGTGTGTGTGTGGAAGTGTCACCTCTGCATCAGTGATAGACAACATAATGTGATGTTAATGAAAGACCCTTTGACAGCTTGATTTATTTAATCCCGGGCGACAGACGACATTATCTGATACCTGACAGTGCTGCCAACCTGCGTGCTGCTCGGGGTCACAGATCTACAAGTACGTCACAAGGTCCACACCTGCTCCCAATCATCCAGTACTTATGATCAAGGACCTTCGGCAAACACAACCACAAGCCATTACAACACAAACCAGAAAAACTGAAATTTAAATCCGCCTACCTCTACCTACACTTCTGCTCGGCAGCGACTCTAAGAAGACAGATGACCAGGAAAGTGAGACCTGGGCCCCATGGGTCCTTCTCTGCTCCAATAATCCACTTTTGCTTGCCCTCTCTTGGGAGGAAACACCATCCTGCTGAGGCTACAATGGCAAAAAAAGTTGCTGAAGTTGTGACTTTTTGATGGCCGGGAGGACCCAGAAGAGGGCGAGATGCCGGAGGGGACCATATAAGGATCAAGGCCCGGTGAGAAAGGCCTGTCTTCAGGCTGAGAAGGTCACCTGAACGGGGTCTGGCATTAATCCAGACAGATAAAAGTCTGAGAGCAAAAGCACTGACCCCGGTGTCCTCTCTCGTGAGCTCTCTTCCGCTTGCCAAGTTTGCGATGGAAAGAGAGAGAGCGGGCCATCTGTCAGACGGGTCAAACGCTGGTGCGGCAGACATCAGACCATTTGTCTCACTTTGACTCTGCTGTATCCACACATTTAAGGACTGGCAGTAAGTGCTGGAAGTGTCTTCTGGAGTATTACAGAATTTGGAGAAAACCTGTCAGGTTGCTCATATTTTGTGTAAACTTGGAAACTTAGTATAAGTATACATTATGAAAAGGTAAATAAAATAAAATAAATAAAATAGTTTTTAATTGTATAATTAGCCATATTACTTGAGTGGAAACAAAGCAAAGAGTGCATGATCATGAGTGTAACGTTTTAATAAAAAAAAAAAAAAACAATTAATACTAAGTAAATTGTATTTTAGATAAACTTGGCTAGTTCATTTTATGTATTTTTGCTCTACCATCAAAAAAATTGCAAAGAAAGTTACAAAGAAAGACAGAAACTGCCTAAGCAACAGCTGGATACACCTGGTTTCCAGATGAATCAATAAATCTGTTGAGTGAATGATCATACACACATGATATATGGCCCAAGTGTTCAAGCAGGCATGAAGAATCCAACTGTGTAGAAGTAGAACTTTTGATCACCTGATGAAACACCTAACATAGTGTTTTAAAAATGCTAAAGTTTTTACAGCGCTTTATTTGCACATTTATCTATTCAATAGTTTGCACTTAAAAATAAACTAAGGGTGTATTCACACCAGGAAAGTCCGATAGTTCAGTTGCCATGCTATATCAGCACTTTTGGAACATGTTCAGCCAATCTAATCCGAGGACCAGAACTAACTGTTGTATAGTCAAATGTATATCTAGCAGTCTTAAAGTACAGGTGTTGTCCTAAATATAAATGTAGCTACATTCTGCTCAGACAGTACAAGCCTGAGTGCCCTGAAAACAATTTTTTTTTTTTTTTGTACAAAAAAAGTCTCACGTTTCATACCCGCTGTTAGTCCAGAGTTTTAATCTGGGCTTCAGTGATTCCATCATTGCTCTGTTCCGTGGAATTGATTTTTTTTTCTCTTTTTTGCCTTTTTGCAGGTATTACTTCACTATTTTTCAGATGGCTTCAACATTTAGAGTGTGTGTGAATATCAATCCTTCACTGCCTGGTAATAAAATAAAAAAAAAGGCTTGTTGGTTCCTCTCAATGTATGAGCTCAGGAACATTAAATTTGAGAACAAGCACCCTGTGGCAAAACACCCGTGCAGTATCTGCTCTCAAAAAAGAATGGAACATTTCGTGTAAAGTGTTTTCATATCTATTTTTCACAGTTTCACCGAGTTTGACCACTCCAGGTGGGTGTTTTCATTTGTTTTTTCGATGAAACATGCCATGTACTGTATTTTGAAGATGGGCTATGATAACAAAACTAATATCTCATCTCCTCCGTGGATGACTAACTGCAGGCATTCGTCCTGCACAACAACACAATTGCAATGTATCTTTAGCCTAGGAAGAACACAGAAACACCCCTGCTGGCCGCTAATTGCTTTGTGATCAAGATGGTACACAGTAAAACTGAGTTGTACAGAAAAGTGGAAGGTAAAGGAGCAGGAAGAGTCTGTGGTAATCACTCTCCATCCTGTTCAGACCAGAGGGAGTTTAGTGTTTAATGAACCTTGGGCTAGTGTGTGCACCGCACATGAGAGTGAGGAATTATGGGACAGATAACGCAGTCAGAGTTTGGGTATCTGTTGCTACAGTATCTACAGTAGGTGGTGTAGTCAAATCTGCGTGAATGCTTTCTGTAGTGGAGCTTCAGTGGGTGAAATGGATGACAACCAACAAAGGGAACAAGTGTTTTGAATAAATAGTGATTTAATTTGAGGAAAAAAATCTTTAGATGAATAAATATGTAACCTGCTCTGTCATTTTCAGTAGTTTTGACCCAGAAAAACATTAGCATTATGTTAGCTATACTGATTTATTCAAACATACACTCTTAAAAATAAAGGTGCTTAAAAGGTTCCTCACAGCGATGCCATAGAAGAACCATTTTTGGCTCCACAAAGAACCATTCAGTCAAAGGTTCTTTAAAGAACCATCTCTTTCTTACCTTTTTATAAAATGAAGAACCTTCTTATGCCACAAATAACCTTTTGTGTACCAGAAAGGTTCTTCTATGGCATCCTGAAACCCCTTTATTTTTAAGAGTATACATTAAATAATTGAGAAAAAATATAATAGTAGGTCAGTTATAATAGTAATTATTCACTTTTCTTAAGGTTTTATTTATTTATTTATTTATTCATTCACAAGCTGTGGACACTGAATGTCTTTCACAGATGGATGAACCAGTTTATTGAAATGAACCGTCCGAAAGAATCAGTTCGCTTAAAGGAATCAAACTTCCTATCACTACTTTCTGGAGGTATATTGAACACAAGGAGTTTTATTGGCATCCTTATGTGGTTTAAACACATATTGAGGTGATACATGTCAGTAAGTTACTACTTAAGTAGCGACTGTAACTTTCCATAGACTTTCTGATTTTTATTCATGTGCATTTATTATAGTAAAGAGAAAGAAATAATCAGTTCACTGGTGCACCATGCTGCTGACATTCAAGGCTTGCTTTTTTTCTCCACAAACATGAAAATTACTTTTATAAGTACGTTTTTTTCAAATTACTGGAACTTGCGTGTAACCCAGGTTTTCACGCTTGCACACCTAATACCTACCAAAAGTGCAAGCTGTGTTTCAGGCTTTTCTCAGAGAAGTGAGAAAAGAAGAATGAGGGTTTCAAAAATCAGCTGTTAAAATCTGAAAGATGTAAAGCAGCGAGTTAAGAGTCTGTTTGTGAGGAGAAAGGAGTCAAGCTCTGCTCGGATTTATCTCCGTAGTGAGCGAGGATTGCGCTAAGACTTTATATTGATTAATTTTTACCTTTTAACCTTGGTGACAGACTGCAAAGATAGTGTACAGAATAATGAAATATAAGTTGGACTTTTAACCTTCAAATCCCAAACAATTTACCTCAGAAAATCCTCTTCACTGCAGCAGAACAAAACAGTAGAAAAGATGGTTTGTTGGTAGGCAGACCTAACGAGATAGTTCAGCCAATAATGATGCTTTTTGTCCAAACCTGTATGACTTGCTTTTTTCTGTGAAATAAAAAGAAAGATATTTTTGGATATGTGTCGGTAAAAAGTACTGTAAATAGTAACTACCTTTTTGTGCGCAGAAGAAATGGAGTCATACAAGTTTAGCACATCATTTTGAAAAGATTTTTTAAGTAAGGAAAGGAACTTTTTTTTTTCAAGGTTTTACCTTATGAACAATGTGAACTGAAATATACACTTGATTTGACTTAGATTGACTTAAATATTTAGTTTTTTTTAAATCAATAGCTAAACAAGTACACTAGCAGCTAGTGGAATGTCAATGTCTGGAGGAATTAAACCTTTAATCTACTGTACATATGTCCAGTGCAGCAAAAGTTATGTTTTCAAACTCTTAGTTTAAAAAAAAACACCTTTCATATCTTTATTCAGTGTTTTATTTCAAAAATATGCTCATTGAAATGATTTCCCACTGTGATGTTAGTGTGTTGGTTTGAAACAGAAGCTACACTAAATCTATGGAAAACATTTCGAGAGCTGGTTTTGTCGAGGGAAAACAGTGACTTGAGGCAGCCTCCATTTCTGTCGTCACCACGTGTCTTCCTCTCTTCCTCCTCCCTCTGTTGTGTGTAGCAGTGAATGCTCCCTGACACATACACACACAAATACATACTCAAAACCCATGCTGATTAGAAGTGGGGTATTTTTTTATTCATGTTTTGCTTTTAGCCTGAGAGAAGCTATTCAGCGAATGTTATTCAGTGAATATTTATGTCAAAATATACTGAATGCCTTTTTAATTCAGGGTAATATCAAAGTAAAATATGTGGCTTGTCACATTGCACTTAAACCTGAGTTACCACGTTACCAATTATAAACTAAACAGTGCTTGCCTTATTAAATATGCATGCGCTTTGTTCAGTCACAGAAACTTTCATGTGCTTCATCAGGTAAAGCAAAACAAGGCATAGCGGATTTACATGCTGACATTTCCACAGACGGACAATCAAATTAAAACCGGTCACATACTTGTTGCTAGTTCAGTCAATGTTATTGACCTCATAAATATGCAAATAAGAATTGTGTCCCAGGGTTTACAAAAGTGCTGTATGAAATCTTGAAACCTGAATGTCTAGGATTCATTTCCAAACTCATGATAAATTATTAACAGCATGAGACAACCCATGATTAGAATGTTTAGAATAGCCCTAGTTAACTGTTTAAGAAGCCAAGAATTGTCACATTGCTAAAGAGGAATTTAATAAATCAGATATAGGGTGCAACGGTGCTAAAGGCACACCAGGGCCAAAGAAGCATTTGATTTTATTCTCCTCTAAATCATCTGATGGCACAACTTGCCACAGCACTTTCCTAAACATCAGCGTTTCATTGTGCGCATGGACATTTTACTGAACCTTAAAGTGGATTCGGTGTTAATTTGTTTTCAAAATGTAATGTTTTTTAACCCAACTGTTTTACATCTCTAATGATTTTGAGTTTTGTTCAAGGTAATAAAATGCACACTAATTGACATGATAATAAAATGCAGGCTGACTTTTTCATTTATTGGCATGAAACCATAGATTTAGATGGTTTAATATGGTGGTTTTATGATCGTTTTAACCATCATTTTTCAAATAAAGTATTAATCATACAGTGGAATAAAATATATTTATTTTTACGACTGTGAAGTCATAATAAATTATTATGGGATCTTCTTTAAATCTTTCTGAATATTTGTTATTTAAATATTTAGTTTTCAATATATTTTCAAATTAACATTTTAATGACAATATATTTATTAAACAAATGTATTATTTTTTCAAACTAAACAGAAAATAGTACAGACTTTGCTGAAGTGATTGTTTTGCTCAATAAATTCATTTAGATATAATGCAAAACATTAATAATTAATAAATACTGGGTGTTGGGTAAAACACTTCCCTCTTCATACTTTTATAAGATTTTTAAACAAAACAAACCACTTTTATGACTTATTTTCCCACATAGTACATGGCTCCATCACTGTTTTTTTTCTGCAGTCATGCACTATAGGAGTAGTGTAAACCCTGCTGTACCCTACATTTAATTTGTCCACGTGTTTGAAACTCTTTTTCTTGTTTGTGTGTGTGTATCTGCAGCCTCCATCGTGATTGGGAAGTGGTGGTGTGAGATGGAGCCATGTCTGGAGGGAGAGGAGTGTAAGACATTACCAGACAACTCCGGCTGGATGTGTTCCTCTGGGAACAAGATCAAGACCACGAGGGTGAGGGCTCGGAACATATCACTTCACATACATATAAACACACAATATACATTTTTTCTAAAAAAAAAAAAAAAACATTTAAAAGAAAAGTGAAATGTTGAATTAAACATAAATACAGTCTCCTGTATATACTTTACCGGTTAAACGATTCCGTGACAAGAAAGATTGTCTTATAAGACCAAGGGACACATGTAACTCTGCACCTCTCTAACCTGTTTATTCCTCCTAATACAATGTGGCAGTAGCGCGTGTCCAGACAACACATCTTCTTCATTTAGGCCTAATGCAAGCATTATAAAGATGCTGTGCTGAGTTCAACTTAAAGAATAAGAAACTAAATAAGATCAGGACATCAAGACACAAGTCAGACAAAAATAAACTAAACATCACAACTCTGGCAGGAAGTACGCATGACTCAATATTAAAACTTGATGAGCAGATCAGTATTCCCATACGCTGATTCAGTAGAGAGGTGACAGACAGCGGATCTGTGAGAGTCATGTGACAGTGAACACAAGTAGATAGTGTTACAGAGGGTTTGGTCCCTCCTTGGCTTCTGCACGTGTTTAAACTATCCCAAGCCCTTCTTATCCGATGCTGGCTGGATGATTTTCGAGATTTCCCAGGTAAGATCATGCATACAAACCTAATGAACCAGAGAAAGCATCTCTTGAATTATTAGTGTAAAAGTATTTAAACAAAATGAATAAAATAATTAATGCCCACTTGTGTCAAGCAAGGAAAGTTTACGCAAAAATTAAAATTGTTGTTATTTACTCACACCTCATGTTGTTCCGATGCTCTTCCCTCACAACAATGGCAAGACTAGAAACTTTCAAGCTCCAAAAAAGTCAAAAAAAAAAAAAAAAAACATCAGAAAAGTGCTATTATCTGCTAGAGGAAATGGTAATCAGATCTTATTTACTGATTATACATAATTCAAAACGCAATATTCAGTGATAATCCTGCCCTAAAGCTCACGTCTAGACCAGGTTTGCATTCATTTTTGTACAAATTCAAAAATGAAATGCCATGTTTGGTTGCTACACACATAAGAATCAGTGCCGAAGCATCTAATGCACCATTTTGGATTCGGGACGATGAAAACTTTGTTAAAGATGATCTAAGTTAATGCTTTCTAAACATTCAGTCTTTACCTCACAAAAGCTACAGTATTATACAGAATATAGCATACAAATCATGTCGAGTACAACTTTTTTGTTCTTATTTGGAGTTTGACAGCTCATTGTTTGGCAGTAGTTGCGTAGCAATTCTTCAAAGATTTCTACTTTTTGGTTTGGGGCGACATGAAGGTGAGTAAATGATAACAGAAATGATGAATAGAGAATGAATAGAACTGTAAAGAAACAACCAAATTTATTAATCTTTTCAAAGGTGGAAATTAGAGCAGAGGTAAATGGGAAAGAAAAACCCGCTCCTGATATTAAACTTCCTTCCCAATCCCCCCCCCATATCTTTCTTCCCAGAACACCCAGCCATATTCAACTTTTTAGCTCTGAGGGCCACCGAAGCTGGCTCGCCAGAAGCTCTGCGGCGTCCTTCTCCTCATCAAGGTTGGCATTTCCATTTTTTAAAACATCTTGAGCCATATGATTAGGCTTGCACATTTTAATCACTGCTCATCAACATCATTACACTCCCAAACCTAATTATTGCTGAGTCAGTGTTTGTGTTTGTGAGTGTGTTTATATGCTGTGGATGATTAAAAAGCCACAAATATATTCCTCCTCCAGTGTCTATTCTCCCGTCAGTGTAATTTATGAGTGTGTGCACACACGAACATAATGAAAAATGTGAACGCGGCAGTCGGCGCAGTAATTACCGAATAGAAACCGATGAAGTAACAGATGCACAAGCAAACCGTCTTTGTCGTGTGCAGTCACACACTCCAAAACATACTGTGCCATTGTACTAATGCAGCATAATTGCGTGCATGCAAACACGCAGTCACACGCACCCAGGGACAGGCTCAAATTAATGAGCGTGCAAACACACACACACACACACACAGCGAAAAGGGCTCAAGCGTGACCGTGTAGTCGGTAGTAAGTGCATAATGCTGAAATCAGTATTTTGCCTCGTCGTTTGCTTCTATTGTCTGCCGTTTTGTAAGCTCCTAAGCATGGTGAGGATTTGATTACCATGTTTGTTTGTGGGTTCCCCAGTGTTGTCCCATTTTCTTTGAGGTGTGCAGGGTGTATTTGTGCATGTGTGTGTAGGTGTGTACTTCCTGTAACCTCCTAGCCTGGAGTGTCTGATCTGCTCCACTGGAGACTTGGTATCTGTTTGAGTCCAGCGTTGGCTTTCTATAAACACCTTTGACCATCTTGCTGGCTCGGTCACCTTCATCCCCCATCCCGACCCAGCAACTCCCTCCTGGTCCTTTCAAGCCATGTTTGTCTATGATCAAAACAAACAAAAAGAAAGCTAAATGCTAAAACCGTCACTTGCGGTATTTTTTTTTTGCTCTGAAAACTACGGTTTAAGCACTCACGCTTACACACACAAGCTTGTTTACTCACAAACGCTGGTATGGCGTCCATTCTCGTTTTTTTCAAATTGGCATGTGAGTAAGAGAAAGCCAAAGCGTGTGCCTGACACCCTTTTTTCTCTTTTTTTCTTTATGTCTTACAGAGAGGGACCCCTCCTTGCCTGTAGCTCCAGACAAGGCAGGCCTCTTTTGAGGAAGGCACACAGTGAAAGAGACTGAGAGACACCCTCACCCTCGCCCTGCATATACCTACTTTTACCTGTTCCTAATGGCTATATCATTCCGTTCCTTAAAATACAACCGAAATTGATGCGTAAACAACGAAGACAAGGTTTACATCCTCCCCCAGTTTATGTAACTTCATCTGCCTCATTTGAGAGGAGAGATGGACTCAACCTGTCACTATTGTATGGCTGTGAGCCATTTTCTCCAGGCTGGATAAATCACCTCAGGACTGGCCCTTAAATCCAACGTCAGAGGCCAGAACAATTTCAGCGGATGAGCATTCTAATCTCATTGGTACTCATATGTATCCATACATACATTTGGATAGATGGTGAAGTGTACAGTATGGACATATTGACAGCATCTAAAATGTAAATGTAGGCTTTACTTGTGCAGAGATTCAGAAACATAAATATATGATTCCTTTATATTATATTTATATTATGCACATCTGTATAGTTAAACTTTACAACTTTAGACATTTTGAGCCCATAACTCCAAAAATAAAAACTGGGAAAAAAAGGAATATGCAGATAAATGTACATGACAATAATTTTAATGATAATTTACCATTATATTTACCATTTTTTTTACTTTGCCTTTGCCTACAGAACAGATCAGAACTGACAGGAAGTGAAGTGAGAGAGAGAAAGAGAGAGATAGTCCACAAAGCTATCGGTGCTGATTTATATAGATATTTTAAAGTCTTTTTTCATGAAGAAGTTGGTTAGAAGACATTCAAGACCAAACATCGTATTGCTTAAAAGTTTCAATTATACAAAGTCACAGTGAATGGGTCAAATTGTCGTCTTTTTCTCACACAAATCTATCATGTTTTATGGTGACTTGAAATGTAATGTATGAATAGAATGGATTACATGTATTATTATTATTGTTATTTAGTGTATTTTGCATTCTTTGGTGAAATACTTTAAAACGAGCTGAATATGGCAGCAGAAATCGCAAAGCAGCTTGTTGAGATGGATGCTTTAAAAACAGTAAATGTGATGGCATTGAACATATTTTATAAATATCTTCAGTTATATACAATAAAGTCAGCCTATTAGTTCCATTAATTCAGTATTATATTAAGTTCAGAAACATTTCATACGTCTCTAAGGTTGTTCATACAGTATGTTAAATCTAAACATTTTAGATGCTGTCAATATGTTAATATTGTACATGACAGTGTCTAAGAACTACACTTTAATGAGATCACATTGTGATAACGAGTGAAAGTTGTCAAATCCAACCAATTTGTCCACTAAACCTTTTCCACAAAACATGTTCCATAAATACTTTTACATGGAAACAGTATGCTTAGTTCTGAGAAATTGTAATGGCTTGCTGTTTCCTCATTTGTCTTTGAAACACATGTTCTTAACAAGAGGCCTTTTACAAGAATCCCAGCTGTGTGGATTTTCAGAGCAAAAGTAATCTGCCAAGTGATGGTTTAAGATTAAATCACATGATGATTAAGTCAGTTTGTCTCAAGAGACCTGTTGAACCCAGAGCTTTGACTGCGTCTGTATCTCTTTCAGCTGTCAATGTCACATTAAATTAATTCTAACACATTCATGCTGTCTGGAGTCTTGCTGTATGCTATCCTCATTTAAAAGTCACATACAACAGCTGCATAACCTAAACCAGATTACATTTTTAGCACATGGAGCACGCACAACAAAATTGAGATATCATTTGAGAATTAAAATGCAAATGGTGTACAACGAATGTATTTGCGATGTGCTTTTAACCCTGGATTCAGCCAATCAATGGAAGCTGTAGCAGACAGTAAAGGACACCTGAGCAGAGATGGAGGAATTATGGCAGCATTTGCATAGAGTCCAATATAACAAACCACACTGGGAGAGACAGAGTTATACATACTAGCAGACAGCCGAAGACAAATTGCATCAGGGTCACTATGCTTCTTGCGTTGTATGTGGGGGTTGGAAGTTGCACAGCATGCAAAAGCTCTTATTTGAAGAGGAAAGACAAGGAACATTCGGCTTAGGACAAAGAGCTGTCAGCTAATGTTTACATGTATATAAAACAAGCATTTAAGTCCAGCAAATCGGCTTATTTTACACAAAGAGATTTTTGCATCCTGTTTTTTCCTTTGTCTCATGTTAGCATTGGTGCAGTGCCACAGAAGTGCAGGATATTACTGATGTTAGCCAGGGTGCATTGTTTGATTGTCATTGGCTGGCTAACCTCTTTTGATTGGCATGAACTGGTCTCTTTCCAGAGGGGATCTGTTATGATGGACAGCTCCTCCTCCTCTGCCATGCCTTGCGCAGGATGATGGGAGCACGTGGAGCGTAACTCTGCCGCATGATAGCTGTCTGTCTGTTGGGTTATAGGGGGCCCCAAGGGGTGCTTCTAATTTCTGTCCCCAGTCACTCTCTCTGTCTCGGTCTATGTCTCTCTCTCAATCTGTAGTTCACACCTGGCTGCATTCCTTCACGTCTAGACGAAGAAATGTCAGCATATGCTTTATGTGCTGAGGGCGAAGCCACAGGCTTGAGCATTTAATTAGCTTCATTGCACTACTGACATCACGGCTTTATGATAAAAACGCCACCTAGCTCTGAGTGGGATGGATTGATGGATGGATGGATGATTGGACGATTTTGAAAATATTGCATGTGTAGCAATCATGCCAGTAAAGTACATACAGACAGATAGAGAAACAGAGGTATATCTGTCTATCTATCTATCTATGTCTGTCTATCTGTCTGTCTATCTATCTATTTGTCTATCATTCTCTACCTAACTACTCATCTATCTACCTAGATAGATAGATAGATAGATAGATAGATAGATAGATAGATAGATAGATAGATAGATAGATAGATAGATAGATAGAGTATACAGACAGAGACAGAAAGTAGACAGATAGACTTACAGAAAGACAGGCAGATAAAAGATATGTCAATAGTTAGATGGATGGCATGATAACTCAGCAGTGGTGTCATAATATACATGGCATGTTTGAGATTGATATTAAACATTCATTGTGTGAGGACTGCTACATGTTTGTTCAACGACAAGCTTTTTGGAAACGCAGCAAAAGACGATTTACGCTGACATAAGATTGGCTAATCGTTAGTGACTGTGGCTGTTATCGTGCATTTCGGGAGAAGACGAATCGTTAATAACGGTCTGAGTCAAGCACAATGTAGCATTGAGAGCAAGACACGCTCACCAGACAGACTAAATAGGGGTCCCTGATGTCACAAAGAGAGAGAAAACGAGGAATGGAGAAACAGAGAGGAAGAAAAGAATCTTATTTCCCTATTGGCAATGCTACTGAGCTCTTTTCACTGTGCAGTGTAAACAGAGAACATACAGAGATGCGAGATGGCAGATGGGCAACTGAACACATACACATTCACGCACACTGTGCCAATCGGTCCATTACCAGTATAGATGTGTTACAGTAGACAAATTACAATCATCTACACACAAACAATAGCTCCACAGTTCAAAGGAGCTTTCTTTGCTGGTTTGAAAATCTGGGATTCGTTCTTCCCAAGCATTTCACTTTTGTTCTAAGCATGCGTGTGTGTTTTCTCTCCCTTTTTGTCTGTTTTCAGATTCATCCCCGGACCTAACAAAGAGCTCCTTCACAGGCAGTGAATGTGGATTCTTTCTGTCAGAATGGACGAAACCATTCATTCAAAGGGGTGTTTGACTGGATTACCTGTGACTGAACAATAAAGAAGGACATTCTTGGGGATAAAGACCAGATTTGCTCGTTCGGTGCCAAGGAATATGACAAATAGAAATAAAGCAGGCTACTCTGTGTTTTCGATCAATGAGCCCAACACTGCGGACTCGACCGTGTCCAATTCTCTCGATTTTCTGCGTTTCTCCTCACCACCTTCCTCTGGTTCAAAACTCATTCAGCTTAGGGGAGCCGTTTACTGGATTTCAAATTATATTTGAAGACTTTATGTCCCTAGGTAAACTGGACAATCCTGATATAAGCTGTGAATGACTGTATGAAGGATCATGACGGATAAGCACTGGTCTGTGAAAATTAGGTGGAAATCAATAGGAGATTTTTTTCCATCCCGCCATCAGTTTTGTCGTTCTGTGTCCACGCTGGCTTTGGTAACAGACTAGGAGCTCGTGAAGCCGCGCTATTTCCCTCCACTTCTGAGTTTACCGCTCACTGCTAGTGTCCACATGCTGTCCATTTGGGAGATCCCCCAGGTCAAAGGTCAACCTCACTGTCTACACCTACTTGGGCCAGATATCTTTTTATTTGTCGGCATGCTCAATGTATTTTGTGGGAGCTTTGTATTGAAAGTAACTGTATATATTTCTGTATATATACATATAGATACATATTAAAAGACATCATATGACGATCTATCATGCCCTAAACCTGTTCAGTGGATTTGAATGAAGTCTGTATTCATGGTTTTGTTTCCTTGAATTACTGAATTAATCCCTAATTTAAGGCTATCTGTGGAAATACATATTCTCTTGATGTAATGGAAATCTGGCATTTTTTGCTTGATTGAGAATTTGTTCCATTGGATCCGTGATGACAAAAAAAAAAACAGAGGAAAATTCACTAAACAGTTGCAACACAATATTTCAGCGCAAATATCTTTAGCGCTAAAATAGCCCTGAGCTGTAACTATTTATTGTCATTTGTTTTTAGAGCAAACAAACAAGTTTCCATGCAAATTAGGCTTATAATAGATTGCGGCTTATTCATAAAACTACTCTAGTGCTACTACCGCTGGCAGAAATCAGATGGAAAATGATTTTTTATGTACATGTCATTTTCTACTGATCATAGCAACAGTAATTCAACAAGTAATGAGCAAATAATGGAGAAGACCAGATGTGCGGAGTAGTCGACCACACTTGTGGGTGCTGTACAGTCCCATTAAAGTATGTTTTAAGTATTAAATTATGGTAGTGTATCCACTGTATCCTCCACAACCTACCATAGTGCGCAGAAGCAACCAGCAAATTTGGGAATTGTGCCATGCAGATTTTCAGGTGCTTTTGTTCTATTATCTATAGTTGCATAATTCTGAATCGGGCACTTAAAAACAGCAAACAATGTAATTAATTGCCTCTGTCGGCGGGCGCAACTCATTCTTAGTGAATTTCCCAAAGATATCAGTCTATCGGCCCAATAAAAGAGGCCACAGTCACCCTACTGGAACTCAGATTACCATTCAGGTCTAACTCCAGTCCATGATCCAGTTTGTTCTATGCTGTTCTGGGAATAGGTAGGCTTCATTATGCTTGTGTAGGTTTCATAAATACAAGACGATACAAAAAAAAGAAAAAAGTTGAACCAATTTAAAATTTTAAGGCAACTGATCAATTTAAATTTCAGCAGATTTTTGAGTTTTCTCAACTTGTTGTTTTAAGTTAATACAACAAAAATTTGAGAATCTCCCACAAAAATAAGTTGAGCAAACTCAAAAATCTACTGAAGCTGGTTGCCTTAAAATTTTAAGTTGGCTCAACTTTTCTTTCTTTTTTTTTAACAGTGTAGAAAACATTCATTTTGTTAAAGGTGATAACCATGATAACCAAACACTGAATCTGTGTCACTGAACAGAAACCTGAATCAGTTCGGAAAAATGAAGCCCTAATTTGGTAGGGTCAGTGCGGTGGGGAAAATTTGTTGTTTTTAACATCTTAACAATTATCATACCTCCACATGAATTATACGGGAGATGGCCATTCAGAATGTAGTTTTCTGTGGAATCCAGTTTCAAGGGTTGGCAAAAATGTGGGCTTCATTTCTCTTTACTGGCATTAGTAGACATGCAACTACAGTAGCATTGGTAGATAAACATGCAGCCTTATCAGAAGCAAATCAATATTAAAATGGTTTTCTATAAACTGTGTCTACCTTTATGTCTCTATCAGTAATGCGGTTCTCTGTTGATTAGCATGTTTTATCCTTTTAATTACACACGTTGTTGTTGCCATTTTATGTCATCTCTAGATATGGGGAACACCGATGTTTTAAACAGACTAGAAGTCTCAAAGTAAACAATTTTTTAGTAAAAGTAAACAAATCAGTTTCTCACACTGATAATCACTTGGTGAAAGAATAGAAGGGACAAACTATGTTGAGTCACTTAGACATTTTAGACGCAGTTTTGCAATTACTTACCTATTTTGGTTCACTAAAATAATTATAGAAATGAAAATAAGTCCAAAAATGAAACCACAGCAGAACAGTTGCACATTTCCAGGCAACACACAGTATGAATTAGTGTTTTTGAATGCATCGCTTGAGTGAATCATTAAGGTTTTGAACATAAATCCGTTGCCGCCACTGACTGGCATAACAATGTAACTTGCAGAAAAATCAGAACGACTGTCTGAGATCAAATTGGAGAATCAGAACTACAATGTCTTTCAAAGATTTCCTCTCAAACAGGAAAGTTGGCCTCCACTGATTTCTCCAAGATTTTCGCAATTGGGACTGAGAACTTGTCTTCAACAATGAAACATTACACAGAAATTCTGAAGTTTGATTTGTGTGTATATACTATAAAAATACAGAAGATGAAAATCCATATTGTGGGCATGATTCAAATGCTTGCTCATGAGGTACTTTGAGGTATGTGCAATCATGGTAAATATGCCCTGTCTAGTGAAGCCTTTTAAACAGGAAAACATATTCAATGCTAAAGCAAGATGTGCATCTTTGCCTACAGGGCAATGTTTACATTCTGTATATACAGACATAACTGGATCTTTGATTTATATAATTCCCTGTGGCAGGCTGCATTTATAAGCATTGCCCATTTTGTTAACTTATTCAATTAGGATAAAGATTTTCAGTTCTACACCAAGAATATTCCCATCTGACTCCCATAATAAATCTTCCTCACTGAATTTCTTCAGGTTTGCTTCCTCTCCTCAACAAGTACAATATTATTAATCATTTAATATAAAAAAAAAAACTCAATTTTTTAGTTTCAAGTCATTTTTTTCTATCAGCGAATTCACAGAGGGCCAGAGATTGACAGCTACATCGATCTCCCAGCAGTTTTCCCAGAATGCTAAGCAGGGAATTACAAACAAAAAGCTGTGTTTTCTCTTCTTCAATGAGGCGTTCCCTCATTTTGTTGTTGTTTTTCTATCTAAAAGGATACAGAGCAGCTCAGAGCTTCAGTGTGCATTTAATGCATTATAGGAACCAGGGCCCCAACAGCAGACCTTTCACGAGAAAGATGCCGCCGCTGAGACTGAATGGTGAGATTATTGTGGAGGAAAAAAAGTATGTAAATGGGAATCAAGGGATTTTTTCCTTGTGTATTCGGGGTTTTAATGTGGATGGGTCGTAAAAGGTGCTTTGGGATGGATGCTTAAGGAAGAGCTCTCAATTCTCTTTCATGCATCTGCTTTTTCTGAGTACGAATGCTGGAGTCTTGCTGTGAAGAGAGCCCTGCTTCTTTTTGGAGCGAGAACTGCCTTTGCATAGATAACCGAATGCATTTACCGCCGCCCAATTCTTTGTTATTTTGCTCGAGTTCTTAGAAGAGGCTTCTGCATTCGGGTTACCTCATATTTATTTATAACCACCCATTGTATGATTATTAGAATGGAAAGGTTATTGTACATTAAGACGTCACAGGCCATGTTTACAATGACTGCGATAATAGATGCTATTGTCAGTACTCTGAAAAGTAAACCGCCTTAATGCAAATATAGTCATATTTGGAAGAAGCATAATTGAATAAAAGCAATAATTCACCCAAAAATGAAAATTCTGTCATTGTTTTCTCACACTTGTGTCATTCCGAACCCAAATGACTTTCTAAAGTAGATATTTCTTGTCTGTTTAATGAACATAAGTGTTGTTTTGGGCACCACTGATTTTCAATAATAATTTTTAAAGTACGTCGTACAGGTTTGGAATGACATGAGGGTGAGTAAATGACGACAGAAAAGTTCTTTGCTCCATCTGAAACCCCCAAAGGCAATCAGCCTAAAAAGAGGGTAAGTCTTCAACATCAAATGATTAACAAGTTCAGGACTGTCAGAGACTATGATCATGATAATACATTTCCTCTCCGCTTTGTTCTCTCCCTTGTGTTCCCTCAAAACAAACTAAAGTTGAAATGCACAAGGCATGAGACAGGCCAAACTGTGAAATCCATCATTTTCTTCTTGAGTGGGTCTGTGTTATACATGACAAGTCCTGTCCCTTGTGGGACACACAGAAAATTGCGGTCGCTGTCTCGCGCAAGATTTCAGCCTTGCACCATCCTATTAAGCTCAGAGTAATATTTCCACAGGTTTCACAGAGTATCAGTGAGATGTCATCTGAGAGAACTTAAATTGTACAGCATACAACAAAGATGTTTAGACGAACCTCTCTGTCAGCTTGTCCACTAGTAGCTGTCCACTGCAGACAAGTTTTGGTGTCGAATGTTGATTATTATAAGTTAGAGAAGTGGCCTTTTTGAATCAAAGGCCCTCCAATATCTAACTCAATTTTCAAAAGTGGAAAAATAAATTATTACTTAGTATTTTTGGCATGTTTTCAGGTACAAATATATAAATATTCTTAAATCAATGATACATTTACTTAAGGAAAAGTCAAATATATCTGCCAGTAGGGTAAGTAAAATAACCTTGATTTCCCTTTTAATTAAGTTACACTTTTGGCAGATGTTTTTTTTTTTTTTTTTCTGCTTGTTTTAAGCATAAACTCATCAGATTTAAAACAAGACTTTATATCTTAAGTCATTTGCTTCTCAAGTAAATGTATCTTGATTTAAGAATGTTTAGATATTTGTACTGGGAAAAAAAAAAGGCTAAATGAGAATAATTTTTTGCAGTGTATAAGGTAAGATATTTCTGTCAATAGTTGCTATTATAATTTAAGTTCTTTTATTAATACTATTAATCATCATAATAATAATAAAATATGTTCATTTATAAATTTGTAGTCTTCAATGTCACTTCTTCTTTAGCTTTCTAAGGCTCACAAATGAGTCACTCTCACTATAACCAAAGTCATAAATTTATCTTACTGTGAAGAACAATTCATTTTTAAAATAGGTTGCATATTGTTTTGACAAGTTAAATTGGTTTCTGCAGCCTTTATTGAAGTCTTTTTGATCAAAAGACAAGCTTCACCAAATGGGAGAGCCTTTATGGATTTCATTACAATATTCTTTTCATGTTAGTTCATAACAAATCTTTGTTCATCCTACATCTATTCTCATCTACTCCCTACAATCTTCATTGGATGTTCTTGATGTTTTTCTTAGAAAAAAATAATAATAATTCTCTGGCACTTGACAGATTTAATACACATGCAAAACTCTTTCTTGTTTTGTTTTGTTTTTTTGGGGGTTCTGTCTCTTATTTATTCGTACAGTTGTTTTCCTGAACACTGATTTTTCATAAAGGATTAATATGGGATATTTAATCATCATCTAAGAGCTGAATGTTACATTTGAGAATAGCCTGCAAAAAAAAAATGTAGTTAAGAAAGTTTTGTTTTTTAAAAATGCTGCAAAAACAAAGTGCTACATACAGTAGATATACATGTAGTTTATGTATAAATATAAATGTACTGTTTTCATAAATAGAAATGAAAGTGGCTTCTTCCAGGTGGACAATCTCAGTGGAAAATTGTGATGCTGTGCATGCAGATATTTGTAGCAGGTGCCCAGCAAACTAAGGAGCCAAACCCTTCAAGTGTGTCATTTTTAATACAGACTATATATATGCTGAATATGAATCAGCAAATTTTTGTATGTGTAAAGTGATGAACATGTCCAAAACCCTGCTCTACACCACAATACAATCCCACTTTGCAAGACCAGAAGATCAATAAAATCCAGGTCAACACCGCACTCCTGCTGGGTCATCAGATTCACTCCTGTCAGCAGGCCAAAGACTTCACTACAGCAAGTACAGAAACTCCAGGCTTCAAGCACAACTCTGTTTACTTGCTGATTCTTTTACTGGTCCTTTTTCCACCTGTTTTGTTCAGCTATTCAATTCAAAGGTAGAAAGTGCTCATGCTCTAGGCAAAGGCAATTGATTCCTATGAGGTGAAGCTTTCTCGTCAAACTGTGCTGACCGTCCCATTTACAGTAAATGCTATGTTTCCTATGGTAAGCTGTAATGTGTTTATTTTCATTTTTTGTAACTGCAAACTAAGTCTTCTGTAGAAGTATCATTCATAATGTTTAATTAGTGTTTTTGTTGTATTTGTGCACGTGAGAAGCTCAGTAACATGCAAGTGCGGCACAAGGAAAGGTTCATTCCTCTGGGGTCATTGCTGGACCAAGGATGTTCCTTTAATCATCAAAATAATCAAAAACTAAATAGCACAGCGTATTTCTAAATTTAGCTTCAGATTCACAATGAACTGGTTTGAAGGACGCTTTCCAGCTCTGGAGAAATAAACCGGGGTCAGTGGTTTGTTTTGATAGCAGCACTGGGATTTTCACTGTTCACATCACTCCGCTTGTCTTTGTCTCTGAAGATCAGACAGACTGTCAGTATGTGCATTAGTGCTGGGGATTTTTAAAAGACTCTTTCTGGAGGTTACTTTTATACTCCAGTAGGTGGCGATGCGTGACTATCTTTATGAGTGAACCATTGGCTCATTCATTCAAGTAATCTGAAAAGTCTTGATTCGTTCAACAACCCCATCTACTGTTCTGCTGTGCCTTTCGTCAGGAGCAGTAATAGACATGGTAAGTGTTTGTACCTTGAATGTAAATTACTGGATATTACCTTTTGATGCTGCTTTGCAGACAACTCAGATTTAGGAAATTTCCCACTTCAATCCGGAAATAATTTATGGAACGGCGCTCTTTTAATGTTAACAGATACTTGTAATGTTTAATGCTACTAAATTAGTAACATTAATGTTTTAATGTTACCAAATACTTTTAATGTTACTAAATCCAGATGTTACTTACTTCCGGGTTTGTGGCGGGAAATATCCCAAACGCAGCATTAGTCAGGGTAGCACCATGTTTACATTTTTTTGAAAAATAAATGAAAACGTGGCTGTGAGAGATAAAATTACAGGGCGTTCAATATTGTACATTTTTAACAACATATTGATTGTTCAGCTGACTCTAAGTAGCAAAAAAAAAAAAAAAAACAGTTTTGAGCTGTGGAAATATCATGATTTAGGACCTTTATACAGTGTGTCCTATTGTAAATGCTGTCTATCCTTCACAGCCTTGCTTCATCTGTGTTTAATTCAATATGGCACCTAACTTAACTAAGTATATAATAAAAGTATGTTTATCCTCATATCTGTATTTTTATATTTGTTCAGAATGAATTTCAGTAGCATCTACACTATGTCCAGAGCTAATGTCCCACCTAACACATCACCTCACCTCCACCTTGTGCTTTAAACATTAATTCTTCTTCTAATCACCTTACGTTCTTGCCTTTGCTTTCTACAAATAGTTTGCATAGCCAACTCGAAAGTGCAAGAGTCAAAGAAAGCTGTAATTAACGTGGACGACTGCGACACCTAATAAGAGATCTAATTAAGAAAATGAATAAGGTGTCAGGGCCCTTTCAGAATCACTTCGACAGGAAGATTAATCGCTCGCTGGGCCAATTTGATTTGTGACAACGAACAGGATGACCTGGTGAGTTGTTTTAAAAAGATTCCATACCCAAGAGCATATGACATTAATAAAACATGAATGGATTGGTCTAGAGGAGGGAAAGACCCCCCTTTTCACTTCAAAAGCTCAATGGATCACCTTTTTTAGCCGTTTAAGAGGGGAACAATTCACTGAACAGCTAAGGGGCACTGGGAAGCCTGTCTGCGAGGACTCTTATTACTGTATATAGGCTACCTCTTGGAATTACTATTAGTCTAAATATGTTTTGATCCTGTGGTTGGTAGTTTCTTCAACTACAGGCGCTTCATAAGTCCCAGGGGTTGATTTTATTCAAACTTTTTTCTTTTTATCATATGAAGGTCACACAGTCTTCTTTTTAAATGCATTTTCATATATGCATTTTACTTTTGCTTTCAAACTTAATATATGAAAATCCTGTGTAAATAAATGGCATTTTATAACTACAATATTTTAATTAGTTAAATAATCATGACCCGTTTCACTACTTTTGTGTGGTTAGTTGCTAATCATGCTTGACATTAAACAATGAGATGTGGTGCTTTAATAAAATGAAGGATCAACGTATTGTAAATATAATATAATATATTAAAAAAAAAAGTAAAACATTTTTGTGATCAGAATTGTTTTATTGTGCATCATTTCCTGTCAAGCTATATTTATGTGAAATAATGCAAAACCTTTGACAAGATTATTTTGTATATTTAGGTTACATAAAATGCTAGATATGAAATTAGCCCTAGCCAGACAAAAACTTAAAATGTCACTTACACCACGCTTACTTGATACTTATTCACCCTCATGTCGTTCCAAAGTTGTCTGAATTTCTGGTATTTTAACAGAAGATGTTATGAACGTTGAATGTAACCGAAACCTATGGCTTCCACTGTATAGACAAAAAACACACACTGTAAAAAATAAATGTATTTTTACAGAGAAAAACCAGTAGAATTTAACAGTAATATCACATTTTGACAGGAACTGGGAAATTCCATAAAAATGCATACATTGACACCAAATGTACATTTTACCTGTAAAATAGCATTTTCCTTTAATTAAAAGTAATTGTTATGTATTATTAACCTTACATGTCCTTAAAAAAACGTTCATATATAATGTTTTCTTAGAGTTGGGGAAAATGTATTTTTACAGACAAAAAACAGTAGAATTTTACAGTCATATCACATTTTGATCAGAACTGTGAATTTCCATAAAAACGCATACATTGACACCAAATGTAGCCTACATTTTGTCAGCTATTTAACTGATTATAATATGTGTTATTAGAAAACGCGTAATTTGCGGAGGCACGGGTGAGGCTTCCCCACCATGTTTTGCCAAGGAGCGATTTTGTCCCCACCACTTTTTGAAACACCTCGCTGCACGAATGTACCCAATAACGATTTTAGGTAGCAGAGCATTCATATAATTCGTTTGTTAAAGAGGCGATCAGGCGCTGGAATGTGTTGTTTCTGAAAACATACGTGCTTGTTGCCGCCGTTATCAGTGGCTGAAGGCAACAGTCAGTGTTCCCTTGTGCTCGTGCAGTCTTCACAGTTCATGCAGAGGAGCGCTTCAATCAGTCTATTACCAAGTATTATTAATCAATCTATTGAAGAGACCCTGAATTTGTTGTGGTGAAATCACAAATTAAAATGCACACAAACGTTCTTGATATACAATCATGGATTAACACCTTTGGTTTTTATGATGATTTAAAAAAAAAAAAAAAATTCGCATTCGAACCAAGAACCTCTAGTTACTTCGACAAGGATTCAACCGCCAGCCCATTGGAACACAAAAGTTGCATTAATGGAAAAAAAAAAATTGATCTGTCAATAAAATAAAATCAATGTAAAATTGAAATCGATTTCTGTTCATGTTATGTTATCATGTTTTTTTTTGTTTTTTTTTTGTTTTTTGCAATCGTTATTGCACATATTTCATATTTAACAACTTGGCAGAGGCCATTTACATTAGCTGCACCCACCAATGTCTGGTTGGCGTAGACAACACTACAAAAATACAACAAATTAACTAAAGTCTCAGCTGGCGTAGGGCATTAAGCAATGGCAGACAATACGATCGACCCGAGTTCAAATCATACTTATGCTGAACTCATTCTCCTCTCTTTTCCCATCACATATCAGATCGGAAAGACATTTGTTTTTCAATTAAAATGAAGCAAATATTTAAAAATGGAAATAAAGTGCCTTGCGGGTATTTAAACTAATAAAGGGAAATTCCTACAAATGCATATGCAGTGAGGTCCAGCTGCAAAGTTCATTGTCCATGCCTTTTCATCACATGTATTCGGTAAACCCTGACAGTATTTTAAACAATAATATAGAGTGTGCAGTGCCACAAAGATGTTTTAAGGGCATAACGTTAAACTAATTTAACACTGAAATGTATTTCTTTCCACAAAATACAGGGATATGCTCTATATGCTCTTTAACAGCCTGACATAAAAAACAAAACTAAAAATTCTTAAACACATTTCATTGTCAAGGGCACTTGACATCAGGTCAAGTATTTATCTTAACATCAAAACAATGTACATTCCAATGCATTCACAATCTAGGACAGTGGTTTCCAATCCTGGTCCTGGGGACCCACCGCTCTGCACATTTTGCATGTCTCCCTTATTTAACACACCTGATCATCAGCTTATTAGGAGAAAGATCCATGAACTGCACTGTGTGTGTCAGATAAGAGAGACATACAAAATGTGCAGAGCGGTGGGTCCCCGGGACCAGGATTGGAAACCACTGTCCTAGATTGTGAATGCATTGGAATGTACATTGTTTTGATGTTAAGATGAATACATTTCAGTGTTAAATTAGTTTTACGTTATGCCCTTAAAACATCTGGGGCCATTTGCTAACTGTTTGTGGCACTGCGCACTCTATATTATTGTTTAAAATACTGTCAAGGCATAACTACTCATATTCATTTTTGTCCGTTTACTGGCGCGCAGTATGGAAAACACACACCGTTTAACTTGTCACGTCAAACAATAAAAACTATAAACGTAGCCGTTTCTATGTTTGTAGGTGTGGGGTGTTTTTAAATCATGCAACGAAAAGGACGGCCTAACCTCACTCCTAACCTTACTGTGACGTGAGCCAATCAGGTCCTGCAGAGATCTTTTAGATGAGCAAAATCTGCACAGAACTGATCACCGGTGATCACCGCGAGATGCATGCCGGTTAGAAAAGTGTCCGAGTTACATCCGACTTGCTTTGATGTCATGCTGACTTGTGCCAAAAAACTCTGGCGATGGCGAGGCGGCTGTGTCGGATTGAGCAGTCGCGCGCAGTTGCTCTCCACCGACTGCACTGATCAAAAGCATGATGGGAAACAACTGACTTGACGACAAAGCTTAATTCTCATTGGTTCAGACAACCGTGATGCTGCGTTCTCTTCTAAAATGTTTTATTTTTTTATCTCTTTTCATGTGTTTATGTATTTAAATTATGCATGAATATTCCCAAACACTAGGCTATATCAGTGCGAACTCTGTGTGAGATATGTGATTGTTGTCATATTTCTATAAAAATCTAAAATACATGTTTGAATTAAAATAAAAATGAATGATAAATATGCCTTTCGTATGGAATTAAATAGCAAGCACTTTGAGTGTCTTGTTCATCATATTTATTTTCATATAAAAGCAACAGAACTGAAATTATATCATGTTAATCAGCAACACAGCACATCAATAACGTGATATCTGCCTTTTGATCTCGTAGGTATGTTCTACTTGGAGAGGTCAGAACGTCTTGACTGTGCTTTTTTCACTCCTCCCCTCACTGCAGCCACCTACTGTGGCCTACATTTCAGGCAAGGCGAGGCGCAACTCAAACAAGCCTCTTGTGTGCGTTGCAGTGTTGCCAAGTCCGCGGTTTTCCAGCGGAATTTGGCTACTTTAACACTGTTACCATGGGTTGTTTTTCATGTCCGCAGGTTTAAACGACCCCAATAACGTGATATTTATCCCCTAAAATGCGAATTTTACCTGGGGAACCCTGCCAAAAAAATTGTATTACCCCACCAGAAGGCGACTTTGTACCGGCCCAGCGGTACCTGGTACCCTGGTGCGTTGCCTGTTTTAGCCAATGTGTGGTGCCAATAACTCTGTTTACATCCAGTCACGCTTTCCCATCGGAACAACTACCTTAATTTTTGTGCCAGCGCAGGATTAAATGCTGCGTTTTCGTCTCCACTGGCAGGTAATATCTTGATTAACTTAATAATGATGAATTTAAGCCTTGATTCGTGTTGCATTTTTCTTATAGCAGTGTTTAAATCAAAGATGGTGGCGGCCTTCATTTACATCAAAGAAGGACAACAACAATCCACAACACCTAGAGGTATGCAGTTACCGGGACATATTTTGTATTTTTGATTTTTAAATCGTCTCCAAACTCAGAACGAGGTCTGTGGCATATTGTCAAAATTTATCTGTAGCGACCCAAATTTAGCTACCCTCTCATTATGTAAACCTGTTTCATTAAAAACAAATAAACATTTCTCAAGGACACGTGGAGTAATGCGCGAAAATTGGTCAATAAACAAAAAAAGAAGGACACGTGGAAAATGGTATGCATGTTTATCTTCACTTTTACTTCAAATTGAAATTCTTACAATTGAGATGTTTAACCATTTTCTCTCTCTCTTTCTCTTTCTCTTTCTCTTTCTCTTTCTCTTTCTCTTTCTTTTTCTTAAGGGACCAAGATGCAGAATGAATTGGAGTTGTACCCGTTGGTCTGTCCAAACCCTTTTGTTTGGAAGACTTGCAATGCAGTGATGATATTAATTGGATTTATTGATGCTGTGTTTTATACAAAGATTTATAGTATAATGATAGTGTCTATTGTGGATTATACAAGCATTGTGAGAAGAGTTTTATGTTCTTAATGTATTGAGTTGTCTAGCAGGGTATTATGGGCTTTTTTTTTTCAATATTTAATTTTACTTATTTATTTTTTTGAATGGAATTAGTTTAAATATTTAATTATTTCATATTTTACTATGTGTTAGAACCTAGTGATACTTTTAAGAAATGTATGTTGGTATTGCTGTATTAAGTTTGTAAGACTGGTGTTATTTACAACAGAAACTTTATTGCATTACATGAAAATAGAGGGGGACTAATTAATATTGATTATCTGTAATAAATTCATTTTTGTGAGTGTGACATATTTACATGATACACTATAACTAACAGCCTTAAAACATCACAGATTTAAAAAAAATTGTCATAGCTTAATGTAAAATTACAGCTGTAAGCCATAATCATGATACCATATGTATGTTATATTTCAAATCATTGCAACTCATTTTTACAAGTGAAACGTTTAAACTTAGGGTGGAATTTTTAAAATAAAGTGCTGTACATGTAATTCAAAATTATGGTCCATTTCAGTTCATTTCTTAAAATATTGGCTGACACAAGTTATTTAAATTTACAGTCGAAATCTGTTAAACAATGATTTAAACTTTATTTTAGTTTACAGTCAAAACATGCTTTCTTAAGTAATGGGTTTACATGTTATGTATATCTATAGTCAGAATTGGTTTAGTTAAGTAACTGTTTAACCATGTTTTTTCCATCTACAGTTAAAACACGTTTCATTAAATAAGGGTTCAAACATGTTATTTAAATTTTCAGTCAAACAATGGTATTTTACTTAATGGTCTATGCATGTTTCTTAATTACACAGACAAAACATGTCATTTCAGATTACACTTTAAACATTTTATTGTATTGTATTGTCAGTGTACCATTTCTCATGTTGCTGTGTAAACATGTCACTTCAGTTCATGGTGTATCACTGTTATTCCCATTAATGGCAAACGTTTGGAACCCTGTGCTGCCATGCATTGCACCTTTTTTTTTACGTGTTTTTTTTTACAGTGTACAAAAAAAAAAAAAATCTAAATATTGAGAAAATCACCTTTAAATTTTGTCCAAATTAAGTCCTTACCAATGCATATTACTAAGCTGTACATATTACATATTAAAAATTAAGTTTTGATATATTTACAGTAGGAAATTTACAAAATATCTTCATGGAACATGATCTTTACTTAATATCCTAATGATTTTTGGCATAAAAGAAAAATCAGGCACAGTCCAATTTTTATTTGTCAACTACACATATACAGTATTCACTGTTATTTGCACATTTTGTAGCATCATTTGTGTTATAAGAGTGCAAAAGTGCATTCTCTAAAGGTCCACATGGTCAAAAGGACTCAGTATTAAAGAAACAGACAGTTACCATCAGACAAAGCTGTTTCCGATGTACATTCTCATAATGTACTGCAATGCATTTATAAGAAATCTGAAAATGCTCTGGAGAGAAGTCTTAATGCTTTGCACGAAGGTCTGCATAAATGCACTGGAGTCAAACTGATAAAATTATAGCTGACACTAATAACTGTGTGATTAATGTGGACTACAGAAGAGGAGGCATATGTGGGTGGTTCCTTTGCTTATGTGCATATCCTCTGTTCAGCATCAGTGCCTCGTGTGTCCATGGATCACAGGCTTTGAAAGCAGATCATCGTTGCTGAGACTCATCAATCATAGCGGTTTCTGTCTCTGAATGAGCAGCCACCCGAAAGATCACATTCAGAATATTCATCTGAGTGGCGACAGTAAACATGGCAGATTTCATACACAAGTCAGCTTACTTGAAGCCTCGTCTGATTTTAATTTGAATTACACGCTGTAAAGACTGTCAGAGGTACACTACGGGCCGTTTTGATGAATAGGACGTACAGCATCTTACTGACTCCCATACTTGTCTTTCAGCTTCTCAGCCAAACTTCAATCTAAAAGTAAAATTGATTTTCCATTCCACTCCGTTAACCATGAAAGGCAATCTGTCCTCCACCATCAGTCAGAACGTACACATTAGGACATTTTCTCTGAGCAGGCAGTGCCTCCTCAAAAACATTCAGATCAGAAAATAATTGACTACTGCAAAAGCAAAAACAAATGTTATAAAATATGAGATCAAACATTGTGTAAATCACTCATTTTTGTATGAAAATACTGTTCAACACTGACATCGGTGGTTCAAACAGAGATTAGTGATTTATGAGGGGAGTGACCAAAAATAGTCTAAAAAAACTAAAAATTGCATTTAAATACAAACTCCAGGTTGCTGTGATTGAATGGACTAACTAAAATGAAAACAAGTTGTGTTTGTTTAAACATGCATAAACCTGTAATAAACACTTTTAAAAATTGTAATAAATAAATAAAAATATAAATAAATTTAAGCACTGGTTGCTATAAGATGGTGTTCCATATGTCTTTAACCTGGAAACCATGTAAACATTCAATTCAATTTGATATTATATTGAATATTAATATTGGACTAAAAACATTATTTGTGTAAATATGATACATTGTCTACATATGCTGCTTCATATCGGACTTCCTTTTAGGTTGTGGCTGTTTATCTTTGCTCTCCAGTTATTTTTTGTCTTCCATTTTTCTTTTTCTGGGATTTTAACACCTCTCCAATCTCTTTCTACTTTAACTTATTCAACGGTTGTCAATATGTCAATATGTGTTTTATCTTCAAGGGTGCCAGGTATTAGTAGAATAAATCCACTAAAATAGAAGATAAGGTCTCTGAGCCAGGTTGTTGGGGACAGTTTGAGTAGACGGCACTGAATGCATTAAGTTGGGCTGAGTAAATTAATCACAGCCCACTTTACATTTGAATGGGCAAGTTGGCACTCATTTCCCTCGTCTTCCTCCATCTATTGGCGAAAGTGTTTTATAACCCTATCTGCTTCCTCGTGATGAAGCTGAATAAAAGATCATGGAGGAAGGAAGGCCCGTTTTGACAGGTTGAGACATTATTCAAAGCCTTATTTAATATTAGCACCACATTCTGCTCTTGTGAAGTGTAAAGTTCAGCCTGTTACATAACACATGCACTAATGCCAACACAAGCATATGTATATTGTTGGCACACATGCATGAGAAGGTAAAATGTGGATCAGCCACGTAGCATGTGTATAGATGTGGGTTTATATGCTATGTTTGTGCACGGAGAAGACGACTGACATTCTGGCAAACGCAGAGAGAGAACTGTGTGTGACAAGACAGTGTGAAAAACAGCTGCGAGTGCTGCATCCTTTAGGACTGCCGGTGCTAAAAGGGAGTGCTCTCATAAATATTACACCATATTCTCTTGTATATAGCTTCATTCTGATTTATTGAGTAAAGGAGAAGTGTCTAATTTGACACTATCTGCAATTTCAAACAAAACCAATGGCATGAATTTACTAGTTTGGTTTGGTGCTTCTAATGGCACAGCTTTGATACACTTCAACTTTAAATCAGGAGAATTTTCTTAACTGGATGTGAAATTTTGCAAATGCATGTTGTATGTCTTATTCTGAAAGATTCATTTTCTGACCGAGTTCTGACCTTGTAATGTTTAATCAGAATGTCGTAACTCAGTCTTCTGTTGAAAAAGACAGACTCTTCATTGGGACTTTAAGACTTTTTATAGCGAATAAAACGTGTTACCACCCACAGACCAAATAAATAAAAAAGTAATAATTTATTAATAATATTAATGTATATATCTGTACAGTTACTTACAAAAAAAAATAAAAAATCAAGACACATTCATGAATAAAAGAAGAAAAAATCTCTGTAAAAGAATAAAAGCTCTACAATAGTCCTGCTAAATATTTAAAAATAAATAAACATATAAAACTTTAAGCTTACAAGATTTGATAAAGTTGTAATATGGGTTTCAAATTCTAACAGGGCAGAACACAAGATTTATTTTTAATGCTAAACCCATTCCTCTTGCAGAATATTGGCTCATCTCTGTTTCCTCTGTATTTAATTGTAAATCTCAGCGTTAACTTCCATGTTAAAAATTGAAATTCATGCCAACATAATCCCCGGAGGTAGAGCATCCCTTTCTAGTGCTACTTCTGCCGTAACAACATGTTAAATGTACTGGCCTCTGGGTAACAGCCTAACCGTAAACCACTTGGCAAGACTTTTTGAAATTACCATCAACAGTATCAGTTAAAATATAATTCACCTCATCAGCTCTATAGTAGATTTCAAGAATAGAATAGAATAGAATCGAACATAATAGAATAGAATAGTTTTGCATTAGATGATGACGTGTTGATACAGAGTATTCTGCATATTCATCTCAGATTCATCTTGTATTGCATTTCGTCAACTTGGATTACATGCAGTGAATGTATTCAGTTAGGACTAATTAATTAATTAACTGATTAGTATGCAGTGACATGTTGGACTGTCCTGACACATGATAGTATGCCGTTTGACACCATCACTACTCGGTTTGTTAGCACAGTATTGCATTATGGAATTGCTGATGCTATCAACTCAGTAATAACCTATTAGCTGATGACTGTTCCCAATGCTTTTGTTACATTAAAAGGCTATTAATTATTGACAATGTAATTATCATTGCATTGTTCATAATGTAATTAAAGTGTCACTAATGGATCTTGGGACCTAACTGATCCCCGCATCTCTCCCTAACCTCTTTATCTGACACTTATTTATTATAATAGCGGCTCTATTTTTCAAAAACAATACCATTCATCCCTGCTGGGGTTTCACTCGGAGAGCCTTTCTGCAGATTGCTTTCCACTGTGGTCTGATAATCTGCACACACACACACTTTATGGAATAGACTGTCTAAATAAACTCTGAATGTCAGTGCCACTCTCTACGAAGGATTTAATTTTAAAAAGCCACCTGTGAAAAGTATCCACAAGCCTCCCTAGGTTTCGTTCTCCCAAATTGTGCGCAATGGCTAAACTGTAATTTCCAAAATTTCATAATTACCTCTAGCAGTAATTGGCAATCTGCATGACAATTTGTTTTATTGGAAGCGTGTTTGATTTGTCCCTGACTGAAAGGAGGTTATTGTGTGTAGTTGTTAAGCACATCATAATGTAGTGATGTTGTTGTGTCTCTAGGCTGTGGAGAGACTGACGACACAGACGTATTGGTGAGACTTGAATAATGCAGCCTGCTGGGTAACATGTCATTTCTAGCGCAGTGTGAAATCTGGGTGTGATAGGCCAATGGAGCCTGATGAGTAAACCAGTTAGGTTCTACCAGCCAAAGTGTGTGGCAAACAGTGAGACACAGGCTAACAACTGCAGGCTAAGATGGCATTTAAAATTTAAATTCACCATAAAATTAAAATTGCCCCATTTGCGTTCTTATTACAAATCCTGGTTTTATTGTGAATTGGTGCACATTATTCCAAACAAAATGTTTTTTCTTTTTGTTCTGCAAAATGTAATAACATGCTCCATCTCTGAAACTTACATATTTTAACCCCACACCTCCAACCACCTGTCATATAGGGACCATATTTCACTTTTGTTCATAGTCTTGTACATTTGCATAGACACTGAAACCAGTGCAGAAACCATAGATATTGAATTCCATTTCCAAAATGATGATATGAGAGAGATTGCTTTTTTTTTTATAAAGCTATTTACAAAAAGTAGAAATGCATTACTTTACAATAAATTGTTATTAATTAATTAATTAATTAATTCTGTTTTTGTTTTTTTTTGTAACGAAAAAAATGGCTTTGACTGAAATGTACATTATTTCCATATTGACAACATATAAAATATAAGCATTTTATGAATAACTTTAAAGATGTACAAAAAAAAAGTAATTTATGTTAATAGAATACCAAATTAATGGATTTTTACACTGTAACAAGTGATAAGTTGACTTAACTTAAAAAATTGAGGAAACCCGTTGCCTTAAAATTATTAAGTAAATAATAATAAATAAATAAAAATTCACTTAATTAATTTTTTTAAATTATTATTTACTTAATCAGTTTAAGGCAATGTGTTTCCTCGATTTTTTTAAGTTAAGTCAACTTATCACTTTTTACAGTGTATTTATTTATTTATTGTATTTAACCAATTAGATTCATTATGTTTAAAGCCAACACATCTAATTATTATGCACTTTATATTTAAGGGGCAGTCACAAATGTAACATGTATACGTACTATAGTAATAACAGTAAATTATGCATAATTACAAGCAACTAACCCTAAACTTAACCCTACAGTAAGTAAACATAGTTATTTAATATTACTTGTTACTTCTTTGAGCAATGTAACAAAATCACCTTAAAATAAAGTTTAACTAAATTGTCTTTGCGCATAAATTTGTCTATTACATTTTTTACTGTTGAGTAGTAATTTGGGGATATGGGCTCAAAAATATCTAGATAACAGTAAAAAATTAACTATATAAATATTTATTTATAATATAAATATGAAGGATTCATAAATATTCTGCATATTTAAATAAATTTCTGTTTTAGAGGCTATCAATACACTCACAGTGTCAGCATACGAAAAGGTACATGTAAATGTTAGATATGAATACTAATAAGATGACACTAAAGCACATTGAAAATAGCCACAGAGAGAGAGAAAGAGGCCTGATTAACTGAAACTTTGCACGTTTCTAACAACCCTCCCCTGACCTGAGATATCTCTGTAGGTCAGCACGTCAACATGGTGTCTGTGACCCACCCCTCCTTCTGCTGACACGTTCGCCTTAGCGCTCCGGGCCCCTGACAGAGCAGGGACTGACCCTCGGTTGCTGCCCTTGCCTTATAACTCCTGGAGACAGTCAAAGGTCACGGCGGGGTGGCAGCAGACGGCACTCCACAGATGGAGGACGACTAGTGTTGTGCTCCTGTCACATCAGCATGCGGTGGTCTCCTCCTGAGGGAGTGAGGGAGATGAGAGGGAGAGCGAGCGAGCGAGCGAGGAGGAGATGGAGAGAGACCCCTTCCCCAGGCCTTAGTCAGTGGTAATGAAAGGACACAGGGGCAGGATGGGAAACATGCGAATCAGTGGTGTGCCGACGAATGCCCTGAGGCACCTTGGCATTCACAGGCAGCTAGCAGGTGGCAGAGAGTCAGGCGAAGTCTGTGCACGACACACACATACCCACGCGCTCCATCTATCCCTGTCTGAATGTCACAAGCTGGGAACACAGCCAAGAGAAATCTGGGTTTTTGTGGGATTGGAGCATGTCTATGTAAGCAAGAGGGAAAAGGGAAATAACTTATTACAGCTCAAAAGGGGATGACTTCAGAAGCCTGCGGAAGAGTCATGTCAAATGTTGGTTGATGTTTGTTATGTCAGCATGGTTTCAATGATCTGCTCAGTGAATTGTTTGATTTGCGCAATCAGACAATATGGACACAAAATAATCTTTTTTTTTTTTTTTTCTTTTATAAATCAAACACATCACATATTAACCCAAATTGATTAAAAAATGCTATGCAGAATTCCAACATAACATTTCTATCTATTTTTTATGGAGGGATCTTTAGAATTTTTACCTTTTTTCAAAAATTACATTATATTATAAAATGTATATATATATATATATATATATATTAAATAAATATAATAATAAATTAATATAAAATAATACAACAATAATACATAGCATTGATAGTAGTATTAGGGGCAGATGTACTAACAGCTTGTGCCAGTGCAAACTGTCTTTTGGTGTTAAAATAGTACTGTCAGGATTTACTAAAGACACGTGACACGCAGTAAAGAATTAGCACTGAAAAGGCGTGGACACAGTTATTTTTGTGCCTGACCTTATTGAATATGCATTTGTAGGAGTTTCCCTTTCAGATGCAAAATTTATGGGAGGAGAGTATTAAAGGGGTCATCAGATGCCCACTTGATATAAGTTGATATGATTCTTTAGGGTCTTAATGAAAAGTCTATAACATACTTTGGTTAAAATTTCTTAATGGTAGTGTAAAAAACACCTTTTTACCCTGTCAAAATCAGTTCTTTTTTTAGCAAGCCATTCTAGTCCATGTTGCTTTAAATGCTAATGAGTTCTGCTGACCCCACCCCACCAGATGTCTGGAGTAAATGACGACTGCTATATTCATTATTACATCCAACAACAAAACACTTCAATCGCTTAACCTGAGACATTCTTGTCTTCCCCTGCACCAGAGTCGACACAGTGGCGGACTGATGACAGCTCACTCAGTTCTCTCAGCTCACTCAGGGCGGGTCTAAGGTAAGACGGTCTTGTCAATCAACTATCGTGGGAGTGGCCTGTATAGAACTACGTCATTCTGACAGGAATCTCAGAACAGCTTGATTTAAAAAAAAAAACACTCAGTGGATTTTTATCATTATAGGATGGATGTGTACACACACTTCCAACACACATTTATGTTCAAACAACTTGTAAAGTGAATTTTGCATCCGATGACCCCTTTAAAATGAACCACACAACGCAATTTACGTTTGCGCTTGTCAAGTTACTGGTATTTGTGCCATTATTTAATTTGCTCTTCTCTTGGTAGATTGCACTGGTCATTATGGAAATTATCTGGTTTCATCTGTGTTCTTTAATGTGCACATTGTCAGTAAATCACCTGCAGAATTTTCCCCTCCCATTGGTGGTTTTATGGAATTGCATTCTGTTTGGTAAATCTGGCCCTTAGTATTATATAAATATTAAAAATATATATAAAGAATTATTATTATTTATGTCATTATTATTATAAAAACATTAATTCATGCAACCTTCATGAGAAGGTAACCCTCCATAAAATAAAAATGTTCAGTACTGTACTATTCATATCTTTAGAATGTTTGGAAACTATTTTTATAATTTCTTTCAATTTTAAGATATTTAAACTGGTAAGCTGAACAACCAACAGTCATTGCTAGCAGTTATCAGAGTTGAGTCTGCGCTGTGGGTCTCAGTTATGACTACAAATTTCCATCATCTGAATTCTCTTGGCACAGTGGGGGCTGTTGACTCTTGGGGAATGTTTCTGCTGGAGACCTGCATATAAACCGACTACTGAAGAAGTCAGAAATGAGGAGTAGATGTTGCATATGTCAGAAGAGAAAATATGTCAATATTTATACTGAAAGACTGACACAGACAGTGTGCAGCACAGGCCTAATGTATCAAACATCAGTGTGACAGCTTCAGGTTTTCGCCCCAAATGAACTTGCCACAGTAAAATGCCATTTTATTTCATCTTTACTGTAATATAAGGGAGATCCAACAATAAAATATCATAACTAGCATATCAGTATTCACTGCAATATAATGTTAAATATGCATAAATACTGCAATATATCAATGTCTTTAATTGTCTTATATCTCTAATGCTAAAGAAACTTTAGTAAGCTGAACTGAGAACTGGACATGGTTCAAAGTTCTAAACTAATCAAATCAATGCACTGACTCAATGATTTGGTTGCAGCAGTTACAAATGAACAATAAATTAAAATCAGTCTAATTCTCTCACAAAGATATTGTATAGGTGTAGAAGATTTAGAAATATGGAGCAAGCTGGATAGACATTTGTGGTAAACTGTTCCTTTAAGATTTTTTTTCCCACTAACAAGGGAAAAAATGATTTCTCTAACAAGGAAACATCACTGGTCCACCTCCTCACCCTCAAACCATTGTGACCTCTGAGGAGACATGACCGTTCAGTTCAGTCGATCAGCTGTTCAGTTATGTAAGTGCACGCACAAGTCTCCATTCTGTGCACTCTGACACTGTATCCACTACAGGATCTTTATCTCGATCACACCCTGCGATCTTAAATACACTTCTTCTGCTGGAAGATATTAAACGTGACAAGCCTGCCAACACCTTCAGAGATGGAGAAAGAAAAAGATTAAAACAGAAAGGAGGAGAGGCAGACACACATCCCCTCACACCACACATGTGCACAAAGCACAGAGTCCCTGGAATTACTCTCTAGAGAAATAAGAACTGGGACAGAAAATGTCATGAACAATTAGCGAGAGACACATTTATGAGATAAACGCAAACATCCATGATAATTAAACTTGCAATAATTAATACAGAGCAGCAGAAAGGGAGAAGTAAGTAGCCTATGTATTTGCATTTAAAACACAGCCAGACAAATAATGGAAGACATCTGTAATCTGCCTCTCTCACTTTCCCCTCTCTCTTTTTTTCAGTATGAAAATTCTTGGAAGGAAGAAAAAAGGCAGGAAGGAAAGACAAGGACAGGAACGAAGGAAAGACAAGGACAGGAACAAAGGAAAGAAAACGAAAGGAATTTAAAGAAGTAGATAAATAAGGGAAAAATGAAGGAAGGTAAGGGGAAAACGGGAGATGGAGGAAGCATCAGTAGAAATAGAGAATAGAAACGAAGGAAAATAAAGGAAATGCAAGCAAGAAAGGACATTTACAAAAAGGAACTGATGAGTGGAAAGAAGAATCGAAAAATGATGAACAGAAGGAAGAAATATGGTAGGAAAAAACTAAAGATTTGATGAAAGGAAAATGTAAAGAAGCATGGCAGGAAAGTGAAAAAGAAGAAGGAAAATGAAGGAAGGGAATAAGAAAAGGAAGACAGATAAGAAAGGAAAAGAAAAAAGACAGATGGAGAAATGGATGGATGATAGAAAGGATGGAAAATGAAAATACAGAATGAAAGGATTTAAGAAAAATAAAATAATAATAAAGGAAGCGAGACAGAAAGGTAGGGAAAATGGAAGGAATTAAGTAAATAAGAAAAAAGGAACTGATAGAGAAGATAAGGATGGAAGATAGAAAGGAAGGATGGAATAAGTAAGGTAAAGTAAAGAAAGAAGGAAGGAAGTAAAAAGTTAAAACGGAACGAAGGTAGTAAAAAGGAAACAAAGGAAAATTGGAGGAAGGAAGCAAAAAATTGAAGACAGGAAGAAAAAGTAGAGGAATGCAAGGTAGGAAGAGAAAATGAAGCAAGTAAATAAAGGAGCAAAGAATAGATGTATAAAGAAGGAATCAAAGCAAGAAAGCAGAGAAGAAAGTACACATTTATGCAGTACATTAAAAAATACTCAATTACTTGTTAGTAATTCAAAGACAATATTAATTGTTTCTCTTTGCGCAGAAATATGTTCATTTAATGCTCCAAACGCCATAATTTCCAAGCATTTCCCCTCTCCCACCCATGAAATCAGACACAATTTGTCAAGCAAACAAGCTATTAATCTTTTAAACGATTACAAATCCTGTATTCTGGGCATGAATGATGAATTATGTATGATAGATATAAGGGGGGGAAAAAATGTCACTAACAACAAACATTTCAACACTTGTTCTGTGCCAGAGAAAACAACATTTTCCCAGGCAGTTGTTTAGCACTGTACCCAAGCGTTGCCGTGGGTCGTTTGCTAACTGCGGTTTCTAAATCTTATCCTGCACGCTTCCTCCTTGACAGTAATTAAGAACGGCAGTAAATCATATTTCCACAATTTTTGGGGGCAATGTTCTTTAAATAGCTCTTTAAAAAGATATACTCCCAGGCTGTGTTGGGCAACATGTTTTTCATATCCAATCATATCGTATTACATCATTTTCCAGAGGTTTTGTAAGATGTGTTATGGAGTCTCAACGCATATTGAGTCTGTTTGTGTGATTTATGAAGTGTTGTTTGGCAGTCTGTGTTTATGCTATATGTGATGATGAGAAATCTGTCCTTCTTGTCACGATACCAGCGGAAGGAAGGGAGACTGAAAGAGCAGCTTGGTTACAAGCCTCAGAGGTGATATCGCTTATACACGCTTGCATGGACGTACGTAAGACACACAACTGAATGTGTAATATCACGTATGTGTGAGTTTTATCACTGACAAGCACATTTTGATCCATTTACACACAGTATGTGCGACAATACCCTATATCGTCATACATGTATAGATGAGACATAAGCAAAATATCACGCACAGCTAGATTTAGTGTATAAACGCTCACACCACATGCCTAGCACTGTTTGTTTCTCTCTCCAGGTTCCTCCATTACTGCGGCTCTTCTTCAAAGCACACAGATGTAACGAATGTCGCAATATCTGCTGCTTCAATCCCATTCGACACACTAGCTGTGCCATGACAATGTGCCTCCAGCACCAGAACCCTGGCCACGAGTGAAAGTGGGTGCCCACAGGCGTCTATGTTATCAGGCTCGGTCACATTGGCACCTCCCTTGGCACATATTAGTGAAAAGCAGGGTGGTATCTGAGGATAATGAATCTGGGATGTTCCTGAACCTCGTATCCAGAGCAAACGCTGGGGTCAACATAGACTGCTAGTGTGGTTAATTGGTTTTGGGAGATAACAGATTTGGATTATTGTAGCACGAAGAGACAAACAAAGCTAATAGTTTCAGGGTCACAGGCTGTGTCTCGCCAGCCCTTTAAATGTTCACTTTCTCACGTTCTCTTACGAAACACTAGTATTATATTCAGCCTTTGGACATGCCGGCAGTCCATTTATGTATTAGGGAGAGTAGGGACGGTTGCAACACTTTTTGCATTTCCTCTAGTTTTTCAGAGACTGTATGCATTAGTAAGCCAGAATTTTAATACAATAAAGCCACATCAGTCGGCTACTCACCCACATTGCTGTAGCACATGCACATATGATTATATACATAATTTATACTTGAATAGACAAAGTCAAATGTTGCAACTGACCCCACAACAGGAGACGGTTACAACAGTCCACAGGGGCAGTTGCAGCATTCATTAAAATGTAATTAATACCATTCTTAAAATCATTTTGCAATTTCTTTATTTTTTTGTGCATAGACATGGTCTTTAATAAGTTAAATTGGCTGTATAAAGACTGAATTAAAAAATTCAAGTAACAAGTAACAACCATGTCTTGGTTAATTATTACAATGCATTTGAACTACAAAATATTAATTTAATCAGAATCAACTTCAAGACACTGAAATGTAATAATAGTCTACTTCTGTTAACATCTGTGATTGGTTACTGAACTAAGGCCAGTTGCATGAACATAGCCACTTTCTTAAGACTGTCTTAAGAGCTAGTTTGACCAACTAGCATTTAACCAAGTGGTAATCAGTCTTTCTTTTCAAATTAAAATTAGACAAATCTACCACTGTATGTAACTGACTTTATAAGTGTGTGTGTGTGTGTGTGTGTGTGTGTGTGTGTGTGTGTGATGCATGTATGTGTGTAAGACAAAGAGAGGGTGAGAGTGAAGAAAATGAGTCCATCTTAGACTCGTACTCATTTTTAACCTATTTACTTAAATAGAAAAGGAGAAATACCTAACCACTGAAAGGGGTTCATTATTAATCCATAAAATTACAATTATGTAATGTTATGGTAAGCTTTTATATCAATGTTGTGGTAAGGGACAGCATGTTGCAACTGTCCCTACACTTGACAGCCATGATAAAACTTGGTATAATAACTTGACACAATATCTTTGACACATGCTAGCTATGCGTATTAGAAGCTAAGAAAACAGATATAAATCATGTTTTTACAATGCTTCACGCAAACAACTTAGACAGCATGACAAAAAAAAAAAAAAAAAAAATCTGATGATTAAAAAAATACTTTTTTACCATGAAAATATTTTTTTGTAAAAGGAATGGTCACATGTGCCTGATTTCATCCAGGAAGGATGGGGAGGGGGGCTGACTGAGCATGTGCAGTATGAATATCATCACTGTAGCTCGTTCCTGATTGAAGAAATAAGCCATGTTGCAACTGCCCCTCATTGTAAATATAATCACAGATAAAGGGCATTGTTATTGATGTCTGCAACGCCTTCAGCTGTGATTATTATTATATATGTGATGTATATTCACAATACAGTGACTTATTGCTTCTGAAATAAAATAAAAAATAATAAATACATTTTTTTATTAAAACTTTGTTGGCAATTCTTAAAAAATTAAAGATTATTAAAATGTAAAAAGAGAGAGGAAGAGAGAGAATTTCTATAGAAAAATATAGTTCCTGACATGTAGTAGAGTGTTATTTAAAGGGTTAGTTCACCCAAAAATAAAAATTCTGTCATTACCCTTACCAAAAAGTAGTATAATTCAAGTTTATTTTATTAAGTATACTTAAGTAAAGTTCAAGTATATTTTTAAGTATACTTTATGTAGCAAGTATACAAATATCAGTGCACTAGTAGTATACTTGTAAGTGTACTATTTCAGTACTCCTTGAGACTAAGGGTGAATCCCATTTCTCTGTCTTACCCCTTCCCCTTCCCCTACCCCTTCGTGTTACCCCTAGCCCTTGTCCCTCGAAACCGAGTGGTAAGCGCTAGGGGTGAAAACATACCCCTATGAAATGAGACACCACTTGGTTACGGTTACGTCATCATACACCGTCGCTAGGTTGCTACGTCACCAGAGCCAACAAGTGTTGATCACAAACTCTGGATCGTTTTACAAACTTGTTAAAACTGTAGACATGCATGGAGTCCATTCAAGGCTAGTCTGCGGGACTGTTGTGCAAATCAGCAATGTAACGTTAGCGTCGCAAACTAGCGATTTTTTTTAAACGTTTCAATTAAGAACATGGTTGCAAATATATATGTACAGGACTGTCTAGAGCACAAAACAAGACTGTCGTAATTTTTAAATAAATTATTTAAGCCGAAAATACTTGAATACTTGATGATCTGGCCGCCATTGTTGCCGGTTGCGCAGTGTGTTCTGGGTACCCCTTGGTTTCAAGTAAGCTCGCGAAAATGCTTGGTTTTAAGGGGTATCTACCACTTCCCCTTAGCCCTACCCTCGATCAAAATGAGAATTGGGATAGCCCTTACTCTCACGTGAACGCGCAAAACTAAGGGGAAGGGGTAAGGGGAAGGGGTAAGACAGAGAAATGGGATTCACCCTAAATTGGCCCACTTTCTAGTATATAAAGTATAACTGTAGTAAACTTTGAGTACACAACTAGTTTACATCAAAGTTTTTAGCTTGTACTGCGACTATACTTAAAGTGAACTTATAGGTATACTGATAGTTTACTAATTAAATACATGTAGTAGCATGTTTAGTACACTTTGAAGTCTCAGTAAACTACTAGTTTAGTAGTTTTATACTGCAAGTATACTCAGAAGTTTTCTTTAAGTGAACTTTACATCATACTTTAAGTATACTACTATGTCCCTATTTAGGTATTAATTTGTATATATTTTGTTGTATGAATATCTGAACATACAAAACATCAAAAGAAAGAACAGGGTATCTGCTTGTAAACAAAAAACATTTTATTCTAGCTTCATGCATTCTTTTTTTTAAACACTTGAATGTGGGTAAGTTTCATAAATAAACAAATAAACAACATTTGAACAAAAAGCTGAAAAAAGACTATGAATTGGATTCAGAATGATATAATCAATATGTAGATGGAGTCGATCAACACCCCAAAGCTTGACAGTCATTATTACCTCTTCATTGGTCATGGAACACATGGAAGCAGCTGTTGTTTTGGTTTCTTCTTCACTTGTTTTGTTTTGGAAATTCTGTACAGAAAATGTGTAATAGCGCCCCCTACCATATAACAATGAAAAAACACAGATTCTCGGAGCACAAGTATAGCTCAAATATATTTAGACTTTTTCTAAGTATAAGTCAAGTATACTTAAATGTAATTTTAAGTATATTTCTGAGAAGTACACTAAAAGTATACTTTCCTATTTAAAGTTTAAAAGAAGTATATTAACAGCACACTTGAATAAACTTCTTTTTCGTAAGGGTAATTACTCACCCTCATGTCGTTCCAAAACCGTAAGAAAAGACCTTCGTTCACCTTCGGAACACAAATGAAGATATTTTTGATGGAATCTAAGAGCTCTTTGACCCTCCATAGACAGCAATGATATTACCACGATTAACACACAGAAACGTAGCAAGGACATCAGTAAAATAGTCCAATGGTTCAACCGTAATTTTACGAAGCTACGAGAATACATTTTGTGTGCAAAAAAATACAATAATAGCATAATTTATTCAGCAATTCTGTCTTCTGCCATTTTGGAGAGTACCCCAGTTCGTACTTAATGAGTGTTGTTTACGTTCAGCATGCGCGCACTTTCGCTGAACGTAATCAGTGTTGTTTACATTTGGTAGACAAGAAAAACGTGAAAAAAAAAAGTCTCAAAACGCGTCTCATCCCACTGCTCACGATTCATGTTCTTGATGCAGTAACATTCTATATATAAATATAACGACCTTGAACACATTTTTTGCACTCCACTATGTTGTTTTCCATTGTTTTTCTATGTAAATATGTGCTAAATTGACATAGTGCACTTGTGCCTCATGTTTTTTGCAGCCTCTCATGCATGACGTATCATTCTAAAAACATGGAAGTTCAACTTTTTTTAAAAAAAAACTATGGTGCCCGCGAGGTGACATGGTCGGTTCACTTAGTATATATATACATAAGGATGTCGTTAATTCGACAAAATGACCTCGTGGCCACGACATAATATCACATTCCCACAAGTTAATATGACGTTCCCACGAATTAATATCTCGTGACCACAACAAAACTAAGTGAACCGACCATGTCACCTCGCGGGCACCGTAAAAAACACACATCTCTAGACCTTGCCTTTTTTCCCATTCCACTGCCCTGTGCCTCACAATTTTATGGAAATCACGTTGTGGTTAAATCACCCCTAACATGACTAATTTCATATTAACACCTAAATTTAAATGTTGGAAATAGACTGAGACTGAGTTTGCTTTTCTTGTCATGATTAGCCTTAGTTAACCTGGGATAACTCTTATCTAGAACATCTTTAAAATATTCAAAAGCTTTATTACATACACCAGAAACCGATGCCTTCAGACCGAACTGCAATGTCATTTATCTTTGAAAAACCTTCCCATGTGTCCTCAAAATCCAAGTTTTACGTCTCCTTGCTAATGCCCGGAACAGCAATAATTCTTTGTAGCTGGTTGTCATATGCAGTAATTAATTTCAGCTGTCAAAGCAAGCAACACATCACTCTAATTCAAAGACCAGATGAGATGTCATTTGCTTTTCATACTTACTTTTCATTATTTCATAGTCTAGTATCCATAAATTATTCAATCTAAGCATTTTACATCATAGATTATTTATGCTTTGTAGCACTTTGACAAATTGTATTGTGACAGCGGTGCCAGTGGAGAATTCTTGAGAACTGGATATGAAGGGAATGTCATTCAAATTCATTCCGAGTTCGGGGACGATTCAGCATGTGTGCTCAGTTCTGTAATAAACATTCCCCAGTCCTGGTGTTTACAACGGCTCCCTCATAGCACATAATAATCTGTTGTTTATATCAAGGTTTCAATTCACTTTCTGCACAAACACAGCCGTAAGAAACATTCACTCCGAGTGAATGTGAATTAAACTCGACAACGGATGACAGCCCGAGTAGAAACAGCACTGCTTATGTTTATCTTTGCTTTAGGTTTTGTTTCTTTTCATTGCTGAGGAGAATGCTGGGTACGCGACACCCCATGGAGCGAGCCAGTGTTTAAGTGGGCTTCTGGGATGTGGAGAGATTTGAGTACAAACAGTAAACTCACTTATGAAATCTGCCTGCAATCTTACACTCATTGGCTGTTCTCTTTTGCTTTATTTTGACGAGAGGTTCAAGTCGCCCGGCAGAGCAGAACATCGATTTGCCAATCGAAATTGTGGGTCATGCACGGCACGTCTCCTCCCAGGCTGTTTAAAGCACTTAGAGGTATAGAAAACAGTGGATGTATATATATATATACATCATTTGAGTATCATAGACTCGCATGTGCATTTGTTCTGCCAATACCACTCGAAAACGTCTACAAATGCGGTGCAGCTGTGCTTTGAAATATCACTGACCTACTGGCAATTCTCGTCTCATTTTTCTTCTCCTGGCGACAGGCCGGATCTGCAACAACAGGCCGCGGCCACTAGGGAGTGGTGCAGAAATTGTCTTCAAATATTGATTCTTCAACCAAAAGTGATGTTGGGTCAGACTACGTATCAGGTTCATCCTCAGAGCACGGCAGCCTCTCGGGACGACAAGCGAAGAGGCTTCCTTCCGTGTCCACATCAGGATTTAGCGGCTTTCTGCTTCCCGGGAGAACATCCCGACGCAACAAAGCCTTTTTAGATGGATCTGTAGATAAACATATGCAGGCAGACACAAACATACACACCTTTGCAGAAAACAAAAAAAAAATTGAGAATATGTTCAGTCATCATTTGTGCACTTCCAGTTGACCACTTGAAACGAGAACAGGATAAGCTTTTCCCAATAGCAGCAGACCTAAAAATACACCCGGACCATCCCAGGAGAGGCCTGGCGGTATCCTGGGCTTCAGTAATGAGAATTCGAGATGGCACTCGACCCTAGCTCCCAAGGCTCAACACTAGAATCACAGTGGTTCTGATACATTCATCACAGCTCACAAAGCAGACGGTTGGAGTCTGAAGGGGCTTTGAAGCCTGCAGACGTCTGGGCAGGCCCAAGGCGAGCCTAGCGTACAGGGCTGTCTTGAAGAGAGAAAACCTCATTCGACACTTCACAAGCCACCAGAGCCTTGAGAAAGACATACAGAGATAAAGACACAATGGACAGCATCTTTCTGCAAGTTCGATCCAACCCTGGAAAAGGTAATGCTCAGCAAGAGCGAACAAAAAGGCCGATTAGAGTTCAGAATTCAAGTTTAAGTTAGGTTAGAGTCTGTGGAGGAACACATTGAGATTAGAAAACCAGTGATGAATGGTGGAGCTGAGTCTATTTCAAACTTTATTTCTTTGCAGTATTGGGCATGAGTTATGCCTCTTCACATTGGCGCTTATCTTTAAACATGTTCATTATCTCAGTCGGCACATTGCTAGCCTGTTTTCAGAACTTCACAGAGTACTTTTGAGAGCTTCACAGTTAAACCAGAGAGCAGAATGTTAAAAACAAGATACTGTATTTCCTTGTTTAAAAGTGCACCAAGTAACTTTCTGGTTATGTTTCACTTACAGATCACTTAAATTTCATACTGACACCTAGTGGCGTGGATGTACTGTAAAAGTTTGCATTCGGCACCCTCATATTAATTTATTCTGAAACCAACAGTGTCTGGTAATATGGGTTGCCATTGTATTTGTTGTGTTGTATTTGGCAAGTCATGTGATCAAAGCATCATGGTCCAATGTGCTATTTGTAGAATAAAACCGCTTTTATTTTTTAAGTAATCAGCATTTTAAACATTTATCTCATTTATTTAGGTTTTAAACCTAGTAAAAAAATTTACTTAGTGCACCTTTAAGTGGTTTGTGGATCTTTTTACAGAGTAACATAGATGTTTTTAGCCAGCTGTCAGTTTTAAAAGTTTTTTGAAGGGGATTGCATCTGTAAAGCTCACATTACGTAACATTTTACAGCAAGGAAGAGCTGTATTTTACTGCAGTTTACCATTGTTTTACTGATAACTACATCACTTGCATTTCTACTTTGCGCGTTTGTGGAAGGAAGCTTAATAAATGTTTCTCTCTTGAATTCCATCTTACACGGACAGTAAAAGACTAGAAAACAGAAAATGTCTCCATATGATCTTATCTAGTGCAAAAAAGTCGCCCATGAATTTTTTATTTGTTGTTATGATCCTATTCAGCAACCCTAATTAGAAGTGCAAAATGACTTAAAGGAAACATTTGACACAAAAGAGCAAATTGATAACTTGTGACTCACACATTCAAAGCAATCCCCACCCTACACATGAATGTAAAGTTTGCTGTGTGCTGGAAAGTGGATAAACAGCGTTCAACTACTGTCTCATCATCATCAACCTGACTAACACACACTTACATACAGACACCAAGCTCCAAGACAGGTCTGAACTGTCCACAGTTTGTCCTACAAGTCCCAAGTCCTACTATCTGTCTCACACATGCACACACATACACACACACACACAAGAAAGCCGGTTGAAATCCATAAAGTCACTTTCAGCTGACAAATGCAGTCTCTCACAGGAGCACCTGTGTGTCCAGCATCTTCAGTCGAACCTCAGGTTTATACAGAGATCCTTGTCTATCCTCATATCTTCTGTCGAAGCAAGGTAGCCATAGCCTACAGTGAGTTTGTCCATCTTTCACATGTACGGAATCCTCTGTAATGTCAGTGTCTTAAACAAGAGGGTCTTCTTTTCCATTAGAAGTTGGTAAGGAGTCTTGGGCTTCTTGGTACGGCAGCCATGTTCTTGCTATCGAGTGACCTATGAATAAAAAGTGAGGTAGGATTAACATATTAGAAAATCACTAGAATGGCAAGGTGTGCATTGAAATGTTTAATTAATATTTTTGTCTTTTTCAGTAATATATCTTTAAAAAACACATAAAAACATATATATATATATATATATATATATTTTTTTTTTTTTTTTTTTTTTTTTTCAGAGAATGTCCTTATATGTTATGGTTAATACATATACTATATAAGAAAACTCTATAGTATATTATATTGTTGTATTATATAAATAATTACATTACTATTTTATATAAATTATATATAAAAATATTTTTGTTGCATGTAAATCGCAGATAGAGAGAAGAGTGAAGTGTGCACGCTTGTTTTAAGAGAATATATCTTGAATTAAGTTAGTTTTTCTTGTTTTAAACATGAATCTCCTTATATTACATTACATTTATGCTCAAAATAATTTTATGCTTAATAAACATGGTCACACTTTAGTTTGGGGACCAATTCTCACTACTCTCAACTAACTATTAACAACAACTTTTGCCTCAATAAACAACTAATTTGCTGCTTATTAACAGTAAGGTAGTTGTTAAGTTTAAGTATGGGGACGGATTAAGTGATCTAAAATATGGTCATGCAGAATAAGGCATTAATATGTGCTTTATTAGTACTAATAAACAGCCAATATGCTAGTAATGTGCATGGCTCATAAGTAACTAGTTAATAGTGAGAAATTATCCTTAAAATAATGTGCTACCATAAATACTTGTCAATGGGGCAAGAAAAAAATTACAGCATACAATTTTGTTCCTTGGTTAAACGTATAAAATTATTATTTAAACATTTTAAGTTTTTTAAAACATTATTAACATTATTAAACAAATTCTATTATTTTAAAATGATTTTAAAAACATGTATACTATTTTAGATAGTGTGCACTCAGATGCTTTAGCCTTGGAAGGAGACATTAAGCTGTATGGCAGCTGTACAGCTGAAAGGCAGGCAGTGGAGAAGGATAATAAAAACATAAAGGACAGATATTAAGCGGATGGTACAGGAGGAGAATGTAAAGGTATAAGAAAGCAGATGGAAAGAGACAGAGAGAGAATACAATATGTATCCTGGCTCATCGCCACAGTCTCCTGTGACATGTGCGCTGAAGCCTGCTGGTTACTGTTCCATTTCCACTGCTATTAAATACAGAATTAATGCTCACTGGAGTAAGACACACGCTCCCGCCTCCCATCTGTGACTCACTACAGCCCATTGGCTCCTGTGGAGGCAGAAGGCGGGGCTTAGCCCACTGACAGTCAACTTTGCCAATAATGGACTTCAATAAACAGTCATTAATCCTGAATGAAAACCCAGAGCCGTCATTCATTTCTCATCTCTCCCTCTTACCAATTTAATTAGGACTCTTAATTTGAAAGCCTCAGCGGAGCTCATAGCCATAATGCATTTTAATGAACACAACAGATGTTCTCCTGTTACTTTATAACTCTGAGCAATTATTCTTATGGCAGTTGTGTTCTCACACACCGTTATGTCACCTGTATGTCACAACCGCATGAAACAGCAGTTCACCAAACAAAAAGAAGCAAATCTCACGTCTCAAAGTCTCATTTCTAATCTTTATTTTGATTTATGAGGTAAGCGTTTACCTCATTCAACTTTCTTTCCATACAGAAAGACAGTTTTAAAAACTTTCTTTCTGTATGGAAACCTAATCTCAGCAATATTATCTTATTTTTAGCTTGAATACTGACATTTTGAGGCATTAACCCAGGTGAGCTGATGCACAAAATGTACATTTGTAATTGCAAATGAGTCCATTTTCCTGTTCGCTTTTATGCCTTTTTCAAATCAAAGCTAGCATGGACCAACAATGTTGTCTCTGCATGTTTGTCTAGGCTCGACTTTTGAAAATTCTCCTTCGGACTTTGAAACTTTGAAACCCCAAGTCCTTGGGGATTTATTCACTCTGTGGAGTTACTCTGAAATTTTATATGTCTTCAAGCCTTGCTTATTCTTTAATAAGTCTCTTTTAGAAAGTTTGAGTGATGCGTCTGCCTATAACATACTGTAGGGATGTACTGTAGCACCAATTTCAAAAAAAAAAAAAAAAGAACTGTGTCCCTGCAGTAATGTGCCTATAAAACAAGTTAACATTTGAAGAGGTGTGTTTAATTGTTTTACAAAACCCTATGTATGACAATTTTATCTCATAACATAGCCCTTCTTGTACTCTCAGGAGCTTCAGAGAACCGTCTTATAAAAGTAAGGCCTCAACAAAATGTTGCTCTGAAGAATGGTTTGCCTGAGAAAAAGGCATTGGGAGAAGCGGTCCTCAAAGAAACGCCCTTAGAGAATACTCCTGGGGAGTGTTTTGATGGCATATATAGTAGTTCTTAGAAAAGTCTGTTTAAAAGGTACTTTTATGGCAACAAAAAGGTTCTCTTCCCATGGGCAGAAGACAGTTTCTGTGCCAACCTGGCTCTCTTGGACTTAAATATAGCATTTGTCAGATTTCAACCAGGCGTTAATCAGTGTGGTCCTTATTTCCAAATAAACCACGTCAGCAAAATGCAACTCGCTTTTACTTAGCCCACTCACCTTGGTGGTTTTGACTTTGTTACCAGTGCTGCAGGACCAACCAGTAAGGTCTGGAAGAACTTTACACTCCTCGCCATCCAAACATGGGTGCATTTGGCACCACCACTTCTGCAGCACGATAGAAGCTGAAAAAGAGATGGAGAAAATAAAATATTAAACTACTCTCAACATTATTACCTTCAGAGTATCTCATTGAACATCACTTTTCTCAAATTTTCATCAAAAGTGACCATTTTAAAGCCTGTAATAATTAAAAAGTTCAGGTCTGGGTTCGACCTGCAATGGCATGCAAAACAACTAATACTTCCCAACTGAGAAACATAGAGCGAAATACATGAAAGATCAAGAATTTTCTCACAAATAGACAACTGCTGAAGCACAGGCTGAAAAAAAAACAAACAGTTGTTAACACCATACAAAAAGATGTGCGAATAAAAAGTCATGTTGCCACCAGCTTGATTTGTCATAACGCAGGAAGTGATGCTCCATTATCCACTGTGAATAGCGGTTCATTGGAAACAGCTTCTCCATCATAACTACATGATAATCCCATGATGTCTTATCAAATATATAATCACATCTGCATTTAAATGTTAAATATGTATAACTGCTGAAAAACTTGCGGCACCACATGAAACAATGTAATAATGACCAAATAAGTGGTCCGGCTCTAAACGCACACCATTGGTTGAGCCAAAGTCACCACGTGAAATGTTTTTTTTTTAAAGCAACACCAACAGGTTTCATAAAACTGGGGTTCATAAGAGCTGATGAAAAGCTTTAAAAAAAAAGAAAAAAAAAAATATTCTAAAATAAAAACAACAAAACACAGAGTAAATATCTTATTTGTTTATCTGCATGCTGTGACTATTAACCAACATCAGAGAATCGTGAATATGCAAATGTGTTTTTAAATGATTAAAATATTAACTCAAATACATAAATATTTTAGGTCAAAGGGGTTCGGCTGACAAAAAAGTCCCCTTTTACATAGTAAGCTGTATTTTAAAAGTGAAGGAATTACAATCACCTTTAGCATTAACATCTTTATCAAACCCAAATAGAAGTTTTTACCAATACAATACATTTGAAAACACCCTTGCTTCTCTGCTTTCCACGTCCTCTGAGCAGTCCAAGCTCTCCCATGTCACTTTCAAAGAAGTCTAGTTCACTCCAAATCCAGTTCTGCGAAGCCGATCAATAACCTGTTCAAATGAGGCTCAGTGAGATGAGTGCGTCCATAAGAGAGCCGCTCACAAGCCCATTGTCCTCAATAATAGAAGGAGAGAGGATATACACAGCGAAAATGAGCTTTACATGGAATTATGCAGAGGAACATAAGCAAATCCTCTCAAGCATCGTGAGTGAATGCCTTACAGTACATGAAAGCATGGGGTTCATACAGCATGTGTGTGTTTGTAGATTTGGAGTGTAGGACGGCTATAGTCAAACGACGCTGCTTGTAAATCAACAAAATAAGCAGTGTCAAAGGCGTGACATACAGTAACTACTGTGTGTTTGTCTTTCCGTCTGTGTGAAGCCCACAGTCTGATTGCAGTGGTTCAGAGAATCAGTGGGTGCATAATTAGCATTAATGTGGTCATTATTAGGTATAATGGTAACCTTATGAAATTAAGTTTTCATTATTGCAGAGAGCTCTCCATAATTAGTGTGTCGTGAAACTAATCAAACATACACAACAACGTGAGTGTATTCTTTGAGTTAGCATCCAATAACAACTGCTGTGAAGATAAATATTGGTCATGGGCGTTCGCTTCTTGTGGAGAGCTCACAGTCATGATTCAAATTCCCATTAAACACACCTCTTCTTCAACCCTTTATTATAAGACAAAATAATCAACATAAATATTTTTCTTTAATTTGCAGGATTAGCAGAACAATAAATCAACATGTAGTCCCACCAAGTCCTACAGTATATGTACACCACTGTTCAGATTTGAATGTAAATTAATACTTTTATTCAGCAAGTAACCCTTAAATTGATCAAAGGTGACAGAAAAATATTTATAATGTTACAAAGGATTTCTATTTCAAATAAACACTGTTCTTTTGAACTTTCTATTCATCACAGACTAAAAAAAGCATCATGGTTTCCACAAAATGATTCAGCAGCGCAACTATTTCCAACACTGATTATAATAAGAAATGTTTCTCGAGCAGCAAATCAGCTAATTGTGACACTGAAAATTCAAAAAAGAGAGAGAGAAAAAAAAGAAAATAATCTTTTGTTAGAGCAGGTGTTTTAGACCGAGGGTTTGAAACTTCCCCAAAGAAAAGGGCCAGCTGAGCTGCTAAAGCTTTTCAGGAGTTAAATGGCTTTGAGTTTGCAGTTGTGGACACCTTTGTCTGAACCCTTTTTTCGGCTTTTCCACACCAAATCTCTCCCTCCACCATTTAGGCATTTAACTGGATAGAGTTTGGCCAAAGCCTACATACTTGAAAGGATTTTTCTCGCTTTTAGTGCTGAAGTGGCAGGAACAACTGCAAGACACTGATGGTCTTTCTATTTTCAGTCATGAAAAGCCCTATCTGAGTATAAGAAGGCACTAATTTAAGCTTTGATTTCCTGTATGGCGCCTTGTTGGATTTAGACAGTGTCATTGCTACAGATGTGACAGACTATACAGGATACAGATATATTTTTGCAGCCCCCATTTCAGAGATATGAACTGGCTGTGTTTGAAATGTGTCTGACATCATGTGGTGGCTGAGGAAACTGCAGGAAAAGACGCTGGACGAGTAACGTTGGAGGGAAAGAGAGAGGGGAGGACAGATTGGAATAAAATGGTGAGAGGGAAAAGCAAAGAGCAAGATGGGATGGGAACAGCATGCCAGACATCTTGAGAAAGTGTCTCACTGTCTGTCTCTTCTTGTTTGTGTGTGTAATTGTTGGCACTGGGGTTTGTGGCATGTTGTAGTGGGCCTGGTGGGGAAACCCAGCATGTGGTAATCATAAGTATTCTAAATCATGCAGACTTTCTCTCTCAAATACACAAACATTGCCACTATTGTCAATATGATGCATATGTCACAATGTGAGATAACAGGAAAAACAATCAGCATTTCAACTTGTGTGCTTGAAAAGTTAAGATTTGCATATTTAAGACGTTTCATATTTTTACATTAGTCACATTAGTCATACATTTACATTAGTCACACATAAGCCATTTGTAAACTGATTTGAACATCAAACATTCATCTGTTTATTTCAGCATCCCAGCACAGCAACACTGACTCAACCAATGGTGTGCATTTGGGACAGGACAATCTGTTTGTCTGACCAATGGCAGAGGCGGGAGTGTTTGAGAAACCTGTTCGAAAAACCATCATAATAGAGCATATTTTTGTTGGTTATCTGAAATTTAGCATCACCCTGGTTCACACCTAGACAAAAACCCAATAGCATTTTTCCATTGGCTTTTAGATTATATATACAGTGAGGAAAATAAGTATTTGAACACCCTGCTATTTTGCAAGTTCTCCCACTTAGAAATCATGGAGGGTCTGAAATTGTCATCGTGGGTGCATGTCCACTGTGAGAGACATAATCTAAAAAAAAAATCCAGAAATCACAATGTATGATTTTTAACTATTTATTTGTATGATACAGCTGCAAATAAGTATTTGAACACCTGTCTATCAGCTAGAATTCTGACCCTCAAAGACCTGTTAGTCTGCCTTTAAAATGTCCACCTCCACTCCATTTATTATCCTAAATTAGATGCACCTGTTTGAGGTCATTAGCTGCATAAAGACACCTGTCCACCCCATACAATCAGTAAGAATCCAACTACTAACATGGCCAAGACCAAAGAGCTGTCCAAAGACACTAGAGACAAAATTGTACACCTCCACAAGGCTGGAAAGGGCTACGGGGAAATTGCCAAGCAGCTTGGTGAAAAAAGGTCCACTGTTGGAGCAATCATTAGAAAATGGAAGAAGCTAAACATGACTGTCAATCTCCCTCGGACTGGGGCTCCATGCAAGATCTCACCTCGTGGGGTCTCAATGATCCTAAGAAAGGTGAGAAATCAGCCCAGAACTACACGGGAGGAGCTGGTCAATGACCTGAAAAGAGCTGGGACCACCGTTTCCAAGGTTACTGTTGGTAATACACTAAGGCGTCATGGTTTGAAATCATGCATGGCACGGAAGGTTCCCCTGCTTAAACCAGCACATGTCCAGGCCCGACTTAAGTTTGCCAATGACCATTTGGATGATCCAGAGGAGTCATGGGAGAAAGTCATGTGGTCAGATGAGACCAAAATAGAACTTTTGGTCATAATTCCACTAAACGTGTTTGGAGGAAGAAGAATGATGAGTACCATCCCAAGAACACCATCCCTACTGTGAAGCATGGGGTGGTAGCATCATCTTTGGGGTGTTTTTCTGCACATGGGACAGGCGACTGCACTGTATTAAGGAGAGGATGACCGGGGCCATGTATTGCGAGATTTTGGGGAACAACCTCCTTCCCTCAGTTAGAGCATTGAAGATGGGTCGAGGCTGGGTCTTCCAACATGACAATGACCCGAAGCACACAGCCAGGATAACCAAGGGTGGCTCTGTAAGAAGCATATCAAGGTTCTGGCGTGGCCTAGCCAGTCTCAGACCTAAACCCAATGGAGAATCTTTGGAGGAGCTCAAACTCCGTGTTTCTCAGCGACAGGCCAGAAACCTGACTGATCTAGAGAAGATCTGTGTGGAGGTGGGCCAAAATCCCTCCTGCAGTGTGTGCAAACCTGGTGAAAAACCTCTGTAATTGCAAACAAAGGCTACTGTACCAAATATTAACATTGATTTTCTCAGGTGTTCAAATACTTATTTGCAGCTGTATCATACAAATAAATAGTTAAAAATCATACATTGTGATTTCTGGATTTTTTTTTAGATTATGTCTCTCTCAGTGGACATGCACCTCGATGACAATTTCAGACCCTCCATGATTTCTAAGTGGGAGAACTTGCAAAATAGCAGGGTGTTCAAATACTTATTTTCCTCACTGTATATATATATATATATATATAAAGCTCTGTGACAAACAACAGTAAATTATTTAGCTCACCGTGATAATCTTCTCTATGAAGAGAACTTTTAGAAAATTTCTAGCCTAAATACAGTCATCAGAAGCTAAATATAGGCTATAAACAAACTACACCGCAGCAACATTACTTCAGTGTCACCATCAGTAAGCTTCCAACAAGTCTTTCAGTCTTTAAAAACATTTTCTCTGAAAGTTTGAGTATGAATAGTTTGCAAGAGTGTGATATAACACAACAAGGTTGAAAAAGTGGACTAGTGAGTAGATGAGTTTGCCAAGATGACATTTTTCAAGATAAGTAAAAGCTTAATAGTATCACAAGTAGGTATTTATGATGTATTTTGAATACATCAGTAATGAAACATGAAAATATATTTAGCTTGTTTTAACCACAGACCTTTAATTTCAGTCATTTAACCAAAATCATTTTAAAAAACGCACTCAGTGGCAATGGAACCAGAAGTGCTAAAATGCTAACTTGTGCTGAAAATGCTAACAAAAAATAGGCTACATCATCCCTGCAGCACTCTGTTGTTGCAATTCCACTTGTTGACACTCGCAGCACAGAAATTACACAATACAAAATTATGTTTTAGATATCCAGAATTTTGCATGTTTTGATGATTGAATCAAGCTTACAAAGTTAAAACAAATTTCTACACAGGATGCAAGAACACAGAAAAGTTCACAAATATACATACTTGCACAACACAAATGTGTATTTTTCCATACCTCATAGGTAAAAATGCATATGGTATATGCATATGGGTGTGCTTCCCAGCTAACACACCTAACATTGTGGTTTATGCGCCAGAGACTCAAGACTCCCTAGTATCAATCCAAATCCATTTATACCCGTCTATTAGATTACCCAGCACTCCGTCTCAGCAGCACAAAGCCTGAAATGACCTAATTTACAACACTATCAGCTTAGCTACAGATTCTGCCTTTGACACACATTAATGCAGTGTATTAATTCAGTATCACTCTCCGCAGGCTAACAGTACATTTGTCTCCTTAAGGATACGCCCGAAGAGCAGCGCAAGAAACACACCTGACCCCACCGACCTATTTATTAAACAGCAGGCATTCCAGCTCACGAATCCGACACATCACTCGCTGTGCGTCAAGAAATCACCGTGGGTTTTCTCCACATCTGCCACTGCATAAATGTAACCTCAGCCTTACGTTGGCATAAGGCATAGAGTAAGGTACAGGCTGGTTGTAATTGGCATGAGATATGTTATTCTTGGTTGCATGTTTCTAAACTAATTCAACACTGGTGAGACTAATCACTGTTTAAACAAGTGTTTATACAAGGACCCAGCAACAACAGATTGATCCAATGCAGAAAATTAAGCCAGAGTAACAAAAAAACTGAAAGTAATTATGTTGGAGCAGATTTTATTGCCTGAATTCATAAAAAGCGACAAACTCAAATTAAATTTGCTGACCAAACTGGTTGAATAATCAGTGTACTAAGCTTGTTTGTGAATTGGTCATTTGCCTGCCTGAAACACAAAAAATGTATATATGTGTGTGTGTGTGTCTGTGTGTGTGTGTGTGTGTGTGTGTGTGTGTGTGTGTGTACTTGTTTATGCTACATTGTGGGGACCAAATGTCCCCACAAGGATAGTAAAACCTGACATTTTTGACATTGTGCGGTCCCCACGAGGGAAAAAAATTATTAAAAATAGTAAATGATGTTTATCTGAAAATGCCTGTAGTTTCCTGTAAGGGGTAGGTTTACATTTACATTTACATTTATGCATTTAGCAGACGCTTTTATCCAAAGCGACTTACACTGCATTCAAGTAACAGTTTTTACATTTTATCAGCTCTTGCTTTCCCTGGGAATCGAACCCATGATCTTGGCGTTGCTAGCGCCATGCTCTACTATTTGAGCTACAGGAAAGCTGTAGCCCAGGTTTAGGTGTAGGGTTGGTGTAGGGCAATAGAATATACGGTCTGTACAGTAGAAAAACCATTACGCCTATGGAGAGTCCCCACAAGGATAGCAAACCAGACTGTGTGTGTGTGAGTGTGTGTGTGTGTAATCATATATACTGTAAATATAATCATTTGAACTGTGTGTTTGAAAAATTCCAACAAGTGTAACACTGGAAAATAACAATAATTAAAAAAAAAATCTAACTGTAATCTACTGAAATCAAATATGTTTATTTATTCATTTATTCATTCTTTTAATTAATTTTCAAAGTATTTAATTTAGACAGTCCCTGTATGGCCATCCCTGGCAATCAACTTTTATAGCTGTGCTAATCTCATGTCGCTCGTATCACTCAATTATTTTAAAAAGGAATATGTCATTTATTTATTTATTTTCTGTAAAATAAGCAGAATAATGTACAGTAAGTCTGGCATGACTGCAAAATAAACCCAGGCTTCTGTCTGAATCATGGCTCTTCCTGTGAACAAATGTCTAGATGAACTAGATGCTGGACTTATTAGACAGGGTTTTGAAGTTCCTGTATGTGTGGCTGAGCACTGATACCTAAATCACAGATGGCAGAGGCTCAGAGGGGGCTCGCCTCAAGCCCCAAAGCAGAGCAGAAATCCTGGGCACACAGGGCAAGAAGAGAGGCCCTCATGCAGAGTGAAGCAGATCTCCCCACAGAGCACCAAAGGGAATCTCTCTCCACCTTCCCTTCGCTCCTTCTAATGAGATTTTAATGGGCAGGTCGGTAGAAGCCTGCAGAGACTCAAGAGCTCACAGAGGAGTGACTAGAGATACGGTCCCAACCAGAACAGAGTACCAAAGGACCTCTGCATCAGACAGCATTGATATTTAATCCCTTATTTATTACATTCTCATTGAATGAGATTTAAAGTCCAAGTTCTCAGTACATCATTGATCAAATTCTGATCATAGTTGATCTGCCATAAGAAGGTATATCTCAACTCTCATCCTTTGAAGGTTTTAATGAAGTTTCTTTCAGCTCTTTCTAAGGCTCCTCTGTGGCTCTCACTGATGTTTTCATGATATATGAATGGGTAAAGTGCCCTCTAATGGCCATACAGAGGAAGGACACAATACAAATATCTAATACAGCAATTATATAAAAATAAATATGGCTTACACATTTTATTTTAAGGTCCAATTCTCACCATTAGCTACGATTTTTGCCTCAGTAAACTCCTAATTTGCTGCTTATTAATAGTAAGGTAAGGTTAGTTGTTAAGTTTAGGTTTTGGGTTAGGGATGTAGAATATGGTCATGCCAATATGTTAACAATAGGCATGCTAATAAGCAACAAGTTAATAGTGAGAATTGGTTCCTATACTAAAGTGTTACCATAAATATAATAAGCAATCAAATCTTTTATTCTGTAATATACCACAGGAAAGTCACAATTACTCCCATTACACTTTCTTCTTTTTTCCCTAAACACTCTATTTTAACACTGTATTGAAAAAATAAGATTAAATACATGGAGTACAAAGTGACATTTGCAGGACAAAAGCCTGCTTTACATACATGGAACCTTATAACTGATGCCATATAATGTGCCATAAAGCATTGTCTCATGCTACACCACAATTTTTTGGAAGAAATTGCTTCTTTCTAGAAAAGCTACACAGTTTCTAAGCTACTGAATAAATGTAGTTAGTCTTGTCACTACTTCTAGTTAGCTACTCCCCAACTCTGCGCTGAGTATTAGATATTTATGAAGCTTCAGAAGTGGAGAATATGTTTCTATGTGACCTCCCTCCAGAGGGCTGTGTGGTCCTGAGGGAGAAAGTGAGACTGATGGCCTGAGGGATCTAGAGATCCAGCGATGTTGATAGAGGAAATGACCCTCACCACTCTCTCCTTCACTGCACAAAAACACAGGTCAATCATACTGACTCTCTTACATCAGCACAAAGCTAACATGACCTCTGATGTGAGTTCACACACGGCCTCTCCAACTCTCTTTCTGCCGTTTTGTGTACACCAATAGTTTTAAAAGAAAAAGAAAAAAGAAGCAAAATATTGCACCCATGCACATTAATGTGCAATCTCCTAAACATATAATAATAGTAAGATTACATTCACCCGCTTTTGCATTAAACTGATCAAAAGTGACAGCAAAGACTTTCAGTAAAAACTTTTACATTGTTACAAAACATTTCTACTTCAAATAAATAAATTAAAAATTAAAAATCAGCATTATAGTTTTCACAAAAATATTAAGCAGCACAACTGTTTTCAACCTTGATAATAATGATAAATGGTTCTTGAGCAGCAAATCAGTATACTAAAATTATTTCTAAAGGATGATGTGACTGGAGTAATGACTGCTAAAAATTCAAAATTCAGCTTTTCCATCATGGGAATAAATAATTTTTTAAAATATATTAAAATAGAAAACCATTATTTTAAACATATATATACAGTATATATATATATATATATATATATATATACAATATATATATATATATATATATATGTTTAGTTATTTATTTATTTTAAAATTTAATTAATATATTACTTGTCTTGTTATATAGGCATTATTATTAGATAAAGTATAGAAATACAAAAATCAGATGACTTTATCCCTATGCTTGTGTATTTTATCCTTTTTATAGTTTGGTTGTCTTTCTCTCGGTTACATCAGATTCCTTGTGCTTCCATAATACAGTCCTGCAGCCTCACATCTGTGGAAAATACAAAATGTGCATAGGACCCATTTTTGTCATTACATGAACTATAGTCAAAGAGAGCCATGAAAGTCATAACATGGAATACCTCCCCTGGTGCAGCCCTCCCTACTTTCTATTGGGGTCTTTTGTCTCAGGTGTCAAAGAAGACAAAGAAGAAAAATGGCTGCCAGCATTCGCCCTCTTGCCTTCATAACTAAAGAGCGTACCGTATGACCGAAGGGACACATTTAAACCTCCTTCATCACCCAAACTACACTCTCTTGTCCTAAACCTTTAGGTAATAGAGAAGAGATGAAGCGGAGGACAGTGTAGTCACATTTGTCACACGGATAATGGCTTTGATATCAAAATACACCTAATATTTAGCAAAATCAGTGATTTTTCCCAATGAAACCCATTCACAATTGGCCACAAGAGAAAGGTTAACATCAGGTATAAACGGTAACGTCTATGTGCTGATCATGTGTGAATGGACCACAAAAGATGGATGATAAATCGGGTCATATTAACATTCTCATACTGTACTACACCACTGTTAATGTGCTTTTTATTTTGCACAACCTCAGAAAAATTTAACCCAGGCTCATTAGAAATATATGACTCTGCGCGCAACTCAAGTTTCATGGGACTCATACCCGAGTGATTCACATCACAATGCTGTACCAGGTGAGCTACTGAGCAAGCTTACTATGTTAGAAAAGCCATACATATGGAGCGGATTATGTGATTCATGCATTATAGTAAACATGTTTTGAGGTTGTAGCATAGTATTTTGCAAGGAACTGCTCTAACATTTGCCTTAATTCATCGATAATCTGCCCCTGTAATCAAAATTTGTTGGTGTTTTACTGCTCATTTCACCTAGAAACTGCACTGAATTGTATGAATAGCTATGTCTTTTGTCAATAACGGGGAATTAGGAACACATGAAAAGCACTTACCCTCCACGCAAGAAGGCTGTGCACGTGTTGTCCCGGCCACCTGACCAGGGAAGCAGGAGCACTTGACGGTTTGTGAACGTTCCTCTATCTTGTTCTTATTGCAGCACCGGTGGATGGCCACCACCTCACAGGTTCCCTGCTTCACCTGATACGAAGCTGTGGAAAAAGGAAAAAATAGAGATACTTTGCTTCTCCCTGGTAAAGCAGGTCATAAAAATATGCACAAAAATCAAACGTTTTGCTCAGAGCAAATATCAATAAATGCTGCTCTTCTCTTCCCCAGCTAGAGAATTGCAATATTATACAAAGTCTGTTCTTTCAGTTAGCAGAGCAAGACAGCAAGAGATCAAGAGAGGAAATGGCAACTTTATTTGTGTATAGATGTAAATAATCAAAGTTATGTAAAGGTTTGCTCATGGATTTAACCCTAACATTTAATAATAATAACCCACCCAATATAAGAAACAGCATCTATATTTAATGAGAGTAGCAGCATCTAACAAACAGCTTAAGGGCTGCCAGGTCCAAGTCTTAACTCTTTTTCTCTCCCACTTCCCCTAGCAGTACATATATAATGAACACAGAGCTCTGTTTTTCTGTTCAGAGTGTAAATAAATCGCTTGAGCATTGAATTTTTTTCTAACATGAGTGCTCAATTACAACCAAGATTTGTCTCCAAGAACCTCGGGCTCCTCTATATGCAGTAAGGTGTGTGAGTATCAGCTAATGCCTCGATGTAGATGCAATCTGGTAATAATGCATTATGACATATTTAGAGCTGTTATAACAGGTGGCTGAGGAAAATAACATATCCAAATGATTTAAACACAGTGTGGATGAAGTTATCAAATACCATTAGCATTCCTTAAATGCAAAAGTAACTAGTCAGTCTGTTTTTACTGATAAATGTATATGTGGCATAACCATCTGCCCTGCTGTCATGAGAGAGAACAAGCAGGTGACATGGATTTAAGATGAACATTTAGTTTTCTTCTCTTGGGACATTACTAGTCAACTTTCATTACAGGATGGAATATGGGGACATTCACACAGAAAGCATTTTTATGTTTGAAAACATTAGACACAAGTCTAGAAACTTTTTTTTTTAAGTTGGACTTTATTGTAACTAGGGTTTTTATAAAGCTAGACTAACACATATTTACATACAAAGGAAACGCAGCACAGTGGAACACGAACAACCACTATGATCAGTCTGAAATGTGTTGGAAGAATTGGAATGGAATTACTATGTCTAAAAACACATTAAACACATATTCCAGTGACACATACCATATCTTTAACTGTAAGAAATGCAAAAGGTCATACTATATATTGCCTCCTACAAAGTTCCCACTTACACGTTCAGAAGTGCTTTATAAGATGTGATATGCTGGAAGTGTTTTAGGCTGGAAAAATATGAATGCATTGGGTAATATCACCACCTTTCTTCACCTCCTCTGCCTTTACTGACAAAGCTTTTTAGTGCTAATGCAAAATAAAGTACGTGAGGATTTTTACAGAGACACGCACATACATTTTATATGAAAAGGTGTCTGTGATACAATATGTGATTTTGTATATGAAGCATTACAATGTTGCTATTGTTAACTAAATTAAAAATATATCAGATGAAAACGTAAATGTAAAAATAATAAAACTTCAAAAAAGAATGATGCCTAGTGATGATGCCTTGGCAACTTACTGGAATATGGTTTGAATGTTGAAAGTTGAAAGTTGAATGAAGTATGAAGAATGTGACCATTTTTCAGTGTATTGTGTAATTCTCATGTTGCAACAGAATTATGGGAAGTGTAGTTATGAGAAGTAGCCAAAAACTGGCTTAAATGAGAATTATATGCAGCATTTGATTTCTGATCATTAAATCAGATGATCAGAAATCATAAAATGCAAAAACATTTTAGTCAGAATGCAAATAACAAATTATTATGATCAGCAACAATTGCTGAGCAATTCTGACATGATTCTATAATTGATGTGTAAATATGATAACTTTTCATTGTAGTTCTTGCATTAAAGTTAATAGTTCAATAATAAGCTGTCATTTAAAGTAATGCAATAAAGTATCTTGACTGATAAAAAAAAACAAAAAAACTTATTCTTTTAAATGTACACTTTTATTTATTTTTTGTTCTGAACTTTAGCTGGACATGGAGGGTCTGCACACACACACACACAGAGCAACATGATGGTTTCCATTTCATCAGGCCGTGAACTCGCTCTCCCGCTATGATGTGGAGTTTGTTTGACAGCTTCCTCCTGGGAAAGGTGTTGCTCCTCAGCTTAGAGAGGTCTCATTCTTTCTACTCTTCCTTCTCTTTTCATTTCCTTCTGTACTCAACCCTCTACCTTCTTCCCCTGAGGCTCCATGTGTAGCCACATTACCCCATCACCCTGTCCTCTCTGCCTAACATGGACCCTGCCGACAGGGCTTTAATTAGAGAAAGCGTGTGGAGTCCAGGGGGCGAATGCTTACAGGCTGGATGGCCGTGCACGTGCCGCTCAAGAGCTCGACGCGCACCGTCTCTGTCAGCCCCAACATCGCCGGATAAACAACAGATAAGGGCAGATCTCTAACTGTGACTATGACTGACACCACGGGACCTCGTGTCGGATCCTGTGCGGGTATCGCAGAGATAATTAATGATGGATGGTGCGCTTCTGTATTCCGGAGATGAGGGGATGCGGGATCTTTTTGGAACGAGAGGTACATGTGTGAATTTTAGCTGAAAAAGTGTCTGTGATGTGTGATTTCTTTTTTATCTGAAGCATTACAGTATTGTTCGATAAGTCAAAAAAGCTTAAATAAAATATAAATATTAGCTGAAAAACTAAAATAAAAATTTGAAATTTCTAAAAAATAAAAAAACAAAAACTATACATTTTAATATTAATAAAAACTATAATTGTATAGAAATAATACTAAATGACTATTCTTTATTTTGTTCTTGAAAATTAAGGTTCTCCAAGGTTTTTTTTTTTTTTCTCCAAGGTTTTTTTTGCAGCATCAGCAGGTTCATCCATTTTTTCACTGTAGGGATTTCGAGTTATGTGTTTTTTTAGTGGGGGGAGTGATTTTACAAGTTTTTCAAGTAATGGTCATTCAGATCAGAGGTTTTGTTAAAAGTCATTTAAAGCTGTCATTCTCAGATGGTTTGGGTTCAGGACCCAGATTTTACATTGGACATTGAACAGTGTGACCCACACAAAATGCACTGTGACCAATGTGAACAGCATCTAGTAGTCTTTGAATAAAAGCATCTGCAAAACATACATTTCCGTCAAAAAGTTTGAACTCTTTAAAAAGAGTAATGTAAAAAACTCTTTAAAAGATTTTTTAAAGAAATACTTTTATTCAGCAAGGACGGATTAAACATGTATAATGACATTGCATAATGTTGCATCATGACACAAAGACATGTATAATGCAGCACAACTGTTTTCAGCATTGATAATAAGAAATGTTTCTTGAGCATGAAATCAGCATATTAAAATGATTTCTGAAGGATCATGTGACACTAAATAATGGAGTAATGATGTTGACAATACAGCTTTGCCATCACAGGAATAAATGACATTTTAAAATATTTTAAAATGCACAACAGTTGTTGCAAATTGTAATAATATTTCACAATATTGCTGTTTTTACTGTAATTTAAATCAAATAAATGCAGCCTTTTGAAACTTTTGAATGGTAGTGTACATATAAATATGTTATGCTATCCAGTTTTTCACAAGCATTTCCACTGGATCTAACGCTTTAAAGCAGCTGCATATCAAATCTAATTGGAACTTATTTTTAAGAGTGTAGCTTTCCTGGAAGTGCAGCATATGTTCCAATTTGCACATGTGCATTTGTGTGTGGGCTCTGTGTACCTTGTTAGTGTGCAGAGAAGCAAGAAACTGGAGGCTCAGTGCTCAGGAGAAGACACCCCATCACCACCAAACCCCAAGAACAAAGGCCATATTGCCTTCTACAGGCATAATGGGGTCACGGGAGAAACCTAAGCACCAATCCTACACAATCCACTTCCTAAGTAGTTGCTTGCTTCCAATGACACTCATGCACAAAACAACCCATTAACAGAACATTTACAGTAAAACTGATGAGCAATTCCCTGGATTTAACAACACTGTGCAGAGAAATCACAGGAAGAAGGTTTCACACTATCACTCATGTCTTACACCTTCCTCACACACAGGCAGGCGTCACATCTTGGACACATCATCTGACACATCTCTGGCCCTGAGGACTGCAGCAACCGGCAAACCACAAAAATGAGCTCTGCATGGTTTAGATTGCTTGTAAACGTGGCATTAAGCTAATAATGACTGAACAGGCATGGAAAATTTGTGGTGTATGAACAGCTTAAATGCATCTGAAGAAGCTTTTCTCTGTATCTTGCTTCTTCTTACACACTTGGTAGCAGAAGTCATTTGTAAAATTCTCTGCCGCACCATTAAGCACAGTGAGCAGACTCCAGGGATAATCGTGCATTTTTTGCGCGGCTTCTCCTCCAGGACCGCGACGCTGGAATTAACCGCTCTGCGTTCCACCATAGTCATCTTGTTCTGGATTTTAAAGCGCTGTTATGATGGTCTCAGAGTAATAAATCTCAGATCAGCCTGAAATCAAATAAGATTTCAAGCATGGCTAACTGTCTCTATCCCTGTGGCGGACGCATCTGGGTGTCGAGTTAAACGCCATTACCTTGAGCTGATGGGGCAGCCAGGCGATTGATATATTCTGACAGCGCGAGGCGGGTGAGCCTTTGTGCGATTTATCAAGAAGCATGTCTTTCTGCTGTCAATAGCTGACTAGCGTGACAGCACCAAAAGGGCAGACATTTTGTGACTCGGTTTGAGGGAACTTGGTTGATTGTGACGACAAAAAATATGCACTAAGAGTAGGACTGTCAATGCAATGTATTAATTTAGTGAGATTAATGTTAGAAATAACATAATAGGCTAATCCTGCCCTCTCTGACCCATATGTAAAATCTTTTACAGGAGTTATTACAGTTTTTTACTTTTATTAAAACCACATTGTTTATTCATGCATTTGTCTATTTTTTGTCCAACAAATTTTGATATGCATTTAATTATAATTAATTACATCTAATCAATTTAATTAAACATTTTAATCGATTGACATCCTTTATTAACTGACATAAAGACAGGAGCAGTGTAACTTTGACAATAAACAGTCCCCTCATTTACACATGGGTCTGTCAAATAATAAAACTTACTCTGCATGACTTCTTGTCAGATAGTAATGTTTCAAACACCTGCTAATATATGAGATACAGCCATCTAAAAGTCTTTAAAAAAAGTATTTTTGTATTTGATTAACAAATTATGTTATCAGTTAAAGTTATCTTATTTGCACAGTAATGTGACCAAAACTTTTGATTTTCCCTTACATTTCTTTAATTTAACATTTAAAAAAAAAAATGTTTTTGAAAGAAGTGTCTTGTGCTCATAAAGGCTGCATTTATTTGATCAAAAAGAGTAATATTGTGAATTTTTTATATATATATATATATATATATTTTTTTTTTTTTTTTTTTTTTCATTACTCCAGTCTTCAGAAACCATTCTAATATGTTGATTTGCTGCTTACAGTGATACACATATGTTGAAAATAGTTGTACTTCGTCCTATTTTTGTATAAACCTTCTCCAGGACTCTTTGATGAATAAAAGGTTTAAAAATTTGCTGTATTGCAGTTTTCCATCTGTCCATCCATACTTTTTTACTAATTTAAAATGAGGTATTCAGGATGTGAATTTCATAAAATAGCACCTCATGTGATGACTAGTTCAGCATTCAGGAAAGAACCATGCAGTTACAGACGAACGTCTACGTCCATGACAGAATTAAATGTGCAAGGTGACACAAAATGAAGCTAACAAGCTTTCTAACAAGAACACCCGTAACATACTACCCGAGCCCGGCTGACATGTTCCACACACCTCCATGACTCAGACCAGGTAATAGCTCCAGGTTAGCTGTTGTTTCTAATTGGATGTGTCAAACGTGATCACAGGCTTGAACAATGTTGCACAGACTTTTGAACTTGTGTGTTTAATCTTTATGTCATGAGTGTAAGAATGGACAAAACTGACACAGACCAAAGCACACAGCTCACATAACACAAATGAGGTCTCAGAGTGGGTGGCCTTTGGCTCCAGGCGACTCACTTTGACACACTGTACTATATGGGGCTGAAGCGATGTGCCGAAAATGGCCATGAATGGTTCGTGTAGGAATGGAGAATGTGTGTATTCTCATTAAATGCAATGCGCGTTGGGACTTTGTTGGCCTTCAGTGTTGGCTATATAAGGGCCTATTACAGCAGACAGGAACAAAGGCAGCCCCTCACACGCTATTGTCTCTATTTACCTGCAAGCATGGACAAGCATGGCAGGACACGCAAGACAAGAAAAAGTGGTTGTTAGTTATAGTGTCTGGTTTCAGTGTCAACCATCAGTCAATGGCCCTTGCCTCGTTTGGGTGAGATTCAGACCATCCGTTCCCATTAGTGTCCATGTTTCCACAGGAGAACTTTACAAATGATCCATTACTGCTTCTCATTCAGACACATGAGGGCTTATTCCTGTACAGGCATTTATAGAGCTTCAGAGCCACCATGTGGCCACAAGAGACACTGCAATGAAGAACTTGCTTTTCTCAAGGTAAGTTGTGGTAAGTTGTGACTAAGTTGTGACTGTTTATTAATTGGAAAATGTTGTCATTAACATACTAATTGAGCTACTGATATGTTGTGTAGTAATTATGTATAATGTAATAAGATATTAGCCTGTAATTACATCATTAAGACACACCTAAATATTTTATATATAATTTAAAATCTTCAAATCTTTTCAGCTATTATTACTCCTGTCTTCAGTGTCACATGATGATTTGGTGCTCAAGAAACATTTCTTATTATTATCATCATAGTTGAAAACTGCCTTTACTGTCATTTTTTGATAAATTATTATAGGCTGCACTTATAACAGTGCAGTGTGCTTATCTAAGAAAGTGCTCGAAAATGTTAGGGTTAAGGTACATGGGTTAGGGTTAGGTTTAGGGGTAGGTTCAGGTTTAGTACCCAGTTACTGTAATTACTATAACAAGTACATAGTGTAAGAGCCATAATTTGAATAATTAAAATTGAATATTAAAGTTAGAAGTGCTTGGAGTTTCTTTGTACAAGAACATTCAGCAAACGGTTGAAATTTGAATGAAGTCCAAAGTCAATTCTTTGCCTGAAAGAATATAGAAGCTTCAACAAATATTGTGTACATGCAGAACAGCACTGCAAAATAAAGTGATGCCATTTTATGGGTATTTTTGCATTTCTTTAAATGCATCAAACCCAAGTTTTTGAATGGTAGTGTATGATATAAACACATAATTTATATTAAAACATTATATAATGTTATACATTATATAAATATGGAAAATGACACTTTAAATAGAGAATACTTATATTGAATATAATAATATATAGCATATCACTACTATAATAGTAACTTTTACCATTTTTGGTACAAAGATTTTTGTAAGCCTGGTCACCTGTGCAGAGATACTAAAACATGCTTCATTCTCCAGTCCACCTCTCTAACATCTAAATCACCTTTTTTTTGGTAGTCAGGTCGGGTTCTACAACTTCAGCAGATTTTTGAGTTTGCTCAACTTATTTTTGTGGGAGATTCTCAAATTTTTGTTGTATAAATCTGCTTAAGCTCATTGCCTTAAAATTTTAAGTTGGCTCAACTTTTTTTTTACAGTGTAGACTATTGAGGTATAAATAGCCAGTCGTGCAGCCAGTCGATGTAAAAAGTCACTCTTTCCCCAGCATAGACACCGCATGGCAAATAACTGAACAGCGAATCAATGAAAAGTGTTGGCAAAGCAATTTTCAGTTCACCGTTTTCTTTTGTTCTCCTGAAAATGTGCAATTTCACAACAAACAACAAATTTTTACCCACTTAGCAACAATCTCCCTTGAAATTAAGGATAGGGCTGAAACCAGTAATGACATCCACTTTGGTGGTATATGAAATGTGAAAACTTTGGTGACCTTCACAACACACTGCTGCTGTAATTAGCAGCGAGCTGATTAAAAACACCTCCGTTAGAAAAGTAACCTCTTCTCCCCGTCAAAATGAAAAGTAACATCATCAGTCAGACCAACTCGAGATGCTGGTGGCATTTCTGTGCCAGCAAAAAGGTCACCTTGCATTAGCAACAACTAAACAAAGAGAAGTCGTAATTAAAGAAAGTGTGATAATTAGCTGGAGCAACACTGACATTGGGGAAGGACTTTGCATAATATGAATGATTCAGCAAAAGAGCCGGAGTCTGACCTTTTGGCATGCTAAAATATTTATGTACTGCTGGTCACTTCGTCGCCATGAGGGAAGCTTTCATGAATTATGCAAATCAGAATTAGTTAGCTCGTGGGTGTCAATTAGTGTGGGGAAGTGGACATTATTTTAGTTACCCTCCCTCTTTTTTTTTTTTTACAAAGACGGGTAGGTCTGTATGTGTGTGTGTGTACAGAGGCACGCAGAGGTGTGACGATTTTATTACCTGACCATTTAAGATCATACATATTAATACAGTCATTACTGAATTGTCGCTTCGCTTAAAACTCCTTACTGCGGAGGAATGAAGTCTACTTTGCTGCTGTCCATTTTAATATTACTGCAGGGCAGGATCACTATCATATAAATATGATATGGATGCAAACGACCTGCATTTAATCTCCTGAACAGGACAGCACTAACAATAATGGTAATTGTGTGTTTATATTAGAGGTCAAGCCATGTTAAATGTCCTTTATGTGCTGCAAAAACAAACTGAATGTTGAAAGGTTTACCGACATCCTCTGTAGTTTACATTCACTGGATGGACAGAATCTGAGGACTTTTTTTAACTCTCTACACTAATTTTGTATAGAATTGGATTTAAACATGGTGAAATGTGTTAAAAAGTGATGAGAATAACGTACTCTTATTGGTAGCTGAAAGCATCATTGAATATTAGGGTTGAATTAGTGGCATAATTATTACAAAAAAATCATTTTAACAACAACAAAAATATATGTGAAGGTTATAATTTCATAAAAGCATTTAGGATTATTCATTTGTCAAAATGTATGTATTATTTGGGCTGCAAATTTGTTCTGATAATTTCTGGCTATATTACACTTTATCTATTATCATGGAAATCTGCCTTTAGCCCCCACAGGTGGTGCAACATACACATACAGTTTAGTCACAACACATAGAAACACAATGCATCCATAATAAGAAATGTAGATAAGAAAGATAATAAGAAAAAGAACGTTAATGTTAACAATTATTCAATTAACCGATTGACAATGGGACAAAAGATCTCTTCAAAATATTTTCATTGCTCTATAACGCCTTTCTGAAGGCAATTTTTCTAATTCATTAATCAGAGAATGTGAAGAATCCTTTGCTATCATTGTTGCTTTCCTTGTGGCATTTCATCATGGCTACAAAGTTGAAAAATTGCACATAACATTGTACAGATAACACTATGTTAAAACATGACTGAACTATTTTAATTTTTAAAGACTGGCCCTATTCACTTCCATTGTAAGTGTAACCCAGATTTTTGCTATTTTAAAGAAAACGGACAGGTAAAAATGAATTTTTGTGGTAATCAACATTTTGGCACAAATGCTGTTTGTTGAGCTTAACTTCTACCTGGAATAATTAACGTAATGTCTAATTAACAAACACACAAGAGGCAGGAGAAGAACTTATGAATGGCAGTCTTCTGAGCTTTGGACTTGCAGTGTGAGCGTAAACCAGATGATCTGCTTTGTGTTAATCCTGTAATTAAGCCAACAGGGCTTTGACATACCTGTGTGTCCCCGCAGAATCCGCGTACCCGCAGAAACCGACTGGCACGAGCACATTACCAAGGTGACCAAGAGTACAACCTGCAACGGCCACACTGACTGCCCCCACAGCTTCATCTAGAGATAGACCAGGACAAAGAGAGAGAAAGAAGGTGAGGGAGAGGCTTGAAAAGTGTAAACATTAGTCACAGCCTGCCTCAAGGTTGTGAGGAGACGTCAACTGTGTTACCTTTATGTCCTGTGTTCTCTGATCACTCTCTTCCCTGTGAGCCAGCCATGTCTCCTTCTTTGTCCTCCTCTGTCTTCACTCGCTTCCTCAATCACTGTTCAGATCCTGAGAAGACAGAAGGAAGGAGGAGAGGGATGAGGTCAAATGAGGTAAAAAGCAGTACATGTGCCTCTCTTCAACTATAGGCACTTTTGGTCTTCTGGGCATTCAGGTTTGAAAGTCCCTTAAAACACACTTTTCAAAGAGTTTATTTGCAAAAACAGATAACTTGTTTTTTTATATTATGATATCATGTTTTTATTGTGTTTTATTTTGTTAGTTAGCTGTATTTTTAGTTATCTTTTAACCTAACCATTGACTTAACTTAAAAAAATTGAGGAAACCCGTTGCCTTAAAATAATTAATTGAATAATAATTTTAAAAAAAAGTTAAGTGAACTTAATTCACTTAACTTATTTTTTAATTATTATTACTTAATAACTTTAAGGCAACGGGTTTCCTCAATTTTTTTAAAGTTAAGTCAACTTATCACTTTTTACAGTGTGTGTATCAAGGTTATTTTCGTAAACGAAAACTGAAGCTAAGACTAAAACTATTGGTCAAAAAACATTTTCGTAAACTGAAATAAAATTAAAATTTCTAAATAAATGAAAAACTAAAACTAAACGAAACTAACAACAGTAACAGAAAAACTAACGAAAATAAAATAATAATTAGCAAAAATAAATAATCGTTTTCGTGATTTAATAAGCTCTCTGTGCCAGAAAATCGGACCTGTGGTTGTTTAGGGAAATAGGTGGCGCTTCATGCACGTGAGCTGCGTCTTAAGCGGCTATTCACATAGAATGCGTTTTTGCATTTAAAAACAAGACGAACGTTTAAAAGCGTGCTTGACGCGAGAGAACAACATGAGAGTGAGTTAACAGACACAGAATTAAAAGTTTTGGATGAACTGACTTTAGTGAAGAGTCATTCTGTCACGCTTTGCGATTACTATGATAACGTCCGCCTCGAGTCCATGACACGAGCACCGCCTTGACTGTATAAAACGCATCCATAATGAGAGAAAGCGATAGCCGTGCTGTGTTTTCACCGCTTTCCATGTTGTGTAAAAGAGGCTTTAGTACTGGGATTGATTGCGTTGCTCATCTGAAGCGCGTGCGCGGCTGCGCGCTGAGCGGCTCGTCAAAGTAAAGTGCAAATATCATTTAAATCACCATATCGCATTTATTTTTGAGTAGTATGAGGTTTCAAACCATTTTAGATTGTTTCTTCTTATTGTGTAAGTTCATTGAGGGAGACGGGACATACAGTAGTGTGCACCGGCTCGTATGTGCAAAAAATACAACAAATGAATGCATTAAAAACACAGATGGACAAAAATAAAGTTTACAGAGTTTCAATGACGATTTCAAAGAACATGCCTGCGTCCCAATGTGCACACTGTCCATGCTAAATTCTATCTGATATTAGTCATTTTTAATACTATTTAGGGCAGATAGGGTGGATAGTATGCACATTGGGACGCAGGGCATGTTTCCTCAAATCCAGCACTGGAGGGCCATTGTCCTGCAGAATTTAGCTCCAACCCTGATACAAACTCAACTGCCTGATGCTGTCTAGTAACTCTGAAGACCTTGATTAGCTTGATGTTTGTAAATCTTTAATATGAATGAATATGAACATGAATATGAATTAATAAATTGTATACATATAAGTAGCATATTTTTGGTTTTTGTTGAATTGTAAAGAATTATTTTATTTTCATTATTAAGAGGTTTGCACAAGAGTTAACTGTAAACTGCAAACATTCAACTTTGCTAAAATTAAATGTCTTGGTTTGGTCTACACTGGAAGTGTTCCATTAACTCTATAAACTATAATTACTAAAACTGAAACTAAAATATATCAAAACTAAATAGAAATGTGTTCACAAAATAAAAACTAATCTAAAACTAACAAAACCATTGATGAAACTAACTAAAACTAAACTGAAATTATAGGAAATTTGAAAACGATATTAAAATAAAAACTAATTAAAAAATTCAAAACTATAATATCCTTGGTGTGTGTATATATATATATATATATATGATTTAAAATATATATATTTATAGTATATATAGTTTAAATCATACTCCTCACTGACTGTTGTCTCATTGGTAAATAAGTACACTAACTTCTTATTGAACATAATTTTTTTGGTAAAAAAAATGGTGAAATTAATGAATTAATGCTAAAAAATTTTTACTGAGGGCTGTTATAATTAGTGAAAAAATGAATGCTAATTTAATCCTAAAATTTTTATTTAAATCAAAATGATAACTGAGTGACTGTTGTAATTTGTTAAAAATGTATGTTAAATGAATCAAAATGAAAACCTAAATGATAACTGAGGGGCAGTTATCATTTAACTGATGGAAAAACCGATGTTAAAAAATCAAAGAAAAGAAATCTAATAAATAATAAATAAAATCTAATAATAATAAATCTAGCACAACTGAGAGACAGCTGTAATTTGTGTAATAATGTAATTTCCACAGAATATATATTAAAATGATTTCCCTCTTTGTTTGAATTATAATAAAATGTAACAATTAATATTTTATGATGGAATTTAATATTTTAAAACAGAAAGGTCTAGCACAAGGTTAAACAATAACACCCACACGATAAAAGCACTTGAACGTATCAAAAATGTATTAAAATGTATACAGAACTGTTATGTGACCTTCATATGTTAAAAGGAAAAATACATCTGCGAGTTTTAAATTAAAAGTAACCCCTGGCACCTAAAGTTCCATTTGTTCAAGAAACACTCACATATAGGCGAGAAAATAAAAACAAGAATATGATAACAGAACAGCACAGATGAAACCTGAGATTGAATGGAAAGAAGTAAAAAAGACCTGAGATGAGATGGAAGGTCCAAGGACAGAGAGAGAGAGAGGAATGAAAGTCCTGATGGAGCGGGGCATGAGGGAAACAGAGATGGGGTGAGCAAAAGAAGGGCAGCTTCAGAGAGGGATATCCACCCTCAGGGCCCGATGCAACCCCTGTTCTTCAAAGGCAACCCCGCACACGCACACAGGCGGTGGGGCCACAGAGATGGGACTGATATATTGTTTACTGTAGTTCACCTACCCCCAGGCTCGAAGTGATCTCACAACCACATCACACACTCACAGAGACCACCGATCTTGCAAGTTCAATCACATACACACACATTCATACTCTCTTTTTCTCTGCTTCTTTCATACGTATAGCCAGGCCAATACACAGTTCCACACGCGCACAGTGAACATGCCCATAAATAAAAGTTGCCACGGGCGAACATACTCAGGTAATATTCAAGCAGGTCAAATTCCTGCTTGACTCGTTTACCTTGATAGAAAAATTAATACCGAGTACCATAGGTACACAGATGACAACATGAAAAATGTACCATCATTAACATCTATATTGTTTGCCACCATTATAGAAAGTTAACGTCAAATATATGCACTTGAATTATTGTGCTTGTTTGAATTATTATGCAAGGCATATTCACATTTAAATATTTTATGATAATTAAGCACCCCTCCCAGACTGTAATATGACATATAGACAAACAGACGCATTACAATATAAAAATGGATAGAAATATGCTTAACTGTCATAAAAAATAAATCTGCAAAAATCTCAATTGGTTTCTATGTGTAAAATGTTTTATTGTTATCATTATTTTTGAAGTGACATCACTTGGACATGTTTTCTAGAGATTTCCCCATGGACCTGAATGAGTGATTGTGTACACTGAAGTGTCACTCTGTCCCCTTGTGGATACAATGAGAATTGCTTTGAATGGAGAAAAAAAAAAAAACTGAAATGTTTTAATACACATTTTCAAAAAAAGTACTAATATTTATTTTAAATGTTTTACTAAATAAATGAATTTTGATTTTTAGTGATTTATCGTTCAAACATAAAAACAGGATCGATTTGAATGTTGTGATGTATACAGTAGAGTGTATGAACGTTTCATATCCCACACTCAAGACACTTTCACTGGTGTTTTGATTATAGGAGTGGATGAGGAGCTCATAAAGTGTGCATTTGCCTTAGCACTTTAATAAAACGTGCACTCCTCATCCAACATTAGCATCTGTGTGTGTGTGTGACTGATGATTTGACATGGTGAGCCACCGAAAGCAGCACATTGTCCATTCTCTTTATACAGACAGACACATAACAGCATTACCAACAGCTTTGTATTCTGGCACATTCATTAGAGAAGCCCATACTGGAGTGCAAAAGGATACGCACAAAAGCTGACTACGCACCTTTACACACATACATAAAATCCTGTCAACAGTCTTGACATTATTAAATCATCCCGTTATTGTCACTCTGTTCTTCCTGCACAATTACCCTAAACTCATGCAAATGCACCCGTGTTTGCTCATAGACGAATGTGTGTGTGTGCTATTTATTAGTGTATTAACTTAAGGACTCTTCAGCAGAACAGACCATCATTACGTGGAGTGGGACGGTCTGCGTAGGAAAGTCTGTCTGGAGATTGCTTTGATTTGCATTTGGCTTAACCTTAATCACAAACACAAAGCCACGCGCACATGCAGACATGCACAACCGCGCTTCATTGACATGCACCGGCTCAAAGCCACCTCTGAATATGACAGAGAACTGTGCCCTGCATTTAATTCCGTCATCTCCTGCCTGGATCTCACAACTGAAGCATTAAATATAAACACACATGCAGGTGAGGAGACTCGCCGTGGCACACATCCCGAGGTGGAATGCTTGGCCCATTTTCCTGTCTAATATAAAGCACAGCCCTGACTGTACATTCCCTACTAGACAGAGTCATTTAAATTGACCAGTGATTTGTGAATTGAATTTCCGAGTCTCTCAAAAATGGGGTGCACCAAAATGAAATGGACTCCAAAATTACATGCCTGGCTGGCCGATGATAATAAAACCCTTTAAGGCTTCTTGATGCATCGGTCTTGCAATAACATGAAATACTAATTGAGGAAAGAACTATTGGTTTGTTTATAACTGCTTGTTTACCTGTTAGTAGTGTGACAACCAAATGGGAAGGAAAAAGTTGACATTAAGGTGAAATCAGGTATAAATTACTCTGTCTGGGATGTTAAACTGGCAGTTTAGATAGATTTTCTTATTTTAGAATTCTTATTTTCACTTAAAAGGCTTTAGCTAGGCAGCATATTTCATTTTATGCATATCAAAACTAGTCCATTTAATGAGTTGTCTTTAAAGGTGAAATGAAAATTGTCATAATTTCCACCCCTCAAGACATTCCAAACTAGTATGACTTTCTTTATTCTGATATTTTGAAGAATGTTGGTAACCAGTTTTGCTGACCACTGTATGGACAAAAAAAAAAGTCATATTGGTCTGGAATGGCATAGAATTTCCATTTTTGGATGAACTATCCTTTAAGGTCTTATGTCGCATGTCTCATTTTCTCAACATGACTCATTTTCTTAATCAGATTTTTTGGAAAGCGCTGAAAAACAATATGTTTAATGTTGCATCAGCTGTTCGATCAGCTGACCTTAATCTGAGGAAAACAAGGCTGTGAGGGATAGACAACAGTCTTTACATTGACACGCACTGTATGAAGGTCTAGATAATGTCATTTTCAAAACCCACAACTTTTAAAAATGTTTTATGTCTACTTAAGGTTTTTTGGAAAGATGTCGCATGAGCTGAACAATTAATGTTATAAAACAACAGTAGAAGAATCCATTGAACAGATTGTATTTCCATCCCTCACAGCCTTGTTTTCATTCCTGTCAAAAATGAAATATGGCACTATAACCTATACCCTGACAAAACGCGCAATCACATTAGTGACATTTCAGTGAAATTTTAATGGGTAAAAAGGGTCTATTGTCTATTGTAGCAATGTATGAAGCACAGCTCACACAGAAGCCACTTTCAATCCAAGCAGCTGTCTGATTCTCCATTCAACACAGAGAAATGCAAAGTCTGTGTGGGGAAATCTTTCACCTTAATGCAAAATTCCTGATCATGTGAAAATATAAGTATAAAGTATAACACACTGAACAAACTGTACATTCCAAATTATAACAGAATTGTATATGACATCTAGATGATGTGTGTTATTCCAGATTCTGTGACCGTTTACAAACACTTCCTTCAATTTCTATTACACAGACAAAATGGCCACACCTCAGATTCACAACATTGTATGAGCATACATGACTATCAGGATTCTCAAACAAGCAGCAAAGAGTTTTGAAAGTATTATAGAGCAGCGGTGTTTACATTTTTTGGGGGAAAATCAACCTAATAATGGCTTGCTATAACTTAAACACATTACAATACTCTGTCATCATTTACTTACCCTCATGTCATTCAAAATAACCTGATATGAATTTCTTTCTTTCTTTTTTACAAACTCAATGCAAGTACAAGGTAGCACATTGTAACTCAAGAGTGTCAGCAAAAAAAAAAAAAAAAATGTATGTGGCTGACTGAACATTTTCAAACTGCTTCAGTGATTTTTGGTGAAAAACAACATGATGCTTAAAGGGATAGTTCACCCAAAAATGAAAAATTGATGTTTATCTGCTTACCCCCAGGACATCCAAGATGTAGGTGACTTTGTTTCTTCAGTAGAACACAAACGAAGATTTTTAACTCAAACCGTTGCAGTCTGTCAGTCATATAATGGCAGTCAATGGGACCCACAGCTTTGAGAGACAAAAAAAAAAAAACATACACAGACAAAACCAAATTAAACCTTGCGGCTCGTGACTATATATTGAGGTCTTAAGACACGAAACAATCAGTCTGTGCAAGAAACTGAACTGACAGACTGCAACGGTTTGAGTTAAAAATCTTCGTTTGTGTTCTACTGAAGAAACAAAGTCACTTACATCTTGGATGCCCTGGGGGTAAGCAGATAAACATCAAATTTTCATTTTTGGGTGAACTATCCCTTTAAGCAACTTTGCAGTGAAATCTTGGCAGACACCATTGCTCTCCTGTGATCCATCCAGTGCTTCACACTCCAGTATAGCAGGTGGAAAAAATGCACTTTTTACATTAGTTTGCCAACTGTAACTAAAACACTAGAAAAAGTACTAGAATAATTTCTTCCATTTCTGCCACCTACTGGACAGGAGTATGACGTGCACATTGTTTTTAAAGCAAATATTTAATCAATTACATCCTTTTGTGTGGAGACGAATTAATGTCATACAGCTTCAGCTTCTACTTGTTACAGAATGTTCTATTCAGAGAATTATTCATTAGCATGATGTTTAGAAAATTATAAAATGGGTTGATTTGCATCACCAAATATATAATATAAATATATATATATAAAACATTTTAAAAACTGGGTGCTTTAAATGTTCAGAGAACATTACAAATTAGCAATTTCATAACTTATAGAGAACATTAGTGAAAGGTTATTAGAACATACTTTTGTCAGCTGGGTACCTGTGGTTCAGGCAACTTTCTTGTGCCCTGTCACTGTCTCACTTATTTTTGCTCTCTCTCTCTTTCACTAACACACACATACACATACAAGCCATTTGCAACAACAGACTTGATCCTAAATACACCATTTCATGCTCTGGAGCTCAAACAGAGCAGAAAAATGAATCCCTGCAAAACAACTCTATCTCTCTGACGAGAGGCCCCACCGAAAATGAGCCCAAATGGTGTGAGGGCCAACAGAAGTTCTTAAAAGCATCTCGGATTTCTGGAAAAATGCACAATATTGAAATGCGGTGGGAGGCCGAGGCCTCCGGTGCATTTATCTGGCTTTTCATTGAAACATTTCCAGCCTGCTGCATTCCCACGTCTCCAGGCAATATCGGTGCGTGCGTTTCTGTGCACAAGCATCTGCAGGGAAGCTCGCAGTAAAGCTCCGACAGCCAATCCGAACGGACACAGGGAGTTTCTGCACCGCTGGTGCTGCCGTATCAGTGTGTTTGCAGATGAGTACATCAGCTCTCGCTTAGCCGATATTACTGGAGATAAGCAGGCAATTTTCCCCACCCTGCACTATACAGCATCTCATTTCAATATGTATTTACAAGCTTGTGTGTGCGCGCGCCTGTGATTATTTTAGAGCCTATTGGAACAGTGAGAGATTTTCTCACTAAGTTTAATCTACAAGACGACATAAGGCTATATAAACACATCTACATTTTCACAAAAGCACACACGCACACATACCCATGCATGCTGCCCATTCAGATTTTAAATGCAGTTTCCAAAAATTTGATAATTAAGTTGCATGATTACTGTAGGCTGAAAGTCAGTCCAATTGAATTGCACCTTCTGCAAATCATTTGCTTTAAATTGGAGATTCATCTAGCCACCCTCATGTTGCAAAATGATTTGTGACCCTGGAGCACAAAACCAGTCATAAGAAGCACGGGTATATTTGTAGCAATAACCAACAATACATTGCATGGGTCAAAATTATCAATTTTTCTTTTGTGCCAAAAATCATTATTATATTAAGTAAAGATCATGTTCCATGAAGATATTTTGTAAATTTCCTACAGTAAATATATCAAAACATAATTTTTGATTAGTGATATGCATGGCTAAGAACTTAATTTGGACAACTTTAAAGGCCATTTTCTCAATATTTAGATTTTTTTGCACAGATTCTAGATTTTCAAATACTTGTATCTCGGCCAAATATTGTCCTATCCTAACAAACCATAGGCTACATCAATGGAAAGCTTATTTATTCAGTTTTCAGATGATGTATAGATCTCAGTTTGCTGTATAGAGCTGCTCTGTTCCACGTGCTCTATTCTAAAGGTAAGTATCATTTAGTTAATTTTATTAGTATTATGTGTGTGATAAGAGTGTGTGTGTGTCTCATACATACATACATACATATATTTCATTACATTAAAATGTAAGTTCAGAATTTGAATTCTGAGTGCTAAATGAAGCTGTTTCATGGCTAGATTATTTAGTTATACTTTTATTTAAATAAATAATAATTTGTTACGTGTTTTTTTGTTTGTTTGGGGGTTTTTTTGGCCATGTATTTCAAAAAAGTACATGACTGCTGATTTGTTATATATTGAAAAACATGAATACAACTTGAATGCCTCAAGGTCTGTACTTTGGTGATAAATGCAAGAGATGTTAGAACAGACAAGATTTTACCTTTGTATTTTTACTAAAAACGTATTTGTAAGAAGGTATGCTTCAGATATGAAAAAAAAAACTATGTATCTATGTAAATCTTTGCTGTCAGCTGTAACACAGCCCTGAGCTTACTACAGTTTTTGTATCAAGCCCAAGGGTAATACGATGACAAGGGTACGGAGTTAAAGTTACAGAAGAATTGATCTTCATTGCACTTAAGTCCCATCCACAGCCTGTTGCTCAGACTGGAGTCACAGTCTCCTAGATCCAATGACTCCACCGGACCGTTTTTTCCCCCTCTCTTCCATTTCCTCACAGACCCAGCAAAAAGAAATATCTGTTACCAGAGTCTTTCCTTCCAGGGTCTTTACGTGTGTGTGTGTGTGTGTGTGTGCACACTTGCCTTATAACTTAAAAAAGCACCTGTGTGTCTTCCTTATACGATTTCAACACATCACATTTAAGCCCTCTGAATTAGATGTGGAGTTAGAGTTAAGCTGAAGTTTGAGCTCGCCGCTCATTTGCTGAGGTTCTGCTTCTCACGGCATCGTCTTGAGACAGCACAGATGCTGTTAACTGTCCAATTAGCTTTGCTCTGATGTACAAGCTCCATGAAGTTCACCATGATGACCTCATTTGAACACAATGAGATGCTTCACTGCATCATCTACTAGCTGTGTCTATTGTATTCAGCTTATATGTTCATTTTTAAACAAAACTCTCCCTGTTGTTTGGATTGTATGACTGCTAGTACATTTTTGGTTACGTTTGGTGACAAAATGACTCGAAAATATCATCAGAAATTAACCAAGCCATTCTGGAGAGCTCCTCAAAGATTCATTTCTAAAAGTACTTTATAAGAGTATTTTATAAGAGCTGCACTATAAAAATTAATATAATTACTAAATATAAAAGAATGAATTATGAACAATAGAATGAAGTCATCAATTGGATTTCAGTGTGTGTGTGTGTGTGTGTGTGTGTTAAATGCTAACTGTAGACAGGTTCCTGTGTGCTTTATGAAGGTATACTGTAACTATAGCACTTACAGGCTAATAAACTTTCTGCCCCAAAGCAGTACAATCTGCTACATTCTCTCAAATGTATTACACACACAAGCAAAAACACACACATGCACATATGTCAGGTTTTTTTTTTCTTTTTTTTACAATCACACCATTTACCTCCTGACAACAATGTGCACCAACATCTCTCAGCCATCCGTGCGACTCTAAAAAGCCTGACCATCAGTTCAGTCCACAAAAATTATTTAATTAATTTAAAAAAAAAATCATCCTTGAAAAGTTTTCGTACACAGCGTCTAAAATTTTGTAAATTGGATCCAAAATCTGACTTCATGAAAAAAAGAAAAATATTGTTTTTCTCCTCGAATTCTTCTAAAATGAACATAAAATGTTTTTTTAAAAAGATATTTTAGGAGAAACAACTGAAACAAAGTTAATGCTTGAATGAATCAGACCTGGAAGCCAAGCGACACTGGGAATCACAATAGCCAAATGTCAATACAGGACGAAGACTTGACTGGGGAAAAGACCCCAACCAAAAATCTGTAGCAACACAAAACCATTCATAGATCTGTGGATCAGTCCACCGAGAGCATACCTCAAACATTAGCCAATTCTGATCTAAATCCAGTCTCATACAGCCAATGAGAAGACCTCATGAAGGAAAGAATTGCCACAAAGTGTGCAGCAAATTATGATTATCTGCTTTTGTCCTCTTTCTTATTATTGTCCCTGTATTTTGTGACCCTGCCACTATGTCCTGTTTGGATGTGGATTTAGACAATCAATGAGAGTGGTCCGCCGCTGTCGGAGCCAGGGTCTTTCTCCTTGTCCCCATCCCTGCAAAGGCGTGCTGAGGCCGGCCACTGTCCCGATTATCTCACACCCCTCTATCACTAATGACCAGACTCCTGCAGGCTGCCGCGTAATTATAATAATGAATAAACGTGCCGGGCATGCAAAGAGAGCGGCCGAAAGGAGAAACGGGAAACAGAGACGGGAATAGAAAAAAGGAGAGAAAGAGCGAGTGAGTGTGATCAATTGTTAATTTTACAAAGTCACTGAGATGTGTCAGCGGTGTCAATAAGTGAATTAATTTGTCTGTGGGGCTCTGGAGTGTAACACCGTATTGCCATGTTCCCTCAGGAGCACGGCCGTCTAACCTCTCGCACTTATTCTCCCTTTCACACACACTGGCTTTTATACACATTAAAACACACACACTTTCAAATCGAACGCCCAAGTTACTCAGCACAGTGAAAAAATCTTTGGATTTACATATGCTCATACACAGACCAGCATAAAAACCCAAACCCTAGTGGCTAGTGGCGTCTTTATCATTTTGCTGCTGGCACCAATGTATGAACACAACAAGACAATCGAGGCTGGGTGTTACAGTGATTTTATCATGTTTAAGAGGGGGTTTAAGCAGTCTGCTTCACTTCTAGTCTAAGAACGTCCCTAAGCTGCAGTAAAATCACTGTAACGCATGGCCTTGAGTGGCTTATGGCTTTAATAATCAGGCTTAATGTCTTAAACACCTTACACTGCGCAGAGATGCACTCACTTCAACGCAGTGAACAAACCAATGCACGTGAGTTCTAGTTAATCACACAGACAATAATGCTAGCCATCATTCAGAACAACCATAGCCGTTACAAACATGCACTATGTTCCTATATCTATGTCCCGCAAGTCTCTTCATAAAAGTGCTTGACACCCCTGAATATGTATTTAAACACATTTTATTACAGCTTGAGTGTTCCACAGTCTGTACTCAGTCTGGATTTTCACCTTCTTTTTTTTTTTGCGTGCGTAGAAGAAACTCACCACCTCTTGAGCTTTCAAATCTCACAATACATTTGAAAGCTCATATGAGTCACCGAAAAGACAAAACAGGTTTATCGATAGAGATTGTTGTGAGTTGACTGAGAATCTCTACAACTGAAAAGCAACATTTCTGTTCCATTTGCTTGAGCCACAAAAGCACTTAAAGCTGGCCACAAAACTGATGCACATTTAATAGGCTTATTCTTTTCGTTCAGAATTGTAACCTGAATACTGAAGGTATTGCTTCACCTTATGCCAAAGCAACCCAATCCACTAAAAGGAGTAACCTATGGTTTGGGGCTATAATGTTCTGTGAAGTTATTGTGTGTGTTGTGTATGTGCGTGCGTGTCTTTTACAAGACAATAGTGCAGGCTTCTGTTCTGGTGTGGTAACACCTCAACATATTTTAATTTAAATCTGACAGCTCTCACTGACACTGCTCAGATCAGACAGAATTCGACGTATCCCATGCTAAAGCCGAAGAGCTTTTTCCTTTAGCCTGTTATTTAAAGCAAATCCCATTGAAATGGGTGTCATCCATTCTAAAAGGAATAAACCAATCCAAGCCGCCACTCAGTGCAAAAAGCAGGAGGCTCTGACGCTATTTAATACCATCAGAGCAGACGGTAAAAATTGTAAAAATAATGGATAGGAATATGAGCCAGTACATTACAAAAAAGAGCAGAACCTTGATACAGTGAAGGTATCAGATGGTACTTTGATATCTGATACCATGTTATTAAATAATTACCATATTCAAATCATGCATGTGGTACTACAAGGTATTTCAAATGGCTCTACTGTGAAACATATCCAAAAACTACTGTACCATGGTGCTTTTTGGCAGCTTTTTGTAATTATGTATGTTAATTATTTCAATATTCTTCTTATTAGTACAGTATTTCTTGGTATATACAATGACTTTCGAAAAAACGTTCAAATGTTCAGGTGATAGATAATTATTTTGCATATTGCACAGATACTCAACTAACAAAAATAAATAAATAAATGAATAAAATTCATGAAAGTGATAGGTTAAAATTATTTTACATTTTTTATTTATTATAAAACTTTATATCATTTTATTAGTAGTTTCTTCTGAGAAGAAAAATTCACAATGAACAAAACAATCAGCTAAACAACAACATGAACGTCACACAATATTACATTAATATTAATAATGAAGGTGATTTTCTATGCAAGATGTTGCAAGTTGCATTTGAATGAAACAAGAGAAAGAAAGGAGTGCCGGTTTCAGTTACCCAGGTGAGCGGCCCAATATAGAGTATTGATATTTACAACAGCAAATATTTGGAAAGATCGAGCCGCTGAAATCAGGTATACCTGACAGCGAAGTAATTAAATTGAAATCCTAAGACTGGTGTGCTACAAGCAAACTTGCTTTAGCATTTTATACGGTTGATGTATTTTTGTCTTAAACTTTTTTTGTTGACTAATATGCCCTCTCAGGCCTTCCTTGTTTTGAAGGTTTCAGGGCCAAGCGGCATGAAGTGACTGCATGAGAGAGGGGAAAATACGAAGAGCCTCCCGAGGCCTGACTCCCTCCAGTGTCTCCGTTTTTCACTGTCAGCACTTGCGGAGCTCAGTATTGAGACCTGCGTCCGGCAGAGCATTGAGGTTTGTGAGGGAAAGAAGAATGAGTGAACTGGGGGAGAAAATGGCCATCAGGGACAATCTCATTTACAGATGAGAGACTCCCCCATCACTGCCTTCTGTTCCTCGTGAATCTCTCACTCTGTCTCTCCCCCCATCATTAATTTCTTTCTCATCCCTTTCGATTTATATCACTCCCTCCTTCTCTTTAATAACCCTCCCACCATCTCTCTTTTTTTGAAGCTCTCTCGCTCTGCCTCTCTCTCCCTGGTCCTTGTCCGTTCTAAGAGCATCCATCCATCACAGCAGCACAGAGAGGACCGGCTAATGCCAGCTCAGAGCTCAGAGAGCAGATCTGACCAGCTGAGCTGCTCACAATCCGTGCCTTATCTATCAGAGTTCCCCCCGAGCATCCCTCATTCCCCCTCTCTATCCCAACACATCCCTCCCTCCCTTGTATATGAACATGACTTGTCCTCCCACGCACCTACTGAGTAAAGGAGAGAATAAAAATATTTAAAATAATATTTTTTATTAAAAAATATAATAAAAAAATTACTGCAGTTGTATATGGGTATATAAGTAAATTAAAAATAAAAACAATCATTATTATTGTTATCAGAAATATTGACTTTTGAAAAAAGGTGACTTTTCAGGATATTACCCCATGTCCCCACTTTTCAAAACGCATATAAATCACACAGAATGGAGTGAATTGAAAATCTGAAATAGCACAAAGTTTCCTGTAAGGGGTAGGGTTAGGTGTAGGGTTGGTGTAGGGCAATAGCACATACAGTTTGTACAGTATAAAAACCATTACGCCAATGGGATGTCCCCACTTTTCACAAAAACAAACATGTGCGTGTGTGTGTGTGTGTTTGCCTTATACTGTATTTCTAAGTGTTATTATGAAATTATGATTTATTATTTATTTTCAAATTTTAGGATTATAATATTAATATTGTCAATATGAAAACCTAGCCTAAACTTCATGGTGGCAAGTCTATTTTAAATAAATAAATAAATAAATAAATGTCCTCAAACAAAATTAGCCTATATGTAATGAACCAAATGATCCCATATAATTTTCCTTAATTCAGTGCAGGAAGTCATGTTGTCATGTGACAAGACAACCATAAAACACAAGAAAAGAAAAGAAAAGAAAAGAAAAGAAAAGAAAAGAAAAGAAAAGAAAAGATGCAGGTGAATTAACACTGAAACACAGAACTGACATCAAAAGAATGAAAACCAATCGACTGCAGGCAGCCGCCCAGATGTGCTCTTGCACAATGCACATGCTCTCTCTCTCTCTCTCTCTCACACACATCTCTCTCAAAGACTGTGATTCAAGGCCCAAATGAAAGGGATGACTGTGCGTGTGATAGAGTTGAAAAAATACAAGTGTAGCTCTTCTTACGCACAGGTTTCATTGAGCAATCTCCGCTGGGCTCAGCTGGGCTGCTTGGCTCTTAATGTGAGTGTCGATGACAATTAAGTCGCTTTACATTCTCACCCAACCTCGGCTCAACTACTGACAAGACTGTCTCTGCGGCGCGCAGCGGAGGACGCGAAACAAAGAGGAAATAATTACTCGCTCTCAATACTTATCGGACAGAACAAATGGCAGGGAAGGGGGAAAGGGGTGGAGATGACGATGAAGAGCAATTACTACATGATGTGAGGAGGCTGGTGCGCTGTCAGTACATCGCGCTTCAGCAGCGCAGCTCTATTGCCTCTCCATTGAGAGAGCATTCACAGCGCCGTTAAAAGCGCCAGATCAGCGAATCTCTCGCAGTGACCGTTTCGTTAGGCGCTAAGCAGCTCAGAAACCCCTACTGATCGTTTATTTAGTCTCTTTACGCACTAAAGTGTTTCATCCAGTGTGCGAATATAATGGCTTTAAGGGGAGGTGACAACTTAAGAATTTATACATAAACTCTGCTAAATTATTAATTCGGGTAAAATTAAGTTTTCGGATGCAATCTGTCGAGGTTCGTTGCGCTGCGCAAATTGTGAGCGCCACTAGTACGGTTAACTAAAAGGCAACAATTAGACTTTTTACAAGTTTATTTGTGGTATGTAAATCAAAACCAAACATGCATAATGGCTTATGCTCGGAAATGGTTACCTTCTCTGACGAACACGACTTTGGTTATGACTGTCTGACTTGCGATCTATGAACATTCATCTATGTTATCTATATTCTAATTTATTATGTACTTAGTTACTTTTACGGCTGATTCTTTATGAAGAAGAGCTTACGGGAGGTTTAAGGTCCCAAAGATGCTGCACAAATGCTGAAAACTGAATATTTCCAGTATGTCCAGGGGCTTGTTTTCTCAAATAGTGCGAAAATACCGCCAAAATGAAAACTGAACGTCATCTTGTCCATGCGCTAAAAGTTATTAAACATTTCAGAACAATAAATGTCAGCGCGCGTTGTGTGGATCAATATAAAAGGTCCCTGTCGCCCTAGGGTTGTTGTGCTCCTTAGCAAGCAAACCTAACAGCGTTGCAATGAATGTTGTGTATTTATAAATCATTTGGTTTGAGGTCTATGCATTGCAAACATGCAACATGCAATATGTGATCCTGCCACTGGAAGAAGAGGATGATGAGGAGGACGAAGAAAGAGTGGGAGGCGCTCACTTAGTACACAGTCACTCGAACAATATGTTAAGAATATTTATGTATTTATTAAAAAACAATTGCATGGTTTCTAGTTGAAATAAATGTTATTAAAAACAAATTATAATATTTTTGCAATTAGTTACTTATGTTTATCAAAGTAGGCCCACACAAAGTTATGCCTTTGATGCCTGTCATGTAAATATAAGCTTGTCACGTGGCATGCGCAGACTGCAGAGCATCGCTTTAAATGCGCTTTTCATCAAGACTTTTTAACAATCGTTTTAGTGTACAATAGCATTGCAATGATCAAAATGCATTCACAAAATTCATCAAACGTTCCATTTGCGCAGATATACCGCAAAAATCAATTAAACGAGATTAAGTTAAGGACTTAATTTAGGAGCGAGCGTCTTTACGCGCTACAGATAACGATGCATTCGGGAACGCATGCTACTTACGTGCGACTAATGCTCTACTTAGCTCTTCTGGAAGCCCAACCAATATCAGTTTGCAGCCAACAACTAATCAATGCCGCTGTTTAAACTGAAGAGCGAACCAAAAGCAATTTACCTCCTTTTATGAAAGCGAGGGCATTCTCCTTGCTTCAAAACGTGGCAGGAGTCCTGAAGACAGATGTTTGTTTTAAATGAGCTTACTTTCTACTCACTCCAGCTCAATAGTCAATAGCCTGTCCGTCACACGGAGAGCAGAACAGACTTCACAAACCGAATGTGCCCATTATTTTACGAATCTCTTCGCCGCACATCACCGACGAGATGAATGAAAGAGGACGGAAAAGAAAAAGCGAAAAGCACCGTCAGCGTTTGAATCTCAGGAAAGAAGTGCGTAAATCCATATGGGGGTTAGTAGACTAATGACCTTATAATGTTCCAGACATGCTTGTTAGGTTATTAACAGCTGTCTTCCTGCGGAACCGCTGGGACTGTGAGTGATGGGGAAGTCTGCGATGATAACTGCGCCTCGCACACTCCTCCCGAGCTGCGATCGATTTGACAAGAGAATTGCGAACTTGCCTTGCTTATTCCGCGCACGTGCGTCGGCTGCACCCCCGCCCCGCGCGCGATCGTTCAAGTGGCCACGCTAACTGATGTCATAGCTTACAAGTGTTGAAGTGAGCGGCTGTACTATAACGACAAGCCTGGCAAAAAGTGAACGAAAAGGTTTCTATTTTTTTACACCTCCAACCCGCCTGCCTCGAAGCGCAGTCGGGTTTCTACCGTGCGCTCAAACAGGTTAATCCTTTGGAGATCGATTTTGTCTGTTTCGTTCAGTCTCATAGCCGGGGACTCTTTAGATTTCTATCATGTGGCAAATGATGTTATCAATAGCCAGTCGCAGCCCGACACCCCCTCAAGGTTGAGCTTGGCAGCTGAAATGAAATCTCCATTGTGAATTGCAAGGGGTTCCATCACAAACACCAGTTCTGGATGCCCGATACACCAAAAGGTCATGTGTAGTTTAGAGGTGTAACATCTGGTACTCCTGAAAGGGTGTATTTTCTCATCATCGCGCTATGTCTGAATTAAGGAAGGATAAAAAGGCCTTGGTTAAGCCACCTATACGCTTTCCATCCTTTGATATGCGTCTCCAATCCCGGCCGTCTCGCCTAGGAAATTGGAATCTTTGTCTCCTTCAGGTATAAAAAAAGAAGAGATGAAAGGGTATTTGGTACAAGAGGAAATATAACCCATTTGAATCCTCATTTTAAAAGTACTGCCATTCCACTCAATATTCCATGCTATTTGTTTTCACCATTGAACATCCTCTTTGGCCTGGACATTTACCTAATAAAATATTAACCACAAACAACCTTGTGCTTTCTAGATGTGTGCTACTTGTTTTCATGGACCTCATGCAAAATTGCTGGCCAATTGCACTTTTGCAAGAATGCATGGAGTCAAATCACATGTTGTGGCGCCATGTGCAGAATATTTAGATGCGGATCACAAGGCTGGTGTATATGAAGTGAGAAGCACACGTCTTTGTTGTTGAGCTGGCCATCCAGTTATCACTGTACGGCCCATCCTGAGGGTCCTATGGCCCACATTACTGTAGATCCATATACTATTTGTTCAAAAGTATATCAGTAAGTATAACCTAATCTGTATCAACAAACTAGTGCATGTGGTAAATATGTAACAAGGATCGGTTGATAACTTGCACTCTTAAAAGTAAATGAGGTTTTTGCAGTGATGCCATAAGAACAATTTCGGATTCCCCAAAGAACCATTTTTTCTTAACGTAAAGAACATTTTATAATCTAAAGAATCTTTTTACATTATAGAACCTTTTGTGCTATAATAGTGTTATAGGTTATTTAAGGAACCATAGATGGCAGTAAAGTGTGTGTGCACTTTATTGCATTATATTCTGTATTTTACTTCTCTATGAGGAAAGGGTGAATAAAATGTGGCTTAATCTATGAAGCAAAAATTCAGCAACTACAACTGGATACAATAGAGTTTGTTTCAGGACCACGGACAGCACATCCTTGCTTTCAGGACTGGACTAACTTTCTTCAATCAAGCAAGTTGGCGACTTCAGGCTAGTTCAGACTACAGCCCCAAGAATGAGTGTTTTGCGTATGGTTTACAGCATTTAATGTACAACTGGCATATGAGAGAATACAAGTCGTAATAATGCTGATAGAGTAGAATTGGAGGAAAGGGAACAAATGTCTTTTATCAGAGAGCTTGTGTTATAGGATCCCCGCTGAGACTTCTTCCTTCTGAGATTGTTCTCTCGGAGGACTGAGCATTATGGAAATGTCTGATCATAACTTGAGGAATATTTCTTCCAACACAATCAATATTTCCACATTTATCCTCTGAAAGAGAACGTTTTCTTGCTTTGTGGGACGCCTGTAGATGTGGGTATGTAAGATGAGCCGTTGGTAATTGATTTATTTCTGTTCAGTGGTGAGATTTTTTTTTTCTTCGTGAGATTAATTAGATTAAGCCACGTTGATACACACAGGATAATGGATATTATGCATAAAGACAATGGAAATGGGTGATGGATGATGACAAACAAATCTAATCTGGGTTCCAAAGCAGGCAAGAATGGGAGAATCATAACTGAACAGTGCCGAAAGATCATTGCGTGGCACTCTGACGAAAGTCAGTGTGAAAATTCATTTCCTGAAATACTGACACCCAGGGAAGACGGATAAAAGAGACTGTGTGTCACATAGAGCAAAAAAAACAGCAGGGCCAGACAGGAAAGTTGGGCCCACAAACAGCCAGACAGATTTTTGCCAATAAATATTCCATTTATATTAAAATCATGCACATCGTGTTTTTTTTTGGACACATTTTGTCTCTCTCATGAACAAATGTGTAAACAGTGGCTTTACCAATGAAAAGCTGACACCAGCTTTTACTTGATGTGAAATTTTATAACATTTTAGTGAAAAAGTACATTCCAGTAATTTGTATTTTAAAATAAAAGCCATTTGCCATCTGTTTCCATTTTTCATTTTATTGCACATAATATTTTATTTAAAAAACAATGTTACACATTCATAATAAAATTATGAACTCTTCTCAAAACCAAGCAGCTCCTTTTTTGCTACTGTAGCTAATACGTTTTGTCAGGTTTGTCAGGTTAGCACGGGTTTGTACATTAGCTAAGCAACTTTATACTGAAAACTAGATATTTTTCTCTTTCTAAAAACACCTTACAGTGTCATGACCTTGAGCAAAAAGGTTAGCGTGACTAAATGAAGTACAACCTTGTCTCTTTTAAAGGCACAGTTATATATCACCATTTTTAAAAGCAATAACAATACTATCTAGTTACACTTCAAATAACAAAACAATCATTTCAAATACTATAGCTTTTCGAAACAGAAAAGGCTTACATTTCGTGGAATGGCCCTTATAATCTCCTCATCATGTTTCATCTCCATACCTGCAGAGGTACAGCAGCGGCTCTTATACATGATGCAGTGTGTAGTGAGGATATATAGAGTTTAGGGAGCACTGTAGAAGTGAGAGGGGAATGAGGGCGGCAATAATTGCTCACTCCCAAACAATTCCACCAGTGACATCCCATTACTTTAAACACGACAAAATAAGGCCACCCGTGCGCGGAGAAAGAATTCACTGAATAAGACATGAAGGGAAAAGGCTGCCGTTATTAGCTGTGTAGGGTTCATCATTAGAAAGCAGTGAGACGGAGCATAATCCTTCACGGCGCGACTATAACTCTCCCGTTACTAGCAGTAATTACAGCGCAAGTGCAGTCTGTGTTCGAGCACATACTCATTTAGACTCTCCATAACAACCGAGAGACAATGGAAGCAACGTTACTTCATCATTTACCTGTGGCAAGTGCATACCCGGCTACAAGATTGTGGCAAAACTCAGTGAGAGAGCATATCTAAAGTGTTAAAACTATTGAAACTGTTGTCCTAAAATGCATATATGACGTCCTGGATATAATTTCACACGTTTTAGCAAAGTTGCAGTTAGGATAAATGCGCGCGCGTGTTGAGTCAGAATCATTAGTGGTGTTATATCGCCATCTAGCGGACTCAAAATACAAGTGCAAGTGATTCTGTAGTTATGTGGTACATTTTCATGACTCATAATATAATATCCATCTTAATAATGTAGTGGATATTTTTATATATTTTTTTAAATACGGAAATATGCATGTTGTGTTATTTTATCATATTTAAGTAACAATAATGGGTTCTTAAAAATACATTTTTGGTTTTTTTTAGATGTTAATTTTTTTCTGCCTATGTCTCTGGGTGCTATGGATATGAAATTGAAATGTATTTTTTAAATTTGGCAATTTATTGAAGAATATTCTTAATTTTCTCCTAATCAAAATGATTGAAACAACTTGGGAATATTGGTCTAAACAAGGTTTTTTTTGTCCTCAAGTCCCCGATTTAGCATAAAGGCTACATCTAGTGATCCGAAATAAAGTTTTTTTGTATTTGTCATTATTTGTCCATATATGTGACCCTGAACCACAACACCAGTCTTAAGTGTCAATTTTTCAAAATTGAGATTTATACATCATCTGAAAGCTGAATAAATAAGCTTTCCATTGATGTATGGTTTGTTAAAAAAAAAAAAAATCACCTTTAAAGTAGTCCAAATGAATTCTTATCAATGCATATCACTAATCAAAAACGACGTTTTGATATATTTACAGTAGTAAATTTACAAAATATCTTCATGGAATATGATCTTTACTTAATATACTAATGATTTTTGGCATTAAAGAAAAATCGATAATTTTGACCCATACAATGTATTTTTGGCTATTGCTACAAATATACCCCAGTGACTTAAGACTGGTTTTGTGCTCCAGGGTCACATATGTGAGAATGATGATGCAATCATATACACAAAAATGTTTTTCATTTCAGTTTACAAAACCATTCAAATACATTTACATTTAGTCATTTTGCAGACGCTTTTATCCAAAGCGACTTACAATTTGGGGAACACATGAAGCGATTCATCTTGAAGAGGCAATCCGACAAAGGAAGTGCTTGTAACACCAAGTCGCAGGCATTGTTTAAATAAGTACAAGCTAGCAAGGGAAGGAATAAGTAAGGAGAAAGAGTTTTTTTTTTGTACAAAACAGATATTTTCAAAAACAGCAAAAAAATAAAACACACACTTTTGAAATATAATTATAGGATTTTATTAAATACTTTGTCTTCAACTCAAACCAGCACTAAAAATTCCGCAACTTTTGTTACCGTTTAGCCACTTTTTAAAGGGTCTGAGGATCTTAACACTGATATTAAAAAAAATACTTTATAAAATGGCGCAATACTGAACCGATATCTCAAGGAGTGCAACAGGACTGGAGTCATGAATCCCTTAACATAGTTTAACATTTACAAAATGACTATTTTAACTGAATACAAATTAAAAAGTAACTGACACTGTAATAAATATGAAGCTGCTTGATCTCCTTTGCCTTAATGCATTAAAACACAAAGTAAAAGTGCTTTAAATGTGGTTTGACGTTTATAAAAAATGCTACCAAACTATGTGGGTGACCTCAACATTATTTCAGTACCCAATCACTTGATTTTCAAACTAAAAGTGCCGTTTAAAAATGTCTTACAACCTTGTAATGATCTACTGACCTGGAATTTATTCAAACCTTTGCCTTTAGGAGAAAAATAAAAGCTGCACTCAAGTCATGTTTTAAAGTGTAGTCTCTAAAAATAAGCCCACATATACTTGAGGAGAGGTATATTAGACCACACAAAATACATCAACATGTCAAACCAATACATCGGAGTCCTTCAACAAGGTACTCAGCATCTCCACGTGCAGAACGTAACAGCTAGAGGATCAGTAACAGAGCAGATGGTTTTGTTTTGTTTTGTGAATTTAAAATGTGTTTTCACATATTAGCCATGCGCTTTTCATTATCACGGCTACATTTACAGAGTGCAGAGATTTGGTAGGAGTGCATTCATCTATCGTCCTGGCAAGAAAGCACTGTGTCTTACAGGCTAGAGTTCATCTCGGGCCTGTTTTGCGCGCCATGCCGGGTTCCGGGTCACATGTTCAGCCGCTAGAAGGACTAACCGCATGAACTCCTCTACATCAAAAGTGTAGTTTGTAAACTTAGGATGTTCCCCAAGAGTAGGATGATGACCCTAAGACAGGACAAAATATCAGTAAACAATATATCATTTTATATATACACACTACCAGTCAAAAGTTTTTGAACAATAAGAATGAAAGAATTCTCTTCTGCTCACCAAGACTCCATTTATTTGATCCAAAATACAGCAAAAGCAGTAATACTGTGAAATATTTTTACCATTTAATATAACTGATTTCTATTTGAATATACTTTAAAATGTAATTTATTCCAGTGATCAAAGCTAAATTTTCAGCATCATTACTCCAGTCTTCACTGTCACATGATCATTCTAATATGCTGATTTGCTGTTCAAGAAATATTTTTCTATTTTTATTATTATTATTGTTATCAATTGATATCAACGTTTTTCAGGTTTATTTGATGAATAGAATGATCCAAAGATCATAATTTATTTGAAATAAAAAGCTTTTGTAACGTTATACACTATGCCGTTCAAAATGTAGGAGTCAGTATAATTAATTTTATTTATTTATTTATTTATGGGAAAGAAATTATAGAAATTAATACTTTTATTTAGCAAGGATGCTTTAAATTGATCAAAAGTTATGATAAAGACATTTATGATGTTACAAAAGATTTCTATTTCAGATAAATGCTGTTCTTCTGAACTTTCTATTCATCAAAAACCTGAAAAAAATTACACTCAGCTGTTTTCAACATAATAATAATAAATGTTTTTTAAGCAGCAAATCGGAATATTAGACTGATTTCTGAAGGATCACGTGACTGGAGTAATGATGCTAAAAATTGCATTTTAAAATATATTCAAATAGAAAAAATTATTTTAAATAGTAAAAATGTACTACTTTAAAAAACGTTAAACATCTTACTGTTCAAAAACTTTTGACTGGTAGTGTGTAATATCATAATTAATAGAAATGATATAGAATTTTTTCAAATAGATAGTATAGCTTGCTAATAGGAAGTTATGCCACTAGTTTGAAGGTACTGACATGACTTAAACTGAATGTGAATGTTACTGCACATAGGAATACTGGGATTAAATATAGTAAACTGGAGTGAATCCAGACAGTGTTGTGTGTGCTCTCCTCACCTTATCCTGGGGGAACACTTTGTCCCTTTTCTGCCAAGTCATGTAATGGACTCCCCTCAGTCGGGCCAGATCACGGTAGCAGCTCTCATCTTGACAGTTGTACCTGTGGAATACAGAAAGAGGGATGTTTTATGTCCCAAACTTAGCAGGCGGTGGCCCACAAAGCCTCCACAGACTCCGTTTGATGGATAACTGTTTAATTAGGCTGTATTTCACTGTCACAGTCAGATGCTTCCCTCCTCCGTAACACACATTAAAAAAATACATCGTACAGCACAGAAGCTTGACTGCATCCACATGAGTATTGGGTAGATGTATAACATGACATGAGTGTCAGGCGCACAGATGAACACTGGGGAATATGTCTTAACACGTGCAGATAGGTGTCAAGGAAAAACAGCGCCCTGAAGCGAATCGTGATGTATTCATTTATCAGTAGAGAAACAGAAAGACACTTTTTTACAGTGCAAGGATGCAACCAAATGTTCACAATTGATGGTTGTCAGGGGAGTCTAATGATAAAATTGTAAGAATCAGTCATTGGGAAAACCTGCACCGATCGCCCACTTTGCGGTTTCTGATGTTCTTTGAAGAGTCATTGGGAATAAACGTTGTTTATTAAAAGTTTCTAAGCTCAAAATAACCCGTTTGGTTGCGTTAATACTACAAACATGTTCAAAGTGTGACTTCAGAAATGATATAAACATTATTTAAACACTGTAAACTGTAACTGAGAACTGTTTATATGAACGCAGAGGGTTTTAAAGTGCTTTAGTAAAAGTGAAGAAGTATTTACATTCCTCAGACTGACAGTGGACTGTATGGCTGTCCACACAGATCATTAAGAAAGCAGAGAGATACAAAAGCCACGTACAATTCAAATATGACGGCCCAGTCGGGAAGAAAGAGGAGGTGGGTCAGTCCAGCTCCATGCATCCCAATGAAGATATCAGAGTTGTGCGTGACGCGGATCTGCTCCAGAAACGGCATCTCCCTACAAATACACATCAGCATTCAATCACGCATGCACCGAACTCCACCTTCTCCAAAGAAATCGATACATTTAAAACCAACATAGACTGAATCACGCACTTGTATTTGTAATCCACCAGCTTGACCTCGAATAAAGGCACAGTCTTCAGGGCATTGATAAGCTGCACACACACACACACACACACATACACACAGCAGGGATTCAGAGGGTGATTAACGAGACCTCAAACTCATGTGGACAGAGGCCAAGTAAATCAAGGCTTTTTACCAAGCAGGGGTCTCCAGCAAATAAGAGTTTAAATGGGCAGTTACGGAAGCAGAGTGATAAATCAATGATGAGCAAAGAGAGAGAGAGCACTCACCTCCTGCTGGTTTATTATCCGACGGTACTCAGTGCTTCTTGCCAACAGTGTGACACGGACTTGGCCCTCCTGACAGAGCAGGAGGACATCACAGATTTCATTCATATTTCAACACACATTTGTTTCTTAATATGAATATATAGGCTATAATATATTTTATAACATTCATAATCCAGTTTCAGGTATAGGAATGTATCATTTAAACCTTTATTTAGGAGGGAAAAGAGAAAGTAAATATGGGGAAAGAAAGAACCGGGCCTTATTGACAAGTACAAAGACAATAAAAGAATAAGTTGTCCAACACCTCCATCTAGTGGCAGATAGTGTAATCATATCAATAACTTAAAAAGTACATCATATAACTACACTATAAACATCCATTAAAATTATTATTATTATTTTTTTTTTTTTTGAGTAGGCGGATTTGCAGTAATGTTGAGATGAATGTCATATATATATATATATATATGTATACATACACACACACACACACACACACACACACACACACAAACATATATATATATATATATATATATATACACACACACACATATACAGTCATGGCCAAAAATATCGTCACCCTTGGTAAATATGATCAAAGAAGGCTGTGAAAAGTAATCTGCATTGTTAATCCTTTTGATCTTTAAAAAACATTTTTTTTTTATTATTTAAAATGGGGGGAAATATCATTATGAAATAAATGTTTCTTCTCAAATACACACTGGACACAATTATTGGCACCCCTAGAAATTCTTATGAGTAAAATATCTCTGAAGTATATTCCCATTCATATTCACAATTTTGAGCACTCCAGGGTGATTATGAACATGAAATTATCCAGCCATGGCTTCCTGTTCCACAGAAATATAAATAGGAGGGAAAACAAACCCAAATTCCCTTAATCATCCATCACAATGAGAAAAACCAAAGAATATATTTCTGATGTGCAGCAAAAGATAACTGAGCTTCACAAATTAGTGAAGTGGCTTTAAGAAAAGAGCTAGAGAAGTGAAAATTCTCATTTACACCATCAGGGCAATAATTAAGAATTTCCAATCAACATACAATGTTACGAAACTGCCTGGAAGAGGACGTGTCTGTATTTTTGATGTTGTGGGCCTATATTTCTGCTGGAGGTCCTGGACATCTTGTTTAGACACATGGCATCATGGATTCTATCAAATACCATCAGATAAAAAATCAGTAAGTGACTGACTCTGTTAGAAATCTTATAATGGGCCATGTTTGGATCTTCCAACCGTACAATAATCCAAACACAAACCTCAGAAACAACACAAAAATGAGTCACTGAGCACAAAACCAAGCTTCTGCTGGCCATTCCAGTCCTCTGACCTGAACCCTATAGAAAATGAGTGGGTGAACTGAAGAGAAGAAGCACCAACATGGAGCTGGGAATCTAAAGGGTCTGGAGTGATTCTGGATGAAGGAATGGTCTCTGATCTCTTGTCAGGTGTTTTCTAACCTCATCAGGCATTAAAGAGAAAATTTAGAGCTGTTAAACTGGCAAATGGAGGTTTCAAAAATTATTGAATAAAAGGGTGCTGTTAATTGTGGCCAATGTGTATTAGAGAAAAACATTTATTTCATAATCATATTTTCCACCCGTTTTAAATTATTATTATCCAATGAAAGGTTAGATTTTTGTGAATTTTTTAAATAAAAGATCAAAAGGATTAACAATGCAGGTTAATTTTCACAGCCTTCTATGATCATATTTACCAAGGGTGCCGATATTTTTGGCCATGACTGTATACACATACATATATACAATATATATGACATTCATTTAAAAATTACTCAAAAAGTTATAATAATTTAAATGTATATTTAAAACGGAATAAAAATAACAATTATCATGTAATAATTATTTAAATGTATAAGAAATACAATTAATCTAATATAACGTACAATTATAAATTAATTATTATTTATTTAAAAGTATAAGAGTTTTTAATATTTAAATAAAAATAAATAATATAACATGAAATTATAATTTAATTAATTTATAAATAATAATGATAATAATAATTAATTTTAATATAATAATTGTTTATTTAAAATTATATAAATAAAAATATAAAATATCAAAAAATCAACGAGTTTATGTCAGGAGGATGAGATGGATGAGTTTATGCGCATAATTTCAAAATTAATGCATTAAAACAGTTCATATAAATTGTGTTCATATATTTTAGTATTTCATTCAGAGAGTATGACTGTTTCTCAATGCTACTATGAGAATACAGGGATCAAATCATGATCTGTATTTGTGTGTGTGTGGATTCAAGTATGTTTACCTTCGGTCCATCTTGTGAGACACCAAGTCGATAAAGTACATGCTGGGAAAACGCCTTGAACAGGCCCTCGCTGTGGCAGTCAGAGATCTATCAAATTACACGCGCACACACACACACACACACACACACACACACACATACATCTGTCAGTTAAATCTTCTTTACATCATTTGCACACAGAGGGCAGAGGCACACAATCATTAATATGAGGATGATTTGAGCGACAGCACCAGATGAGTTCAGTCTCACACAAGGCAAATGTTCTATATCACACACACAGCATCCACCGGTGTCACGCAGAGACGCATTAACATAGACAGATGACAGCAGATGAACATGATGAGATGAACAAATGCTAAACGGGGGGAAAAAAAGAAACAAATGAGAGCAACAGAGGCGTGTAGGATACATACAAGAGGAGTGTTGTAGAAAAGGCCATATCGCATTCTTGGAAGGAGTGAGAAAAATGCGTCTCTGAAACACACCTGTGAACAACGCACTTTTAAATTAACACAAAAACACTCAGATGCTGAGAAAAATGTGAAGTGATATGGAGCAAATGCCTTTTACCCTTTTGGAGTCAAAGTTTTTGAGGTGAATGATGTCATAATCGGTAAAAGCCCGCCACGTTTCGCTGAACAGGTCTCCATATCCATACAAACTCTGATAGAGAAAACAACAAAATAAATAAGACTTCAAACAGCTGATAAATATGCAATTGTCACAATAATCCACAGGTGATCAACATTACTCAAGTCCATCAATTAACATCTTGTGAAGTGAAAAGAAATAAATGTATCATTAAGCAGTCCATAAACAATAAAAACATTTCCATTTCCATTCCATGTTGTCCTCTCACATCAAAATCTACCAACATATTTGTTTAAAATAATTTTGGACCGTCTTCTCTTGTAAACGCTGCTTGGTCTGTGCATATGTCTCTCCTTATCAGACGAGCAACGGTTTGAAGTTAAAAATTATTAATGATGGATTAGTTTATTAAAAACCCACTATTTTTCACTTCACAAGACATGATGTACTAGAGTCATGTGGATTACTTGTTGATGTTTTTATCAGCTGTTTGGACTCTCATTCTGACGGCACCCATTTGCTGCAGAGGATCCATTGGTGTCATGTAATGCTACATTTCTCCAAATCTGTTATGATAAACAAACAAACTCATCTACATCTTGGTTGGCCTGTGGATGAGTGCATTTTCAACATATTTTACATTTTGGCTTAATTGTTCCTATTTTTGGAATAGACTTTTTATTAATTATAATTTTAAATGTTAAATTAATTAGAAATTTCTTTCAAAATTATTTTCTAAATAGAAAGTTTAATAGAACAACAATCTTTTTAAATATTATAAATGTCTTTACTGTAACTTTATGGAACTCCTTATGGAAGGAAACCCTTTTTTTTTTTTTTTTCTGAAAAACAAAATAGTAGTAGTAGTAGTAGTATAATTTATTTAACGCCATGTCAGCATCTTGGGCTATTTTCATGGCAAAAACAAATAAAAAAAACACAAGTAAAACAAACACAAGTTATATTACACAAGATTTTTTGAAAAACAAAATCTTACTGACCCCAAACTTCTGAACAGTACTGTATGATAGCTTTATGAAACCAAATCTCATTGACATTTCTGCATACTCAAAATATCGGCCACTACACAAACTCTGATCCTTTCATAATCTCTCTTCATCTTCTATTAAAACTACAATCCAACATGACCATTCAAAGTCTGGACACATGCAATATAATATTATAAAAAGAAGTCTCCTTCTTTCTCCACACCCCTCCATTCTTCCTTCTCTTCCTCACCCTTGAAATAACAGCATGTGAACAATAGGCAGGATAAGGTTTATTTTCAGCCCGCATTTTCCTTTTTATCTTTCTCTTTTAGGATCTGCACACCTCCTGAAACTGTGGCAGTCGGTTTAAACAGCAAACTTTGTTACAGTGTTTTCTGACCCTGACAAGTAAGAAACACCTGTTTGTAAGAAATGCTCTCTGGTTGATTTACTGAAGAACATACTAGAAGCAAACAAAGTTTGTGTGTTTAAGAGAAATGAATACTTACTGTGTCCCACATAACAATGTTTATGTCACGGCTGAAGGAATTGTTGAGGTGCTGAGAGATGTAGAGGTTGACAAAGTCACAGAAATGATGGTACATGTTCACTCCTGTAAAAGACGAGCAAAACATGCACTTTTTTTAAACATTAGCTTTTGTGAAGACTAAACAAAAAACTCTAAACTCTAAATAAAAAATTTCACAAAACTGTCACCTGCATCCAGCTTCATGAAGACGGTTGGTCTGTCAATTATAACATCACAATGGCCATCATCCAGGGGGTGGAAGTCAAGCTCTGAGTATGTCTGCAGTTCAGCAAACCTGAGAGAGAAAAACAACACATACTGTACTTAAAAGTCTGTTTACTCAAGTTGTATGGGCCATTTTTATGGCACTTTTTGGAAGTGAAAGCCAATGATCATGATCTATTATATGAAAAAGAGTTGCATGAACAGTCTTCAAAATATATTTTTTGGTGAACAACAAATGAGGTGAGTAAACGATGACAAAAAATGGGGGCATAAATATCAGGAAATATTAGCACATATACATTATTAAAATGTTTGAGAATGGTAATTTATGTTTTTGAAAGAAGCCTATTTTGCTCACCAAGACTGCATTTATTTAATCAAGAATACAGCAAAATTGTGAAATGTTTTTACATTTGTAACTTAACTTATATTTGAACATATTTTAAATATGTCATTTACTCCTGTGATGCAAAGTTGAATTTATTCTAATATGCCGATTTGCTAATCAAGAAAAATGTCTTATTATCATCAATGTTGAAAACATTTGTGCTGCTTAATATTTCTGTGGAAACCATAGTACATATTTTCAGGATACTTTGATAAATATGTAAGAAATGTAATGGATCCTTGCTGAATAAAATTAAGATTTTTGAAATACATTACTGACCCCATTTTTCAAAGTTTGTATTAAAATATCATTCATTTACCTCAATAATTAATTGCATATACAGTCATGGCCAAAAATATCGGCACCCTTGGTAAATATGATCAAAGAAGGCTGTGAAAATTAATCTGCATTGTTAATTCTTTTGATCTTTTATTAAAAAAAATTCACAAAAATCTAACCTTTCATCGGAGAATAAGAATTTAAAATGGGGGGAACTATCATTATGAAATAAATGTTTTTCTCAAATACACATTGGCCACAATTAACGGCACCCTTTTATTCAATACTTTTTGAAACCTCCATTTGCCAGTTTAACAGCTCTAAATGTTCTCCTATAATGCCTGATGAGGTTAGAAAACACCTGACAAGAGATCAGAGACCATTCCTTCATCCAGAATCACTCCAGACCACTTTAGATTCCCAGCTCCATGTTGGTGCTTCTTCTCTTCAGTTCACCACTCATTTTCTATAGGGTTCAGGTCAGAGGACTGGAATGGCCATATCAGAAGCTTGATTTTGTGCTCAGTGACCCATTTTTGTGTTGTTTTTGAGGTTTGTGTTTGGATTATTGTACAGTTGGAAGATCCAAACATGGCCCATTATAAGATTTCAGTAAGTCAGTCACTTATTGATTTTTTATCTGTTGGTATTTGATAGAATCCATGATGCCATGTGTCTAAACAAGATGTCCAGGACCTCCAGCAGAAATATAGGCCCACAACATCAAAAATACAGCAGTATATTTCATTGTACACATGGGGTACTTTTATCTGTGTGCAGCAAACCCATCTTGAGTGTTTGCTGCTAAAAGCTCATTTTTAGTTTCATCTGACCATAGAAGCCAGTCCCATTTGAAGTTCCAGTCGTGTCTGGAGTTTGTTTTGGATGAGCTAGAAGAATGTTTCTTGAAACCCTTCCAAACAACATGTGGTGATGTAGGTGCTGTTTGACAATTTTTTTTTTTTTTTAGGTTTTCTGACCCTGACACTCAATATATATATATATATATATATATATATATATATATATATATATATATATATATATATATATATATATATATATATATATATATATATATATATATATATATATATATATATATATATATATATATAGAGTGTCTCCGAGTGAAACATATGCAAGACCACCCAAACCCTATATATATATATATATATATATAGTTTATCAATCTTAGTTGTTAAATGTTGTGTAACACGTAATGAAAATATTAACACAAAAACAACCATTAAATTTTTTTTAATTATCAATTTTTTTGGACATTAGTTATTTACCAAGACTGAAGAGGACTCTTGTGTGTCCCTTCTGCGGCTAGTGCTTTACTATTAAGGCTGCAGTGACCACCAATCTCACCCCGTTCCAGGAAATCCTCTTTATACCTGCAGTGACATAGAGGAAGAGAGATGGAGAGAAAGGAAGAAAGACAGCTCATTTAAACAGGAAATTCTCACAGTTCTGCCAAACAGAAAACAATATCAGAGTTCTGCATTTTCCTTGACCTCAAACAATCCTAGAGGAGGTCCACTGACCTCTCATGACCTCTGCGGGGACTCCTCAGGTCCAGGTACAGGTTTATGGCCCTGCAGAACCGCATATGACTGGTGCACTTCAGAGAGGAATCACCCTTAAAAAAATGGTTTTTAACTTGTATTTGCATGTTTGTTTCTAGCATTGTTTAGACATGTTGAAGCAGTGATATTTAAAACAGCCCTTAGTGCTCATTGGCTCAAAGCTCTGGAGGTGGGCCAAGAACTTCAGCTACAGCAAATGAGGTGAAAAAGAACACAGAGGTAGAGAATGAAGGAGAAGAAAACTCACAGGACTCAACGGCTTGCACAAAGTCTTCATCTCACTGAGACGCTCCCTCACATAACCAAAATCTGCCTGCTTCCAGAAGAGTTCCTGGGCTGCCTGAATCGAGTTTGCCCTAAAGAAAGACAACAAACAGTAGCACTATTTGGAGTCGCAAAAGACTCTGTATTGAAAGGAAAGTCCTAAGATAAAGTTTGTTATCAGTGCTTGAAGCGCTTGAGTGACACAGTGGAAGAATAGGCTGTGCTCAAATGTTCAGACTTGTGTTAGCTTGTATTAGTGTTGGATTAAAAGGAACGCAACTTTGCTTTCTATGGGAAATAGAGCTTGCAGAGCAAAATAAGGAAGTAAGTGTGTAAGACACAGGTGTAAAGAAAGTGAACTTCAACAACAGTTGAGAGAACTCCAGCTGACATGAGGCTTCAAATAGTGACAGCAGTGATATACATCCTCTTCAAAAATATAAATATTCAACATGTTTTGTCATGGCAATTGTCCACTTCAATGAAGGTATGAGATAAGTTTTTGAAGATTTATTTTCTTGCAAGAAAATGGTCTACAGTCATACAGTCATTCATGTTGGCTGCAGAGTGTGACAAAGAGGAAAAAACCCGACTCAGCATTTATACTCTAATCAAATCAGGATGCTTCTATCTCATCCAATCATAATGCATATTCAACATACGTGTCCATTTAAGGTATCTAACTATGTCCCATAGATGAGTTTCTAATGAAAATCATCTTCTTAGAAGTGAGCATATAGGGCAGGGCGGTCCAAACTCAGTGCTGCAGAGTTTAGCTCCAACTTGCCTCAACACACCTGCATGGAAGTTTCTAGTATGCCTAGTAAGACCTTGATTAGCTGCTTCAGGGTTGGAGCTCAACTCTGCAGGACACCGGCCCTCCAGTACCGAGTTTGGACACCCCTGATATAGGGTCTCAAAAATAACACTTCTTGTCTCACTCTCAGCCACACACACATTTCCTGTTGTTCGTTTAGCACATCAGAATAACTCAAGCAAACTGATGAAGCACTCAGAGTCTCTAAAGAACGCTCTTTAGTAGAGAAAAGCAAATAATAATAACATTTCCCCCACATGATGTGTACAGTTGTGTTTCTTACACAAACATAACTGGGTAACACTTCACAATAAAGTTTTGAACAAGTTAAAATGCAGAACTGTTTTCAACATCGATAATAATAAGAAACGTTGAGCACCAAATCAGCATATTAAAATTATTTCTGAAGGATCGTGTGACACTGAGGACTGAAAAAATTGCTGCTGAAAATTCAGCTTTGCCATCACAGAAATAAATTACATTTTTAAATATATTAGAGTAGAAAACAGTTCTTTTAAATCATAAAAATATTTAACAATATAACTGTTTAGGTATAGGCAAATACTGCTTGGTATCTAAATATCTGCTTAAATATCATTTCTGTCATCATTCATTAACCTCATGTGATTAGGAAAATATAAAAGTGTTTAAAAAAATGTACATATTTGACTTCTTTGAGTAGGTCAGCAAAGAAAAGCATACCATCCCGAGTCAAGACTGGTGCACACAGGATAGCTGAACATGTGCTCAGGGGAGCAGCTCTTTTCATAACCCCAGCAGGCCTTCTTGAGCAGCAGAGCATCCTGCCAGCCAACAGAGACACACAAAGCTAAGAGAACAACCTGTTTATAATCACCTACCGCATATGCACAACATTAAATGTTAGTGATAAAGTCACAAGCAACAGAGGCCAAAATGAACAGCCTCCATTGCCCCGTTTGAAAACTATTATAGCTGACGCATGACAATGTCCTTGGAAAATATCCCACTGATTTTTAAACCAACTTCAGCAGACATTCCATCAGAAACAAGAGAAAATAGCTTACTTTAAAAGGGCAAAGCAGGTCCTCCTTGCAGAGTTTGGCCAGTCGTTTGTTGTTGTGCAGAAAGAAAGGAATATGCTGCTGAGGCAGCGCCAGGCTGCTGTAGTCCAGCTGTGGCGTGCGGCTGCTGTCCTGCCCGCTGTCTGCGGCGGAGATGGTTTTATAAGTGCAGACCAGGCACAGAGCTACCAGCAGCAGCATAGTCCCTCAAGCCACATGGAAGGAACCACACTGGCTCTCAGCACCTACAATCATTTATGAGAAAGGCAGAGAGCGAGAGAGAGAGAGAGAGAGAGAGAGAGACACACAGAGAGAGAGAGAGAGCACACAAGAGTGTCTAGAGAAAGAAAACGAATGGTTTACAGGGGAGGACAAACACCAAAGCTCTGGAAGTAACCATAGTGTGGGAACCTGCAAATGAACGGATCTTTCTCCATGTGGAACTCCTACCACAGGAAATATTAGTGACCTTTTTCCTTCCATTGTTTAAGCAATAAGGCCAGGACTGAGGGAAATTAATAGAAAAACAAGTATGCATTCTGCTCATAGCTGATGCACAAGGACCGTGGGAATTACAGACATATATAAGTTATGACGTAAATGATGCATGTAATATATTCTCTGATCTGGGGTAATTTTAAACCACAGCAGTGAGGATTTCTATATAAAATCATTATGAAATTCTAGTTTCTGACAGATTAGATATATAAAAATGCTCTGTAAGATCATTAACTATTTTACTTATCCATATTGCCCAAGTCTGTTATTGTTTTTCATCAGCATTATCACAGTGTATCTGAATAGAATCAGCCAAAATAAATTCACTGCTCACAATTGATCACAGATCATTTCTTAATTACACACACATTATTAATACTGTAAAAGCAAGTTTTAAAATTGTTTCATTTCCCATTTTTATTACAACCATTATTAACAACCTAGTTTGTTGTATGTGGTTTTGTAACTTTCCAGCAATTAACATTAAATATAAAAAAAAAATGAAATTAAATAAATAAATAAATACATACATACATACATAAAAATAAAATCGAGCTTTAATTATAGCTCAGCAAATGCTGGGTTGTATTTTTTTTTTTTTTTTTTACAGTACAAATTTTTTTTTTTAAATGAAACCTTTTTTTCATAATAGATTAATTTTATATTAGGTACTATTTGATCAAATAAAACATAGTTATAAATAGTTACCACAGCATAAACATAAGATTTCTGACTTTAAAAATAAGTCATGGGACATGTGTAATGTGTCATTTACTAGTAAAGTGATTTGTCAACAATTATAAATGAATATACTGTTAGTATATTAATAAAAACGAATATTTTCTCTTTATAACTGATATTTAGGTAGAAGCTATGGTGATTTTTTTGCAAGAGAAAATTACTACATTCTTTGTGTTGCCTTGTAATTATGACAACGTAATTACAGATTTCATGATTATTAAAAACCCTTGGGGAGGAAAAACACAACCAGGTGTGCAAATGCGACCAGAGAACTCCAAATGAACCCATTAACTAATCAAAGTTTACAATAAAACTCATTGTGTTATATAGACGATGACAGAAAGATTCTGACAAGCTTCTGGCATTAATTAAAATAAATGCCTTGTTAATTACTTATGATTTACAGTAGTAACAATAGCTGTACTGTATGATTAGCACGCGCTGTTGATCTATTAGACTCGTAACGTCTAAATGCAGTGTCTAATGCGATCTGTCTAGACTGAGCAGATCAGTTAGATTAACAAAGACGCACTGTACTCCGATCCCATACGCTTCATGTTGCAGCTCAATTACAAATCCTGCAGAAGAGTAAATGTACTGGGTTTTAAACCTCTGAGTTACTGTACTACATTGTAAAAGTTAGTGATACCATAAGTTTTTTTTTCTTGGTTAAAGGAAGCAGTCAAACTATAGAGCTGCAATTCCCATGCAACGACACACAACAATGCCAAAATAACACACAACAAAAATAATAATAGTGCAAACTAAGTCGGGAACCGCAGCAACCACAAAGACTTGACACGTTGCCAGGGTCAGAGGCTATCACAGCTGTCCCAGCATCAATCTATCAATATATCTGCTGCCTTTTCTACCGCAAAACACACATGCCAAAAATAGTAAATGCAATTTATTTTGACTTTTAGTAATTCGGAAATAGCTAAAGTGAAAAAAGTCAGAGCGCTAACAAAAAAGTAATTATATGCTTACCTCCTTGGAGAAACTAAGGAGAAGCAGTGGGTGCATTTAGGGATGCAGTCGCCATACTACCGGAAACTATCAGCCGGCATGTGCTACAGTTAAGAACCGCAAGAGGGCGCAAGAGTAGATCCTAAATTTACACTGTTGGGGGGGGGGGATACATTCTCCGCGATTATGTGCTGTAGATGTCCGAGAAAGCTCAACAGTTAATAATAATAATAATAATCGTTACAACTAAAAATACTAAATGAAAAAGTTAAAAACAATCAAGCTGGAAAACAAAGCAGAGCTTAATAATAATCATATTTGTTACTACATAATTAAAGAATATCTTAGTAACTACATTAATAAAGCTAGAAAACATTAAAGCAGAGATTAATAATATGTATGTTAATATAACAACAACTGTAAAATAAATGAATAATAGTAGTAGAAATAATAACATTCATTACCATATAATTAAAAACAATATCTTAGTAATTATACATTAAAAACATTAATAAAGCTGAAAAACAAATTAAAGCAGAGATTATAAATAATATATTCGTTACTATATAATTAACATGAATTGTTAAACATTAAAAACAATAAAGCTGGGAAACAAATTAAGACAGAGATTAATAATAATAATAATAGTTACCATATAATTCAAAATATCTTAGTAATTAATAAACATTAACAAAGCAGGAAAACAAATTCAGTCTGCCCAATACATATCTCTTACTTTATTTACATGTGTGCATAAAACTGACAACAGACAGTCTTGACTGTAATTTATGATTTACAGGGATCATATCTCATAGAATATGACAGTTTTCCTGGATCCCCTCATCCTCATCACTAAAACTCAATCAGCATGAGATAAAAACGAGTGCAAAACTTCACTTTGAGTCTACTAAGGATGCGGCACACCGCAGTAATCTGGACAGCATATTTACTTGTCTACAATGAAAAGAGACAGTCAACAGCAAATCAACTGCTTACCAGTAAGATGCGCAGTCCAGAGGATGAAGATCAGAGGAAAATATAGCCATTCATTCATTCTGATTATAATCCAATCGTGTAAAGCCTGAACTCATAAAGTCTCACTTCATTGTGCAAATTCAAGAGTTAAGAAACCACCAAATGTAAACACCTATACACGAAAAGATCATAATAGAATTTCCTAAACCAAACATGTTTATTAAATGAGAAAAAAAAATCAAATAAAATCCCACAACCGTGAGAGGAATCTTAAATAACTATATCACTGATCCTTGAAATATGTTGGACGAACTCTTCTCTCAGAATAAAATAGATTTAAATGACTTGGTCTTTTATTACCAACACTTTTGAGATGTGAAGTTCTGTTTACAGTTAGTGTGCGTCAGTCCATTTGCAGAGTCAATTATTTTTGATTTTTTAATAGTTCATCTATTTGCGTTTTGTACATGTTCTTCACATCCTCTAGGTCCAGACGCAGCTCTTCTGCCTCCTCTGCCTTCTCTCCATACATCTGCAGAATTGTGTTGTGCCTTTGTTCTAGCTCCTGTGATGAACAAAAAGATATGATTAGTGTTTAACTACCAGAATAAAAGTCCAATGTGCTCGTTAGCAAACAGATCATGTATTCATGTACTGTATTTTTTTTAATCAAATAAATGGAGCCTTGATGAGCATTAAAAAAAAAAAAAAAAAAAAAGATTTATATATTTTTAATTATTAAACACAAACAACCTTCAGTTGCACTTTCAGTTTAGGGATTTCCTTCACTTTACTCTCCATCTCATCGTTCTGATTGGTCAATCGCACCAGTTCCTCTGCCATGACAGTGCGGCTTCTCTCTAGACCAGCAATCTCCATCTTGAGGACGACCAAAAGAATTATAATACAAATTAGAACATTAATTCCACAACCAGTTATAAAACACAATCTGGTTATAAACATGGACGATGTAATTATACACAGAATTAATTCTAGTGAAAGACCAAGGCATACCTGCAGCTGGGCAATCTCACCCTCTCTGAGTTTGAGCTGAGACTGCAGGCTCTCAATGACGCTGGATCCACCACCCAGTCGAGCTGCCTCATATAGGTTAGTCCCACTGATGGACATGGTCATGGTGCTGAAAGAATGGTCGAGAGAATCCTCCTGCTGAAAAAAAACACAGAAGCCAGGTGAGGTGATGACAGAATGTGAGATATCTAGGAGGAGAAAAGTTTCACTGCATCTGAATAAGTGTGGACAGGGGTGAGATGAATATACCTGTGAGAAAAGGGAGGAAGGTAAGCCGGCATGCTCAGTCCCACTGACAGAACTGGAACGGGACAGTGTAGGAGAGGAGGATGCTGGAGCATCAGTCACAGACAGACTCAGAGACTTCCTCTCCTGATGAAACAAAAACAGAGACTAGTTGATTTTACTCTACTCAAAACGTTTATCTTGGACCCCATTTAAAATGGTTAAAGCTGCAGTCCGTAACTTTTTTTGGTTAAAAATGATCTGAAATCAATATTTGAGCAAGTACATAACCAGCCAGTGTTCAAAACTATTGCAATACTTTAGTCCGATTCACAACTGTTATCTCATAATAATGTTTTCTAGGTTTCCGTGGGAAATTAAGAGTATGGCACTGCATCATTACTTCACGTCTGTAAATATTCAAGTTTTCCTGGCTAGTAGGTTATAGCACGTACGGATGCTGCAGGTGGCGCATCGTTTATAGCCTTTTCTCAGCTGGAATAATTAAATGTATCATTTTGATGGCGGATTGTAATCCAGAAAGTATTTTGTGTTTATGAAACACATGTGAATGAATTTAAATTATATTCCAGTTTTAAATGTGCTTCCGATTACAGATACCTGAGTTTACACAAGATTTGTATTTTAAAGAAAACCAGTTCGAAGGGAGCATAGTTTGCTTTTTGGGTTAAAAGAATTTCTTAATATGAAATTCGAATGGTATGACAATTAGATTAAACTGTACAGAAATTGAAATCTACACGCTAATACACGCTATACTCATAGTGAGGCAATGCTGATGTTGTTAATTCCAGAATAAAGTATAACAATAATAATAATTTGCACGATTTGATGTGATATGAGCTAACCGATCTTTAGATTAAATCACCATTGGTAGCGTGATTTATGGTAACGCTTTTTTCCTCAGTTGGTCAGAACAAACGTGACTGACTTGTAACTTACTTGTTCAGATGACAATATCAGGTGAAAATTCTTATTTGGGTCATAAATTCCAAGACGTAGACTAATCTGTGATTGCGAAGTACAGTAAATATATCCACACCGGTGAGGTGACTGACTGCCACACATTCACCTCAAAACATTAGATTCATCCGCGCTGGAGCCGTGCCGACTCACAACCCCACACAAGGAAGATAATTCCTCAAAAAGCAGCAATTCCAGGTTTTCAAATATAGATGGCGACAATGAGGCAAAACTTACGGACTGCAGCTTTAAGTAATTTCAAGTAATTTCTGAGGAAAACATTATTAATTAAGCAGATTCAGAACAGGTCTTTTCATGCAAAACCTTTTCTTTGAGGGCCTCTTGCGCAAGGTAACATTTCTTCTTCTCCTGCTCCACCTTCATTTTCTCCATTTCAAGTTGGTTGGTGAGAAGCAACTGAAGAGGACCAAATAATACAGACATTGAGAATAAATGTGTGTGTATATATTTTCTTATAGTGGTCAAGGTACAAACAATACCTTCTCCTTCTTGGCCTCCTCCAATACTCGAGCATGTTCTCCTTTAAGATTCTCCAGCTCTACATGCTCCCTACAGACAGAGAAATCAGTACTGGCACCTAAAATAGCAGCTTCTTTTTCAATTTTATACACATCTCCTACCTGCTAAAGTCATCCTCCAGTTTTTCCCGCCTCATCCTCTCTGCATCCAGCTGCCCTTGCAGACGTCCCTTCTCTTGCCTCAACAGGGAAGTCTGAGACTCTAAAGACGCTATCTGTGCTCGGATGGCTAGCAGCTCCTCTGTAGCTGAACGCTCTTTCTCTACGGAAACAGCAAGCTGGGCTTGGGCATCAGCTGAGAGAAGAAAATGACAAGTTAAAACATTTGGACAATGTCACATGTGGTTCATTGTTTAAAAACATCAGTTTCAAGCAAATGACAGAAGCCATCGATACTCAATCAAAACAAGCAAGTCTCACCTAAGCGGTCAGAGATGTTCTTCTCTAGTTTTTCCCATGATGCTGTCTGGGCCCCAAGCGTTGCCTGGAGGTTCTCTATCTGTCGAAGGAGGGGCCGTGTTGTGGATGTAACACTTTGACTTAGTTCCTGGTTTCTGGTCTCCGCTTCTTGTAACCTCTGTTGAAGTGCAAAAATACAGCATAACCTTCACTGACACTATCATTCTGAAGTTTGGGGTCAGTAAGATTTTTTAAATAAGTCTTTTATGCCCAGCAATTAAAAATACAGTAAGAACAGTACTGCAATAAAATATTAAAATTAAAAATAACTGTTTTCTATTTTAACTGCAGCCATTACTCCAGTCTTTGGTGTCACATCATCTTTCAGAAATCATACTAATATGCTGATTTAATACGCATTTATTTGAAAAACAAATAAAGAACGCCTTACACAACTGTCACTTTTGACTAGTTAAATGTGTCCTAGCTAAATAAAAATTGTAATTTCTTTAAAAATATTTGATCAGTTGTGTACATATTTAATGTGCAGAAAAATAAATTGTTAATTATTTTAATTTTTTATACCTCTTTGGTTTTTAGAGATAATAGAGAATTTAGAATTTAATTTAGAGACTTTTTCTCTCTAAAACAGAGAAACGAATCTTTCAACAAACAATACGTAGATATCAGCATAGTTGTTTGCCTTGAAAAGTCTAGGTTTCTACACAACAGCTGATATGAAATGAATAGTGCAATAATTCCTGTAAGCAGGAAGTAAAGTGCTCTAGTTACCTGCTGTAACTCACTGATCTCCTCCCTCAGGTAATCTTCCTTCTTGGCCTGCTGCTGCTCAGCTCTCTGTAAAGCCAGCCTCAGATCTGCCACCTCAACATAAAAAAATAGAGTCAAGATAGGCACGAAGGCTAACATTTGGAGATTAATCAGCCACTAAAATAAAACTGTGCAACTACAGGTAGATGAGTTACCCAAGAAAACAGTACACAAAGTTCCTCAAAACATGTAAACAAACATTTAAACACTGTTATTAAAAATAATTAATAATAATTATTATAATAATAATAATAATAATAATAATAATATGATGTGATCACATACAGTACAAGTTTTAAAAAAAATACTAAAATGGACTCACCTGATTAGCCAGTGCCTCTTGTTGCAAGCGGGACTCTTCTTGGGCTTTCTCCAAAGCCAGACTCAGCTCTTCTTTCGCCTGTACCTCTCTGCTCAGTGCTAGTTCCTGGGCTTCACTATCTTTGGTGGCGTTGGCCTTGTGCAGCTCCGCCAGCTCTCTAGATAATAAAAAAAAATGAATCAAAAATGAACAAGCTGGGAAAGACCACCACCCAAATGGCAGTGACAATGGGACAGTGAATGAGTGTATATTAGCATAAAGTAAAGTGTGTGGTGTTTATTTACTTGTACGAGCTGTCGAGGGCTGCTTGCAAACTGCGGTTGTTTTCCTGAAGCTCCTCGCTGCTGGTCTGCAGTCTACTTAATTCTTTCTCCTGACGCTCCACCACAGAATTCAGCTTCTTGATGTTCTCTCGGTGTTGCTTTTCGACTTCCTCTTTACCGTCCAAAACCTTCAATTAACATTGAACAAACCTCAGCATTCTCTTCTCATTTTACTGACATTTCATATGAAAGGAATAGTTCACCCAAAATTGAAAATTTGATTCACACTAAGGCCATCCAAGATAGAGATGAGTTTGTTTTAGGGCTGGGCAATATATCGCATGCGATTGTCATGTGCATCTCGTCAATAAAGCCGGTTCTGTGATTAGCGGTAAATCTCCATCACCTGCTTTCAGATGGAGCGGCATTTAATACACAGAGCCGTAGTTCAATGGCAAGCTACATAATATCGCGTTCATTATCGAAGGATTCATCTGCGATAATGAACGCGATATTCCACAGCTTGTCAGTGATCTACGGCTCTGTGTATTAAATGCCGCTCCATTTGAAAGCAGGTGATGGAGGTTTACCGCTAATCACGGAACCAGCTTTACTGACGAGATGCGCATGATCAAAGCGTTCGATATATATCACCCAGCCCTAGTTTGTTTGTTCATTGGAACAGATTTGGAGAAATTTAACATTACTTCACTTGCTCACCAATGGATTCTCTGCAGTGAATGGGTGCCATCAGAATCCAAATGATTCCGGTCCAGTTACAGTCAATTAACATCTTGTGAAGCAAAAAGCTTTGTGTTAGTAAAAAAAAACAAAAATCCATCATTGAGGTTTTAACTCTAAACCGTTGCTTCTGCCCAAAGTACAAGTTACAATTTTCTCTGAAGCAAGCAATATTATGGATAGAGGACTAGGATTTTAGCGGGTTTAAGTTTACAAAACGTTAACTGAAGGATTACTTGTGAATTGTTGTGATGTTTTTATCAGCAGTTTGAAGTCTCATTCTGACAGCACCCATTCGCTGCAGAGTATCCACTGACGATCAAGTGATGCAATGGTAAATTTGTCCAAACTGTTCCAATGAAGAAACAAAAATCTGTATCTTGGATGACAGGAGGATGAGTAAAGTTTCAAAACATTTTCTTTTTTGGGTAACCTATTCCTTGAACTCAACACTGAATGCACTTCACTACACTTAACAGCTTTGAAAGCTGTGTCCCTGACCTGCTGCAAGTGTTTCAGCTCTTCTTCCTGCTCCTTCAGTCTTTTGGTCTGTTTGGTGATCTGTGTATCACTCTCTCTCTCTTTCACACGCAGTTTCTTTATGATGTTGGAGTGCTGCAACTGCTGCTTGGACAGTTTCTCACCTAATCAAAAGAAACAAGTTAAAAAAAAACACACCCTTAATAATGACCCAGATTCTGCAATGATGAAGCAATAAATGTTTTTATCTCAATACGATCATCCTAATCAATGTGAATATTGTCAGGTCTCGCTGAACACATCAAACAGCCTCAAAGACACACCTTCTTCAAGCAGCTCTCGGATCTGTTCCTCCTTCTCTCTTATCAGTTCCAAAGTCTCATTTGAATTCAACCTGCTCGCCAATTCTTCTCTAAGGCCCTTAATTTCCTGTGACCAAGACAAATGATGCATTTCAATGCAAAATAAGACTGGGGTTTGAAGAATAATATAAATCCATAACAACATTAAAACATTCATACCTTTTTGGCGATGTCTCTCTCTTTGCAGGCGAGTTGAGCTTTCCTCTCAGCTTCTGCTATACGCTGAGTGAACTCATCTTTTAAAGACTGTACAGTAGAGCTTTCTTCCTTCAAGCTGATCATCTCACTGTGAAACACAAGTATTGCAGACTCTAATTCAATAGGCATATAAGAAAGAAGAATCTATAGCACTACTGTGTGAACATCTAGTGCAGTGAAACTCCTTTAATAGAAAGAAATTAACACCATAAACATGCCAGACTACACAGAATCTGTACAATAAGAAATTATTCCATTTACATGCTGAAAGGTGTGGATGGTTTTTATTAGCTAATCTTTTTATCTGCCAACAGTATGTGAACACAGCGTCCAGTTTTCCCTAAGCTGTGTAAATATTGTTGCTGCCTCCACCTGTTTCTATGCCCTAGTTAGTTATTACAGCCATTTGTCATTCAAGAAAACACAGCAGCAGATGGTTTTCTGGAGCACAGGTTCCTTAACTCACTCTTTGAGATTGTCACACTCCTCCTCCAGTCTGGCCTTGTCTTTACTGACCACAAGCAACTGTGATTCTCTCTTCTCTAGTCGACTAGAGAGCTCCTCGATAATCTGGGGAGATAAGAAAAAAAAAGAACAGAATGTAAGTTCCATGACACATACAAATAAGATGAATAAAAAAATGGGGGTCAATAGGTTTTTTTTTTTTTTTTTAAATTAATACTTTTATTCAGTGACAAAGAATTAAACTGATCAAAAAAAATAATAATGTTACTAAAGCTCTAAAAAAATGTTCTTTTGAAGAATAATGAAAAATAATGTATCAAAATTTCCATAATTTTTCCACAAAGATATTAAGGAGAACAACTGTTTTAAACATTGATAAGAAGAATAAGACGGAATGTTTCTTGAGCACCATGCGAATATATTAAAATGATTATCTGAAGGATTATGCGACACTGAAGCCTTGAGAGATATTAAATTATTTTTAAAATAATTTTTCACAATATTACTGCTTTTACTGTATTTTTGCTCAAATAAATGCAGTGAGCACTGGAAGAGAGTTTCAAAAACACTAAAAAAAATCTTACCAACCACCCTTTTTGAACGGTAGGGCATATCTAATACTTACATTATATTATATATCTTTTATCATTTATATAAATATTTATGAAAAAGGCCAACCTTTTGGAGCTCAGAAATCTGACTAAAATCTCCTAGTTTCTCCTCAGTACTCTGTGAAATTACAGTTTCATTCGTATCAGTTTTTTGGCTGGTCAGTGAGAGGTCAGTTTCAGGTCCCTGGTCCTGAAGCTCATCCGTCTGCTCACAGTTCACTGGCGTTGCACTGCGGCCACTTTCCTCCATCTCGTTATCGTCCAGCGACTGGTCATTTACTGACTCCGTCATAACCTCCTCTTCATTCTGATTGGTCTGTGGCGCTGACTGAGCAGGAGCGGGCAAATGTCCGGCCGTGATGGAAGCTAAGGTGCGGTTGCCCGGGATCTCATCATCAGAATTCACTTCGCTGACACTACGGCTGTCCAACGACTGCACACTAAACGAGTCGATGCGCTCAAAGGCATCAGACGATGAGCCGCAGCTTTCAGTGAGCTTTGGGTATTCATCCAGACGAGGGAAGTCGGCGCACGTTGAAGCGGAGAGCAGTTGGAAAGAGCCCTGCATTAAGTGGAGTCCAGCTTTAGCCTCTGCAGTCTCCTGCCTGGAGCTGGCCGAGCTCTCGCTTAGCACGCTCTCATGGTCCAAAACCTCTATGTCGCTGGTAGTGGAAGTACCAGAAGAGAAGGCACTAACAGGGGGAGACGGGGTGTCGCTTTGTCTGTCCTCTGATTTAGCGTCTTTGGATTCTAACAGGATTTCTTTAGGAGGGACAGGCAAGGTTTTCACTGAATTTTTGGTCTCGATGGTCAAAGCTGGTTCAAACACTCCAGCAGATTCAACCTCTGTAGCTGATAAAGGTACATTTGTGAGTGTGACATCTGAAGGTAAAACTAAGCCATCTGTCTCTGTCTGGTCCTTGCTGGTCTCCTGTTCAGCAGCTTGCTCTGGTGCAACAGACGCAACTGGAACAACCAGTTCTGGTTGTGACTGCTCCTCTGCCGAGAATGAATTTTGCTCCAAAAGCTCTGTCCCAGTTGGCATTATCTCAACAGTTTCCAGGCTGCTGCGTTTACTGAGGTCGGTCTGATCTTGCGCATCACTGACTTCCAGCTCCTTCTCCTGGTCTGCTTTTTCCCGCAGTCTGCGGTTTGACTTGGCAGGTGGCACAGACACCACTGTAGTGTTGCTTACAGTTTGTATGTCTCCATGAGGCAGAAAGGCACTGAAGAAATCCTCAGATTCGTCAACCACGGTCCGTGTGACAGGCTTAGTAATTGCCTCAGATGATGGAGGGAGAGTTTTAGTATGTTCTTCAGAGGGCGAGTTCCACTGGTTCATACCCCATCCTGTTGATACCGGCTTGCCTAGTGGATCTGGAAAAAAGGTTACTCAAATGTCAAGTCACTTTTATTTATATTGCACTTTATACAATAAAGATTGTCAAAGCACATTCATAGTAATAAACAGGAAAATAACACTCTTCATGTTGTAGAATGCATCACTTATGAAATAAATTCAACTTCAGTTCAATTCAATGTTGATTCAATTCAGTTCAATAATAACAAAATAAATAACTCAAGTATAAAGCTACTAAATCAACCGTACACATTTTATAAATATAAACATAAGCTTCAAGAAGACAACAAATCCAACCTTCGGAAACACAATAGCCTACATCAAAATGACAAACTCCTTTGTATTCTTTAGTGGCTGTTTGTGGTCTCAGGTTTCGTCTTGGAAATTCAATTCAAGTTTATTTGTATAGCACTTTTTTTTAAAGCACACAGGCCTACTGTTTCAAAGCAGCTTTACATAAAAATGTATGTTTCAATGTTACTATACGGAAACATGCTGTAATTAATGTCCATATGGTAATATATAACTATAAGATAAATAGGCCTACAAGTTATGTGCTTTGTCATGTATTCAGTTAAGCAGACACAATTAACATGTTAGACTTGCGACGGTAATGATTACAATATAAGGATAATATTTGATAGTTTGCACATTGTTCCATGTTTTGCAAAAGAAAGATTTTCTTGTTTGCTTTGGTTTGTGAGGTCTGTTTTGTGTGTGTGTGGAAGGGTTTCCGTGTGAGTTGGGATATGGGATATGAATCACGAAAAATGTATGTAGTCAACTGAAAATATGTTTTTGTGTGTGTACTTTTGGGGACAACTGTAAAATTGCATAACTATATCACTAACGTTATGCTGAAGCCCAGTAATTGTCACTGATGATGTCACCCTGCACTGTCAATCACATGTTTGTCTTCTTTCCACATCAAGTGAACCAATTTATAACTAAACTTACCAGTAAAGGTCGGTTCGGTCGTGTCACCCCACTGGTCCTCTTCTTTGATGTCCAGAACTCTGTCGATGGATTTCTGAGCAGTTGTCAGAGCTTGTTTAGCAAAACTCGACAGGTGTGACGCGTTGAACCAACTCATATTGCGTGACAGCTCAGTGAACGTGAAAGCTACATAAAACACAACATTATCAAAAGCATCCTAAATAAGAGCAGGTTCGTTCCACACTAAGAGCCGGAGCAAGTGGGTTGTGTTTGTATGTTAGGCCGCTATCCACATTAGCTTGGCGGCTAATTCTGCTCGCAAAACAACTGACAATTGGCTGGCAGTTGACATAATCCTCCGCTAAAATGAAATTCGATGATATAAATAAATAAACGACGTACTGGGCGACATTTTTATTTGCCTTCGCGTTACTCGGCTTCTAAATTGGACTTCTACGCATTGTTTTGTTTAGCTTTCCTCTGGCAGGCAGCTCGAGAACTACTTCCCATCCACGTAGCATCAACAAAGCCGCATCAACCTATCCTGCACGTGACGTCAGGGCCACGTGACCAATGTCTACAGTACAATTCATTATTATTATTTTTTTTTTATGTACGTACATATTACACTATAACCCATATGAAGTTATATACTACTGATATCTGTGATTTGTGCTTATTTTGTATTTAAAAAAAGTAAACGATCAAAGTGTCACTTTTCAGTTGAAACCTCGGGAACATCGTCATTTTACTAAAATATGAGTTGCCCGAATAAACAAACTCAAACGCACTTTTTTTTTTTTTTGTAAGTGCATGTATGCACGACTTCTGTGTCAGACTCGAACAGGTGTTTATTGCTTTTGAAAGGGGGACACCATGCGGTCTCACGATCCAATGCACAAATGTGGGATTTTGCTAAAAACTTTTAACAAATAAACATTTTAAATTAATAGAGTAAAAAATGGTTTACTAAAATGAAGTGAATATGAATCGAAATTCTTGCATTAATAAGATATTTAACTGAAATTAATACGAATCTAAATTAATATTTTACTTAAATATGAACTGTAGTTAATGCATTGTTGTATGATAGTTTTAAAAATGTAATAGGACACTAAATATAGCAATTGACGTTATCAAACAAAAAATTATTTTACTGTAGCTTAGTGAATAATTTCAGTTTGTAGCTTGTCAAACAACATACAATTTGATCCACTGTAGTATGTAGTGCTGTGGCTGAAAAAACTTTGAAATAAAGTCACTACGGTCAGTCTGACGACCTTGTGAATAAGTGTCTCCATTGTACATTTCTACAAACCTGTATAACATGACAATGCCACATAAAATGAATAAAACAGTACAGTATACTTAATATCTCTTAACATTACATTGACAATGCAACATTCTGTATTTGCTTACAATTTCTAGAGAATTTATATTTTAATACCTTGAGTTTCTTTAAATATTTAATCAAATACATTTATTCACAAATCGAGTAACAGTAAATTTATAGGAAAGCATTACCGAACTAGGACTTCAATACTTGTTTAAAATATGGTTTCCAAATTTAATTCAAAACATTAACCTTTTTCTCTACAAGACATTGAACAAGATACAGTGAATGCACAACAAAATAAATAGATAAACAGTTTGCATAAAAAAGAAATCCACCAAAATGACTCCTACGACTATAGCACTGCAAGACAACGAAACAAAAGTCTCCTGTAAGTGTCTTTGATGAACAGAGTTGACCATAAAATCTAAATACAAACTGCAGGGATTCCAGCCGAGCATGTGCATGTGATGTCTCTGCTGATATTTCCAAGGCTGCTTCATTTTGATGATGACTGCAAGAACCACTTGTAACTGTCTATAAGGATGAAGCATTGTCCTATGAGATGAAGTTGAGCTTGAAGAGCACAGTCTGAGGAGTGGTGACATCAGCTACTGCCAGTTCCTGTCCATCGACTAGTCCAAGCTCTGCCAGCATATAAGACATTAAACAACATCAATATATTTTGGAAATACACTTATTAAATAGTTGCATATACTACATGATACCACAATATACTTTCAATCACCTTTCAGCATTTTGTTTAGATTTGGTCGCGTTCTCTCTTCAATAGATGCCACGGTCTGAAAATAAAACCAAACAGATTCAAATGTATTAAAGCATAAAATGCAAGTTCAGAAAATCCTAATCTAAGTGAACTAAATATGACAAGTCTGGTACATGTTAGAAATTTTCTAACCTGTAAATATAGAGTTTTGTTTTTTCCATCCAAAGTTGTAGTGATGGCAGGAGACTTCATTTGGCTAGTAGACAAAGGATTCAGTGTTATTACAAACAGGAGGAAATAGCTTCAGAAAAGACGGTTAACAAGTGAGGACAACACATTTTATCATATTTAACATCCGTCACATTCAATATTTTTTAACTAAAAGGAATATAATAAAATGTAAGTGGCAAGATGAATCTGATTCTTTCAGTAGGCTTTGTTTAGAACAGGAGAAGATATTATGCATTTATTTTGGTATTGCCACTTCGTTGATATGTGTTCGTCTAATACAGTAAAATGATCATTTAATGGCAAGTGTATCTAACTAATTAATTAATATAGTCATAATTTAGGATGATAATAAACAAAAAAGCTGTATTAAATATGTATTCATTTAGTTCTAAATTATTCTAAAATCAAAGAATATCTGAATATATATATTAATTTAAAACATTATTGTTAGGAATAGGAATTTAGATAATCAATGAGCTTCTACTCTAAAAATTGTAATACATTTTCTCTTTAGTTGCCTTCACTTCATTTTATATGGTAAATATTCTAAGCATGCATGTATGAGACTGTACAGTATGTGTGTATGAGTATCCATGTTTATTGTTTGGTAGCATTTATGGTAAATTAAATCAATAAATAAATAAAACAAATCTGATAAAAGGGAAGCATAGATGAACATGAATGAACATTGTGACTCACAGAGAGACATTCTCAGTCAAGTAGTCCAGAATCTCCTGCAGTTTAGCTGAAGGTGGGAAGTACAGGTCCTGTGGCACCTGACTGCAGGCAGAACAGTTCTCCTACACATGTAACAGAGACATTTAGCATTAATGTCATTTTTTTTTAGTGATGTCCTTTAAATCACTTTCAAATCATTAACCTTTCTCTCAGCCTCAAAGGTGTACGTGTACAGCCCATCCACATCATTGAACACCAGGTAGTTGTTCAAGGGAACATAGGCGCTGTTCAGCAGAAGTAAAAGAATAAATCAGACATGTGAATGAACAATGAATTCAACGCTCTCTCCTGGGAAATAAGTTGTTATAACTTACCTCGTGGCAATTTTAAAAACCTCGGTGGCGCAAGCAGCTGAAATGTGAAAGAAAGGAAGAAGCTGTATTTCCAAAAATAATCAAAACTCTTTCAAGCATCATTAAACCAGAGAACACTTGCAATGTCAGCATACCAGCAATAACAGCATTTGTAGAAGCCACAGCAGGAATTATTCTCTTCACGACCCCTGAAACACAGGTGAAGTAGAAAATCAACAATAGGAGCTTCTGAACAATAACTTACAAACAGCAATGTGCACGATTATAAGTATAAACTTGATTTTGACATTTTCTAAAAGAAATTACAATATTGCTTGCCTATGCAAAATTATACACCATGATGCTAGTGCGTTGTGGGTGCTTGCCAGGGCATTGGTACAGTATGCAGTTGCATACTGAGTGTTTTTATTTTGTTGTATCACATTGTTCTGGGTGGTTTCTAACTGTCCTGAGTCAAAAGAGCATCTAGGAGTTCCGCTGATATTCAGGTCTCTCAATATGGTTCGGGTTCCCAATCAGTAAACCTAGGACCTAAAATTTTCTGTTTCAAGGTTTATACACTACAGTTTAGGTTTAGTTTTTTTTTTTATAAAGTCTCTTATGCTCATCAAGGCTGCATATATTTGCTCAAAAAACAATAAAAACGTAATACATATTACTACAATTTAAAATAACTTTTTAAAATATTTTTATCAATTTTAAAGTGTGATACAGCCCTGATGATGGCGACGCTGAATTTTCAGCAGCAATCACTCCAGTCTTCATTGTCACAGAATCCTTCAGAAATCATTCTACTGCTTATTTGCTTCTCAACAAACATTTATTATGATTATCAATGTTGAAAGCCTGATATGTGTGTGGAAACCATGATAGATTTTAATGTATCCTTGCTAAATAAAAGTATAGATTTTTTTTTTTAAATAATCATTTTAAATATTAGAGTATCTCTGAACATTGTCTCCATCAAAACGGTTTACAAATGAGAGGATTTTACAAAATTGCTAAAAAAGTCCCACTGACAGGCCCTTCTCACTCACCCTGGGTGAGTCTGTAAGTCACCCCAGTGATGCTGAACTCTGCTGCTCTTTCCAGAGATTTCTGGTACACCCACTGGATGTGAGTTGGGTCATCTCCATCTAGGGCTACACCATCTGAGGAAAACACATTCAAATGTGAAATAATAGCAGACTACCTAGCAGCAATATAACCAAATATGCACTGGTTGTTTTGGATTCTATGCAGATATAAGATATACCTCCAAAAGGCTTTTCTTTGGGCCAAAGCAGCATGCGGACGTATTCAACACAATGTTCTGGTAACCGTGGCATAGAGGCTATAGTGCACATAGGGAAGTTGATCTGTGTAGGGGACGAAAATGAGTATGACAAAAGGCTTTTGAAATTCAACTTAACACAAAATCCCAGTGTGCACCTGTGGAGGGTAGAGCTCGAGGGTGCAATCGATGCAAGCTGTCATGCCTGGAAGAATGACTCGAGCATTGCCCTTGAAGCCCTCTGTGCCTCCATCTATTAATGGAATAATGGAACTGGGATCTAGCACACCATCTTCATAAATCAGCAGAGATAACTGAGAAAGACAAAACAAGGTAACACTATATAATAGCTTTCATTAATAAATCATTAAGAAACATTATATAATGTTTAACAGATCGTTAGTTAATATATATATATTCAAATAGAAAAGTTTCAAGAAGTGCTTGATCATATGAATTGAAAGTTTAATGACATTTGTAAGCATTTCAATTTACAAAATAATGATCTGACAATCATTAGGTAATGTTTCTTTAAAGTTCATTAGTAAACATTAACAAGCACATTATCTCATATTTCTAGCTATGTGAATATACAGTATATAGCTATAAAATATATAGCTATGTGAAAAACAAAATGCATATACTATAATATAAGCACTTCTCACAGAATAGAAAGACTTTATTTAAATGACACAGAGAGGACTTTAAGTCTATGCATTTATACGGACAGATTGTTAGATGTTCAGGACAATAAACGCATACCAGCATCCCGTTCATCCATCTTCTGGCAACAACAGAGTCCAGGCCACAGACTACAATGTGAAATTCTAGACCGTAATAATAAAAATAAAAATTAAAAAACAGTTACGTTACTCAGATTTCCAAGCAATAACTGCCCCCAAAAAGTGTCATAATACATGAAAACAACAGTCTCACAATACAGAACAAAACTGTCACTTATAATTTTGGGTTAAGATAAGCTATGACATTTTAGACAAAAGAAAAAGAGTTATAGGGTATTTACGCCTGTAAAATGTCTCATCCAAGTCCTGGATTTTCTTAAAATGTCTGCATTGTTTATTAAGGTAAATGCAAATATTTTGACACATAAATATAACATATACACTCCACTTAGCAAAATATAGTAAAAACAGTAATATTTTGGAATATTGTTACAATTTAAAATAACTGTTTTGCATTTGCCTATATTAAAATGTGATTTATTCCTCTGATGGCAGAGCTGGTTTTCAGCTGCCATTACTCAAGACTTCAGCGTCACATGATCCTTCAGAATCATTCTAATATGCAGATTTTTGTGCTCAAGAAAAATTTCTTATTATGATCAATGTTGAAAACTGTTGTGCTACTAAATATTTTTGTGGAAATCTTACTGACCCCAAACTTCTGAACGGTCTTGTATCAAATAGAAACATATAGCAGCATTTCAACATTCCCAAACATTTAATACACTTAGAAGGATACGGGACAACATTGCAGCCTGGGACCCTGCCATTTACAAAGTCTGCTGCAACCTCTGCCTTTGGTCGGCCCACATCCTTTGGTCTGTAGATACAACAGCGATCAGTTTACATTAATAAAAAAGAACAAAAAAAGGCTCAAAAAGACATCTATCAGCTGACTAAGACTAACCTGAAGAGGAACTGTCTGTTGAGGTTAGAAACATCAATGGTGTCCATGTCCACCACATGAATGTGCCGAAAACCTGACAAGGCCTACGTGATAAAATTGCACCATGTATGAGCACAATAGGACAAAACACAGCAATTAGCCTCTTTGTAATTACAAGGTATAGAGTATCGCAGCTGTCATTAAGCATTGAACAAACAAGAATTTGTCTAAAAAATACAGCACAACAAAAACTGTACCAGATCTTTGAGCAGCTCACAACCAAGTCCACCAGCTCCAATAACCAGAATTTTGCATGTGTCCAGTAAAAACTGGAGAGACTAGAAGAAGATGTGCACAGTTTATGAAAAGAGAAGAGAGTAGAGTAACATTCAGGTTTTACAACAAACCGATCTCATGAAGATAAAATAGCTCAAAAACTACAGTCCTTTATGGTGGATTATTGTTTATTATTGTGGATTATGTGGTGGATTATTGTTTATTAATGTTTTTATCAGCTGTTTGAACTGTAATTCTAAATATATATATATGTGACAGAACAGAACCCAATCAAATATTCTGCATAAAGCTAAAAAATAATAATAATTAAAAAAAAAAAAAAAAAAAAAAAAAAAGAGGTAAACAGAAGAAAAATTACCCTACGCACATAATCATTTTCAGCATGAATCTTTATCTGTTACACTAATGTAATAACTCCATGATAACCTCTGTCCTATCAGGCATGTATATTTATAGGAAAAATGCTCTTGCTGTAAAACTTATTTTTATTTATTTAATTTGGTAAAGTAATTGATAAGTAATTTACGCAAAGCAAAATGAATTGAAAAAATAAAATTAACTGTTCTGATAAAATGCCTCCAAAGCTGAACTCTGTGACTGACTGATTAAACATTTTTAAATGGGGTGTGAAATATATATTACATTGAATTATATTATATATTATATTTAGAATAACAGAGTGCATTGAGATTTATGTCATACCTCAGTGCTGGGTTCAAAATCCGGATGAGTGAAGGGTCCAGCTCTCTCTAAGAACTTTTTGACATGGTCCCATCTTCCCTGCCAGTCAGTGCGATCCCCACTCCCTCCATCCACAACCATACTGTGGAGAAATACAGATGCTTAGAAATACAGCACACTCCTTACTCAGTTTATTTAGTAATTACAAAACACATTCACATACGTGACCCTGGAGCACAAAACCAGTCATAAGTCGCACGGGTATATTGGTAGCAATAGCCAACAGTACATTGTATGGGTCAAAATTATAAATTTTTCTTTTATGCCAAAAATCATTAGGATATTAAGTATAGCTCATGTTCCATGAAGATATTTTTTAAATTTCCTACCATATATAGCAAAACTTAATTTTTGATTAGTGATATGCATTGTTAAGAACTTCATTTGGACAACATTTGGGCAATGTTGTTGCACCCTCAGATTCCAGATTTTCAAATAGTTGTATCTCGGCCAAATATTGTCCTATCATAACAAACCATACATCAATGGAAAGCATATTTATTCAGATTTCAGATGCTGTATTTAATGACTAATTTATGATTATGACTGGTTTTGTGGTCCAGGGTAATATATAACATACTTTTTTTTTTTTTTTTTTTTTTTTTAAGTACATAAGGTATGGCTTAAATGGCACTGAATTTAGGTAAAATTTCATAATTAATAATAAGAAAGTGTTTTATATTAAATGTTATGAAAGAACATTATGGCATGTGTGCAAACAGCAGTGTTTGGCGGTTTCGCAAGCTTTCACCGAGCTTTCAGATAGATTACATTATTTTATGTACAGTAGGCCTATATGCGGAGAGCCGTTCAAAATAATGTCTGAACAATATCTGCAGTACAGATGAAGCTCATTATAAGAATCAACACCTCCCAAAGCAAACCTGCTGGCTGCCACATCTAAATTCTTATATTTCATTTCACTAACTTCTCATTCAGCTCCTCTATTCTCCTTCTTTTCTTCTCCCTAAAAAGAGAGAATAAAAGAAGGTTCATTCATGCTCTGCTACCCGCAAGTTAACGTTCTTGCGTCCTGTTGATTGAACTACAAGCACTGTTACGAGGGATTTATGTGCAGTTTTGGATAAAATTTCACTTACGGCTCCTCTCCTTCCGCCATATTGTCATAAACATTGGAAGTGAAATGTGCAACCTTATGACAAGGCAAAGCTGCAATCCACCTGACGCACAATGTCATTTTCAAAATAAAAGTCTTTCATTCTTCATAATCCGGTACAAACATATTTTAATTAACAAAATGACTGCACAAATGAGCCAGTTCGTGAAATTAGTAGTTTGAAAAGACTGATTTGGAACAGTCTGATGAATCTTTCACTGACCTGAATCCAACAGAGCGCAGCCGAACCAGCATCTGCCTCACTGCAGTGTGAACTACGTTGTCATTATTTTTAGTGATGTCCTTATAAGGATTACCAACTGTCCCGTATAATAAGCGATCAGTTGCGTTTCATTATCTCCATTCATTCATCTCCTGAGAACTTATTGTATGTCAGTCGGATGAAATGTGAGCTGTTGTATTTTCATTTTTATTAATAGGCTATTAATTTTATTTTATTACTTAAAAAAAAAAAAACTATTAAAACACTTCAAACGAAGGTGAGTCTTTTTTTTTTGGACTATGAGGACAGGCACGATTCTAGTGTTACAATTTGCGTAGGCGTAAAATGTGTGCATACTAATAGCCTAGTGGGTGACACTTCATATGACTTTTTTAACAACTGGCATGTATGTTAGTGAGTACATAAATAAGAAAAATGGTAAAGTGATGTCTCAGATTCATTTTAGCATTTAATTAAGTACACTTCTTTCCAAATAAAAAATACAAAACTGCAGACATGCACAGGACAATGTGATGAAAATAAATTCTGCGTGTTTTCAAGGCGATGTTCGTCTGCTGAAGTTGATTATAAGAAAATTAGCCTACGTTACAAGATGCTTATTGAATGTCATCATGTGTACTGAAATATTATTTGGACTGTTACTAGGTCAAATAAATAAAAACATTACTAACGGCTATTTTTATTTCGATTAATCTATTGACAAATTTATCGATTAATCGATTAATCTAAACAATTATTTTCCCACAACAACAAAAAAATCAACAATTTTACTTAAGAATATTTTATTAAACAATTTTTTATTAAACCAAATGAAATCCAAATTTCTATGAAATCCTTTTTTTAAAGCAAAAGTAAAGTGCAACAGTGCAAGCAGCAAGTGTCCATCTCATAGTCCAAATCACTGAAATCAAAGTTCAGTATTATAGTGTAAGAATGACAACATATCCACATGTTCTAGTCTACTAATAATAAAATTATAAATAAATAAAAAACACTTTTTAAGGGAGTACTTATCAGAAATATTATTTAACAGAATTTATTTAGGGGGAAAAAATGTAAATGTGCAGTATTTCTAAAAAAAATAAATAAATAAAAAAATTATTAAAATTTAATGGAACCATTAAAATGGAATCCAGAAAATAATGGCAAACAAAAAATGAAAATGGAAAAACTGAATTTGGAAATAAAACGGATTTCATAGGGCCCTATAATTTTATATATATATATATATATATATATATATATATATATATATATATATATATATACATATATATATATATATATATATATATATATATATATATATATATATATATATATATAATATTATTTATTTTTGTGGTAATAACAATAGATTTAAGTGAACAATAGCCTTTAAAATTACTTAAAATACATATATAATAGCAATGATGCATTAATAATTAATTCAAATAAAGTATCAAAAGCAAGAAATCATATGGTTTCATTGAACAAAACTGTTCATAAACAATAGAGCTAATGTACATTACGCATTACAACAAAGGCCTAAAGGGGGCGCCATCGGCCTGACGATTGTTTTTACACATTACTGGGCGATCTAATCCTTGTTTAATATTGACCAAGCACCATTTAATTCAAATGTCCACTTAATCTTTAATATTTGGCCATTTCGTTAGTAGAGAAATGCTATAGCCATTGTAATTAAATGAATATGTGGACATCACGTGTAAACTCAGAGTGAGGGTTTGAGCTTTTATTTTTTTGAGCTTTTGAAACCACGATGTATTCTCCTGTGTTTGCGTAGATTTATAAATGATTTACCTTACAAATCTGATGAAATGGCGCACTTTGCGTTCCCAGATGAATGTTATAATAAACCCAAACTCACAACAACATGCAGAGATAGAGTTTGAGACGCTCCACACATGTAAATGATAACAGTTCCTGTGGAGCTACTGTGAAAGGAGCCTCTGTGTGACGCACGTACTTAACCTACACGCATGTACATAATTAAAGTGCATGTACTGTATTAGAACGGCATCGCATATAATTTAATTAAATAGCGTTTGTGAATTCACAATTATGCTTAATTTAAATGGGTTTAATATATCATACACAGCCTTGGAAAACAGCCTAATAATGTGTTTTATGGATTCTTGTCTGTGAAATGCGCCACTTCCGGTATTTGCCGGTTAGTCGACGCGAGCAAAATTAAGTCGAGGATTTTTAAAAATCGAATAGTCGAATAAAATCGATGAAGGAGCCTACATTACTTCAAATGTAAAATGGAAGTTCCTTGCCCTACACATTCAAAGACAATGTCTTTTTTGTTGTTGTTGTTTTGTTTTTCTTTGCTGTTATGTTATATCCCAAATTTTATTAATGTGTTTGGTGTGTGGAAATAAAGACCTTAAAGGTACTGTATGTAGAATTGACCTAGCGGTTGAACTAGGTATTGCAGCCCATATTCAAAATATTGGAGAGGGTTTTTTTTCACCTGGACCCTCCTCCTCAGACTTGACCTTGACGCACACAGGTTGCCAGATTGATGAAGCCAACCGGAACGAGCGTACATGACCATGAATGACATGAAATAGGCTGTAGTTCCCGCCAACTGGCAACCCGGGGTGCCGAAATACAATTGGGTAAACTGGCAGTGGGCTGGTTTCACAAACCAAAACAGAGACCGACATTCCGGCCCGGAACGCAATGCCTGTAGCATTGTTTTTCAGATTTAAAAAAAGTATGTTAACTTAGCATGTTTCTTAAATATCTGCAAACATATTATGGTATTTTTATGCTTTAGTGGAGTCAAAAACTTACATACAGCACCTTTAACTTTTCCTGGAATGATGATGCTGTCTGTTAAAATGTCTTTCATGTTAGTTAAAGTCTGATTACAAGGTCATGGACTCATTCTGCCAGGGCATCTATGACGGTTTCTGACAGATTTCTAACTGAAATCTATTTCATTTATCAGCTAAATTACAAATAAAATTGTCATTGTCAGCTATTTTCTAAAATAATCTCTATAAACAGAGAGTTGCAATAATTGCAGACTGTGTTTCTAAATAAATTGCTTTCTAAGGAAATTACACCAGTGTTACAGTCAGAATACGGTATTATTTATGTGTACTTTTGATATTTTATTTTTTCATTGTTCTGGTGATGGTAGTATGCAGAGTTGAAGCTCCATTCTTAGAAGCACAGAAAAATATAGAAATATACTAAAATGAGAAGTATTTACAAATATTAAAAAAAAAAAAAAGTACACAAAATAGTCCTTGCTTATTTGCACACCTTCTCTGACATATGACCAAAATAAAAGTACCCATGATTCTGCCAGGGAGCAATATTTTCACATTTTGGCTAAATCACTTGTGACTTTGCAAAAACGAAACCCCTGAAATGCACCAACATCCCCCCAAGTGTCCTCACACCTGAAAGGGGTATTCGTGCAAGTACAGCATCAGCGGCCGTGGCAGCGGCAGCTGTGTATGGCAATCTGTATGGCTGTTTATAGCGAGGCGTGTGAGGTGCTGTAATGTTGGAAAGGCCTGAGGCCTGTACAGAGGCTTCCTGAGCTTCAGCAAGATGCCATTGTCCTTTGACACCATGTGATGTTCTTCTGCTATCCTCTCCTCCTCTTGACTCATGGATGTATAGTGCTGCATGAGACTAGGAAGAGCAGAAAAGGACAGCAGGCTAGATCGGGCTGGAAAACTGGAATCGAGACGGAATCGGCCGCTGTCGTATTCGATGCGAACATTAGTGGGGCCTCTCCACGTCTGTACGGACAGGGTGAAGAGGTAGAGAGGATGGCTGCTGTCACGGACAAGGAAAGTCCCTTCTGATGCTCCGATTAGGGCATCCCTTGCCTCACTGGCTGTCATACCACCCCAGTACCATCCTAAAACATAAAGAAACTATATTAATATGACATACACTACCATCTGAGATCAGTATGATTTTATATAATACCTTATTCAACAAGCACATATTAAATTAAAAAAAACATATATGTAACAAAAATATGAAGCAGCACAACTGTTTCTAACATTGATAATAACAAGAGATATTTCTTGAGCAACAAATCAGAATTTTAGAATCATTTCTGAAGGATCATGTGACACTGAAGACTGGAGAAATGGCTGCTGAAAATTCACAGGAATTGTAAAAATATTTCAATAGAAAACAATTATTTTAAATTGTACAAATATTTCACAATATAATTCCTTTTATTGTATTTTGATCAAATAACTGCAGTATTGGTGAGTAGAGATTCTTTCAAAAACAAAACAAAAAAAACTTACTAAACCCAAACTTCTGAAGGGTATTTTACATAGGATTATTCTAAGAACCAATAATAATAATAATAATAATTTTAATTTAGAAAAAAAAAAAAAACTAATTAAATTATAAATAATAATTTTTATAATATATAATATAATATATATATATATAAATAATATTTATTTTTAATTTATCAGCACAGAAATAAACTTGCTGTAGTCACTTTAGGACCCTGGTCATAATCTATTCTTCATAAAACATAACATACATAAATATAAAAAGACGACTCTGTATATGACTTTTTTATAGAATCCAGTATTAGACATAATCTTCAGTGATTGTTCAAATGAAGAGGGAGTCATTGACTTCCATTGTCTTTTTGTTTTTAACTAAACACGTTTGTTCAGAATCTGATTAGGTTTTTATTGGCCAGTTATACCTAATGGAGGGAATTTGACCTGATAGTTGCTGGAGAGATGCAATCAAGAAATATGAAGCATAAGAAAGAAGTGCATATCAGTTCCTCGAATACTAAATAATATATACCTGAAGTATGTAGGTGCTGAAAGGTGGTGGTGATGAAATGCAAGTCCTCAGCCGGGGTCCATGAGAAGGGAGCTGCTTGGGACCGCTTAATTTGTTGAACCTCTGACTCATCCCTCTGATTTTGGGCACTTGTATGGCTAGCGACCATTCCTGAAGGTGGCTCTGGCATGAGAGCCTTCTTATGGAAGAAAAAACACATTTCTTGAGAATAATTACTGTGTAATAATAACTGTGTAATCAACAGATTTTTTGTTTTTTTTTCTAAATCTACAGAATGATGTGAGGTGAGAGAGCGGAGAAAAATCGCTGTGCTTTCTATATCTTTGTTTTGTCATTATAATTTCAGTGTACTCGAACAAACAAAGGAAGTGCAGTATGCCAAGAACGAGAGAATGCACTCACATGCTATTTACACAACGTAGCAAGAATTTCAGTTGGAAAGCAACAGGGTAAACAACACAATTTACAAGACAACTAGTTACAAATATGTCATATCTAAAACAATATAAATCAGATCCATATGCTATTGGAATGCTGGTGTTTTTATTTCAGTCTCAACATCTGCCTCAGTAAGTCAGAATCTATTTGTTCTCTCACATTGTTAGGCAATTATCGTGATGGTTCAGTTACCATACATTAACACTCATTTCTGAAATGCCCTGGAAAGGTGAAATGAGAACAAAATATCGAATTGCCTTCTTTTACAGACACAACATACTGTATTTGATTTTTAAAGATTTTATTCAAGTTATATTCAAACAAACTGCAAAGCAAGATCACAGACATGTTATGAAGTCTATAAAATAAAAAAGGATTCAAATGGAGCTGAACTACAATTTACATGTTCCAGTATTGAAACTGAAAAAAAAAAAAAATTCTAATAATAATAATAAGTTAAATTAAATTAAATTCTGGGCCTATACTCAACAGCTAGTCAGGGAAATACGCATGTTTTGATTTTAAAACTATAGCAATCTACATCAAACGTTTTCATGTTTGCTCAGACAGGAACTTGGTCACAAAACTTTCAGTGCATGTTTTCGCTCCCTATTGCACAATGCAGCATTAAAAATCGCCTAGATGAGAACAAAATGTTCAATTTTGAAACAGCAGTAAGAATCGGGTATGGATTACGATCAATCATAAAAAGACTGCAGTTCATCACAAATGAGTCAAGAGCAAACACACCAAACAGGTATGACCGCTTCACAGTTCCCATGAAACTTAAAGGACTTTAGATATAAAATACATAGATTTCTTACCTTTGTGGGCATAAAATCGTCACCTTCTGTAGGTCACCGAGAGGCAGCAGAATGTGCGATGACAGTTTGGAAAGACTGTGAAATTTACGCGAATCCTGTAAAGTGCCGAAGCTGCTGACATTGTTCCAGCAGTGCTAATAATGGCGACAAAACGTCCACAAAGTGAGGGAATCTGGTCATCATCTAAACATTTTACAATAGTAATCTCTGATGCCGATCGAGCCTTCTCTGTCAAATCGAAAATTACGCAAAACAACAACAACAAAAAAAAAAGAGCTTAGTAGTAGTACTCAAACAAGAGTAATAGGTCGTTTGGCTTGGTGTATTGTTATTTTCATGTAAGAAGAGCAATAAGAAACGCCTTTGCAGCACGTGTGGCTGTTTTATGAGTTGGCGCGCGTTCTAGGAATCTTATTCCAAGAAAAGCGCTACATCTTTGCGCCCGCGGCCTCATCATCGGGTGCTTGGCGTTTCGCAGAACTGCGCTCTCGACCGTCGCTGCGTTTTCATTGGCTGCCGTGCGCCGCTGACGAAGCGCCCGTGCCGGTTTCAGAGCCGGATGACTTTCCCAGTAAAGAGCTTTCCAGGAATGCTGAAACAGTCGCTGAAATTGACCTCTGCGCCAGCTGCGTTAACTGAGAGATCTCTGGGCGACAGCGAGGGCTGTGATGGGAGGTGACTGCAAGGTAAGCGTAGTGCTGAATAAGTCTAGTTCCAGAAAATGTTTATTGCCAGAATGTTAGTTATATGGTCAATTACATCCCAACATCCTGGTAACTGATAGAGCTGGCCCTGGATCAGCGCATGCATTAACCCTTTAATAGACAAACCCAGAAAAACAATGGAATAACCGTTTATAATAAATATTAAAAATTATATAAAAATGCAATAATACTTTTTACATTTATGTTTTTAAAAACCTGCCATTTTTATGTGCTTCTACTAAACAACTAACGAGTATCCATTTTATATGAATTAAAATATAACTTCATTACTAATAAGAAAGTATTATTGGATAATAATCACATACTAGTACTAAATTCAGTTGCTATATATATATATATATATACTGTATATATACATGTGTGTGTGTGTGTGTGTGTGTGTGTGTGTGTGTGTGTGTCTGTGTGTGGCACTACTGTGCAGCAAGAGTCTTGGGCCATCAGTGGCTTTATTTATTTATTTATTGGTGAAAATACTAATGGCCTAAGACTTCAGGCCATACACAGAAGTGTGTGTGTGTGTGTGTGTGTGTATAGAGGCCTGTTAAAGTGTTAACTAAACATAATGCTTCTCCATGGTTAGACAAAAGGGAGATTTAACAAGACAGGTTAATGGATTTTATTTTATCTTTAACATAAAAATCATCATCTAAACAACACATTTATGTGGCCTTGAAAACCATGTGAGAATGTGTTTCAGAGTGAAAGAAGACTAGTTAAAATCTAACATAAAAAATAATAACCAAGAAAAGGATAGTTAAGACAATAAATAGGCTACAGGCAATTGAGGGTGAAATTAAACAAGTGTATCAGATGTCATTTTATGTTCTGACTGTATGAATCTAGCTCTCATCTCCATTCTCTCCGCTCCTCTGATTAGACGCTTGTTCCCTCGTTTCCCTGTTGGGCCCTTTGGCTTGGTGAAGGCTTGTTTCAGAGCATGCTGCTTCGGGTAAACCTCTTCATACAGGAAATCCTCTGTCAGGCACTCTCCACAATCAATCTCCATCTATACACATGACACATAAACAGATTTACTGAAATGTGGGTAAATATGAGTATTTGATTTAAAGTGAATGTCAAAAATGTATTATTCAAAGGTCTGAGTTTCAAAAGTTTCAATTTGGTTTTAATCTATATTCATACTTTTACCAAGCAATTATGGACTAAATTGATCAAAAGTGACAGTAAAGATAGTAATTATAATGTTACAAAACATAGAATGTCAAATAAATACTGCTTTTTTAAATTTCTATTCATCAAAGAATCCTGGGGAGGGGGGGGGGCGTATCACAGTTTCCACAAAAAAATTAAGCACCACCACTCTTTTCAACATTGATAGCCTAATAATAAGAAATGTTTCTTGAGCACCAAATTAGCATATTAGAATGATTTCTGAAGGAAGATCTGATGTGAAAATTCAGCTTACCATCACAGAACTAAATGACATTTTAAAATATATTTAAGTAGAAACAGTTACATATGAAATGATAATAATATTTTACTTCATTTTTGATCAAATAAATGCAGGAACTTGTTATATTGTAAATTAGTTAACTTCAAGGAACTGTGATTTTACTTGTCAGTTCAATATTATTTTATGTCGTGATAACCAGCAAAATATGCACTTTGTACTTTGGAAGTCTATGTGAAATTGTAATAAGTAAAATATGATCCTTGTACTCTTCTACTCAGGTCAAAGCTTGGATTTTCAACAGCTATTTAAAAAAAAAACATACTGTACAGTATTAAGACCAACTGTTGCTGTTATTGTACCTTTTTGGCGATCTCTATGTGATAGTCTCTCTCTACCTCATCCAGCAGTCGATTCTTACAGCTTGAATACAGCATCCTTTCTTTGATGCTACAGCTATACCCAGGCATGGAGTAGATGAAAACTGGTCCATATATTCAAACACAAACATAACAAACATTAGCTTTGAAGAAAAAATCTCATTACCAATACTGAGAAGCCAATTCGGCAGTTACAGTAATATTTTGGCACTAACCGACAGCTTCCAGTGCCTGTCCTTGATGGGTGTGTTTGTACAGGAAAAAGTGGTATCGTGGGGCATCAGTGGGGATTCTGCTCGGCAGATCTTTGGTCTCTGTAGGATTAGTGTGGACCAGCTCAATTGTCTCTCGTTCGGTGTCCAGCCGCTTAAAGATGATACAGTAAAAAGTGCTTTGTTATTGGGCTTATGGTGATTATGTGGAGTGCAGCAGGCATAATATTCTATGTTATCATGTAAAATTGTTTAACTCTTTTTCAAACTGTTCAGTAGGGTCAGTAAGATTTTTTTAAAGAAATTAATACTTTTATTCAGCAAGGATGCCTTTACAATGTTACCAAACAATTCTGTTTCAAATCAATGCTGTTTTTTTAAATGTTATATTCATCAAAGAATTCTAAAAACAATATATAATGGTTTCCACAGGTATTAAGCAGAACAACGTTTTTCAAAATTTATAAGAAGAAGAAATGGTGAGCACTGCAAGCAGCAAATCAGCATATTAGAATGATTTCTGAAGAATCATGTGACACTGAGGACTGGAGTAATGGCTACTTAAAATTTATTCTTTGTCATTACAGGAGTAAATGGCATTTTAAAATATATTCGAATAGAAACATTTTTAAAATTGCTTTTACTGTTTTACTATATTTTGTATCAAATAATTGCAGCCTTGGTGAGCATACCAGAACTTTATTTACCCCCAAACTTTTGAACAACAACATTTGTTTATTGCATAATTAATATTTTGAAGTTAGATGTTTTGTTGCTTAATTGAATCTGAAATGTAATAGTATGTAGAGAATCCTGTTATAAAAATCATGCAAAATAAACAAGCTATTTAACAGCACTATGAAAAGCTTTTTATTTGTATGTATAATGAAGGTAATTGTTACTACATGTGCTTATTCAGTTCAACCTGTACTGTTAAAAATATACGTGGCAGTCTGAACATTTAGCTTTTTGAATGTACGTATGTGGAACTTACTAGTTGAATGTAATTGATGCGTTTGAGTTTAAGCTGCTGTAAAGCATGTTTAGCCTCTTCTTGCAATGGGAACGCCAAACCCTGCAAAGTCGGATTTTTACTCTCCACGCTGATCTCTGTCTGTATCCGAAACACACATAACAGAAAACAAGGATATATATATATATATATATATAAACTTTTAATCTGTTACATTAACATTTATTTAGATAGCTGAGGCTACCTTTGCTTGTCCACTTATCCTTTACCTTTGCTTGTCCACTTATGGTGGCAACTCGTCTTCTCTCGTCCTAAGTAGAAAAGTACAAAAGTTTTGTGAAAATCCCCTTAATACTTACACACTTGAAAACAAAATCAATCGTAGTACACTTACCCGTGCCACTTTGTCCTGTCAGGTGCATTATTAAGAAATGCATTTGTTTATTAGATATTTAGACAGTCAAACAGTCAGATACTCAATTTTGGCGATTTGAAGTATATGAACATTTTTGACCTTCCTCACCTCTGTTATTTTAATCTGATGGAGCTGTTGCTCAGCGGTGGTGAGAGGAGCCGGACAGGAGGAGGAGGACAGGTGTCGTAGATAACCTTGGAAACAGACATCTTCCTGCAGATAAGAATAGTAAATAGTGCTTAGATGGCACATCATCACACCTCTAAACAGGGTGCGGACTGGCCATCTGGTCGGCCTGGCTGGTTCATCCTCAAAAAAGAAAAAGTGTCAAACTAAGTGACGTTGACGGCCGACAAAGGGGGCGCTAATGCAATCTATTTTTGCTTATAACAAACCGAAACTGACGCGAAGGAGAGTGGGCTCGTGATGGCAAGCGAAAAACGTGAAGACAAAGGCGGTTGGGAGAAGCAAAAAGGAAAAAAAGCTAACAGTTACGTCAGGTTATTTTTGCCCGCCTCTCTCACTATACACAGCATGTAGCCAGTGTTGCCAACTTAGCAATTTTGTTGCCAAATTTAGCAACTTTTCAGACTACCCTAGCAACGTTTTCTTCCAAGAGCACCTAGCAACAAATTTAGCAATTTTTAACATTTATTTGGCAACTTTTGATAAGTAAACCAAATATGCCTTGCAGTACACACACCACGTGAATTAAGTTAGCTGCTGTTTGCAATTGTTCAATTTAATAATAGTAATAATAATAATAATTGAATAATTGTCATCCTATGGCACTTCTCGTAAAGATTAGCGGTGTAACCCTGGTGTCCTGGTCAGATTGCCTCCACTGGCCCTTGTCAATCATGGCCTCCTAATAATCCCCATCCACTTGATTAGCTCTATCTCTCTCCTCTCCACCTGTATCTGGTGTGTGGTGAGCACACTGGCGTCATTGTATCGTCTAGGACTAGGTGGATGCTGCACACTGGTGGTGGTTGAGGAGAGACTGTATTGATTGTAAAGCGCTTTGGGTGTACAGCAATACACAATAAAGCGCTATATAAATGCCTCATTCATTCAATTATTTAGTAGATTTTACCTGCGATTGTTGATTAGTTAGTACACTGTAAGAAAAATGAAAAAGAGACTAATAATTTTCCAGGACATTATCCATTATCCATTTTAACCCTGTAACCCGAAAATACAATGCGTAATTTAAAATGGTAAAAAAAACTATACGGAAAATTCTTTCATATTAATATAGTAGATTATGCCCTGTTTTTAAAGACTTTTCTTCTAATACACTGCTTAAAGCATAATTGTTGAGAATGTGTAGTGTTAATAGTTTACTAGCTATTAAAAAAAAAAAAACTTAAATTGTAATCATTCAAAAATGTGTAAGTGTTCAATAATTCAATGTATTTAAAAATACAGTTATTTATATTTTAATATTATATTATGCATATTATTTTACAAACAAATTTAAATTAGCATATATAAAATATATTTTTTGCTGAGATTTGATGTTGTGACACAATTTTGCGTTGTGATTGCGCAATGACATCATAACAACGTCATTTAGCAACTTTTAGCAACAAACTGACCTTCCTTTAGCAACTTTCGCTGAAAATTAGTTGGCAACACTGCATGTAGCCTATAGCAATAGTAAAATCCCAGGACAACCCTAGTCCGAGCGTCCACTGCTATTTGTCACTTCGCTGTGTCTGGCATGAATATTCCATTCATTCATAAAGACAGCAGCGATTGTACAACGGGTTACACTTGAGAGATTTTGAGTTAGAAAATAGAGTAAATGAAGTAGCCTATAAGGTGATTGCTCCGATTAACACACACAAACACACACATACACACACATATGAATACTCAAATTGAAGAATGTAGTTTCATGTTTCTAGATTTTATGTTTATTATGTCATATACTGTACATTTTTGCTTTCTGCTCTTTTTATGTAGATTTCAAGTATTTAAGTTCATATAATAATACATTTATTTCAATCCCTTGCTGAAAAAAAGAAAAAGAAACCATCAATAGAATGGTTGTAATGGTTTTACTGGTTATAATGGAAATTGAATTGGTTTTAATGGAAATTGTAATGGACCCTATTGGTCTCTACTGGTAATTGGTTGCCTATTATTGTTGTTAAATATTATTATTGTTAAAACCACTAAATCCTAATGGAACATGTCCCAAAACACACTACAGGAAACCATTATTTAATGTTTTAATGATTAAAAGTTGATGGTTTGTGTAATGTTTGTAATGACATTTGTAGTGGATACCATTAGAATTTCTGTGATGGTTTCTATTGTTTTGGGGTTTTTTCAGCAGGGTCACCATGGGTTTTGTGATGTTGTTTGCCATAAATGCAATACATTGATTTCTGTAATATTGTGAGATAGTACTAGCGGCTGTTTGTAGTTGTGGTGGGCCTATTTAGGAGAAAATCCAGGGCCGTTTTTTTACTCCCAGTCCGTCCCTGCCTTTAAACATGTGACCTGAAGAAACCTGAGCAAAGGTGAGTGCAGGGCACAAGCAGAACAGAAAACATAGTAGGTTTAATGTTGTAACCCAGTTATATATATAAAAAGAGATGTGGCCACTAAATAAAGTTACAATATTAAAGATAACGATTCCAAAAGTTTTTCAGCGATGTCATTAAAGTACCATTTCTGGTTCTTAAAAGAAACTTTTTTCCACCAGTGGAAGGTTTCCATGGATGTTAAAGGATGCCAATAAAGAACCTTAAGATTTTTAAGAGTGCAGAAAACAAATAGGCAAAGGTCATCTCTCAGGAAAACAAATTCTATTCTGTTCTATTCTGAGTGGTCGGTCGTGATTCCAGGCATCACATAATGCTGAATAATGAGCTCATATCTGGAATACTTGATTCTGATTGCTTAGAATATCTCAGAATTTCTGCAACCTGATTCTCAAAAAAAATATTATTTTTGTGTACCTATCTGCTCCAAAAACAAAATAAAAAGTTTGCCCTAAAACACCCACGCAGCAGGGTCATTAAAAAAAAAATAAAGAAAATAAAACAATAAATGTTAGACGTTTTGTACATTGCTATGCACATATGTATGTAAATACATATACTGTAATAGTACAGTTATACAATAATTTCAACTCATCTGTATTTGATGTTCAAATAAAACCGTCTACACACCTGGACTGTTCCAAACATTTCATCTTTCAGGTGACTTCCTCCAAACTCTTTCTTCAGTGTGGCACGGGTAGCAGCGTACACCATCTTTAACCTCACCTGTGTAGTGCGCAATGAATGGGTATAGTCACACAGAAGGGTAACTGACAGTACTTTAACCCAAAGGGGTTAAAGGGAACATTATTTATAGAGTATGAGGGTGAGAGTTTGTATTGAGCGTATTATCATGTGCTTCCTACTTACTGGTGACTGGTCTGGTGACCAGGAGATAAACAGCCACTCATATCCCAGCTGGTTCTGTGAGTCGAGGCGGTAAAGGATATAACAGGGTTCCAGGCCGTCCAGCATGGGCAGGACACATGCGTCATAGTCCTGATCCCAGCTCTGAGACACCTCTCTGTACGCTCCCAACACCAGCTGTTCTGAAGCACACACAGACAGATACACACACATACACACCTCATAACACACACCCTGACTACATGCAGTAGCCCCAGATAAATGCACTGACTATCACTCTTGGTCCAAAAACAGCACGGTGCCATGTTATCATACACTGGCACTGCATGGATAACATTCCACAGTCCAGTTTATCTCAACATTTACTTGACATTCTTTAGAGTCAACGGTATGTAGCCTTACAAGGCAAAACATCAAACCAAGTGTAATTTATTTTACAAGATAGCAAAAGCACACTTTTAAGCAAAACATCTATATGTTTGTTAGGTTTTAAATGAAAAAACAACATCTAAATGATGAACACCCATGAGAACCTAAGTGGTACCCCTATGATAAGTACATATTTAAGTACTTATTTAAGTACACTTAAATAAAATATACTTAAAAAAGAAATAACATTATTTAATGTGAACTGAATGTACTGTTTCCAGACACTTAATTGCATGTTAACTGCACTTAATGAAATTTATTATAATTTACATTTATATTAAATGCAATTAGTTGAACTTTAGAGTGCTTTTTGAGTAGGACTAAGTATATCTTTCCATGTGATTTCATAATTATTTTTATTGTAGGCTACTTTTATTGCACTACAATTTAATAACACGCTATAGGTAAATTTTTAATCAAGTAGTCCACTTTACATGTGCTTTATGACGTTAGTCAACACATCGCAATAAGGGTACTTACTGAAAGCATGACAAATTATAACTAAAACTAAATTATTTTAAAAACTATTTATTAAAAAAATAATTTAAAAGTGTACCTTAGAGTGTTACGAAACATGGTCCTAAAAGTGTACTCACTTTAAATGGCTATTTATTTCATTAATATTATTATTTTTAAAAACATAATACTAAGATTTGAATTACACAACAAGTTTACATCTAATACAATCAAGTGCAGCTCAGAAATGTAATATTTAAGTATGACTTGAGTGTCCAAATACTTTTCTAAATGATAAGACCAATATGTGATCTTCTAAGTCATAGTTTAGAACTTGGTTTACTATACAGTAGGTATTTTTTTATTACAAAATAATGTAAGGCCCCCTACATTAATTGGAAAGGGTAAATAGCAGTAAACTAATCAAAAGCACCATCGACCTTTGTGCTCAAGCAAAACCATACTGTGGGTATTGAAATACTATTATTATGCTACATATACAGATGGTCTCACAAACAAATGCTCCTACTCACCGCTCATTATAACAATCTTCACCACTCTGACTGCGCCCCTTCTCGCCTTCACGAGGAACTCTCTCAAGTCTGGAGTTGCTGGTTTCAGTAGAGAAGTATACAACATATGACAATACAACAGAGACAAAAACCTTTAACCTGCCACAAACCTTTAATCATCATAAGAATAGCGAGAGACTACCCCCATTACATAGGCCTAGTATAAATATTATAAATTATAACAAGACCAAAAAAAATAGACTGAAACAAAGGAAATTTTACACTGCTTCCACACTGTGCGGCCTGTGCCTCATTCTTGGCCTCACCATGGTAACAGGGCATCAGGACTCATAAATGATGTAGGTGCAGGTGAGATGGATGAGGAACAGCGCTTCCGCCCGTAAGCTTAAATTACCTCCCATCATCATTCACATAAAACACAGCATAATATTATCTCTCTATTTCAAACCTATATAGACCACTATACTGTAGAACCAAAAGTTTGTTTGCTAAAACCCAGAATTAAGCAGAGCTATCAATATTCCTACTCAAAACATTTTTAGTAGTAAAATTCTCTTTTTTAATAGATAGTTCCCTTTGCCCGTAGATGAACACATTTGCACATAGACTCTGAAAAAGCTCAATGCAAGATTTTGTGGCAAAAGTTTTTAATCTAGAGCTTTTACATTCCAAAGTCCCTCTTTTTTTTTTTACTTTTTGCGTATCTTCATAGTATCTCAAAATGCATGCTTTTCTTTAACTAAAAGGAGAAGATAAAGAAAAAATATAAAGTGATTTATTATAAATTAAAAATTTTATAAATCTATACGGGCTGCAGTGTACTTACCATGAATACCCGTCTGGTGCGACATCCCAAATCCCCACGATGGTCCAGCTCAGTCCAAATTCCTGTCGAAACTCCCACGTTGTCCTCCTATTGTCTTCAGTGGCACTGCTATCTGTGCCCAGCAGTGTGGTCCAACTCACTTCCGTACAATGACATCAACGCCCCTTAAGCATCTTACCTGGGGAATCCTGTTTGAAACTTGATCTGCGGAACTGAGGAAGATGTGTAGCCTAATATTACACCTGTCAAGGGATGGGTTCCAGCACACCACCTATCTAGTATTATTCATCCATCACTGGTGGCCCTTTAATATAAAGGGGTATAAAGTGGATGACAACATCTGATATCTGTGATGAGCTGAATGATGAAGCTCTAGTGTAGAATAAAAGGAAGTACCCGACTGAAAATGAGAGTCTGAACATTATGTCTGTCTCTGCTCTTCTACAAACAGTTATGCCATGCTCCATTTGTGAAAAAGAAATGGCACATTATCACTCACAAACATCAAGGACCTGATAGGAGTATATAAAGCAGTGGCCTGTGGGAGCTCAAATTCCACCAGGCTGTCATGAGATACCATGCAGGCGGCTGCTGACCCCCAACCAGCAGGACAGGCGGTTCAATTAGACAGCCTATAACCTGCTATCAAAAGGCCATTTCAAACCGTAAACTCACTCTTGAGCACACTTGAGATTTTGCATGAGGTGTATGAGATTTGTTTCAAGGAAATTATTGTTTCTAAAAAGTGTTTGAGGGCTTTTTATTTCATTAGAGCATATAACAGACAAAAAGGTTTAAATCTGATATTATGCATCTGTATAAAGACAGAAAGAGAGAGAACATACCTGTGAGTTCTCTAGTGCTGGCTTCATGTTTAATTCACTCAGCTGTGAGCACAAACCCAGTCATTATTCATTATTCACGCGCAGCCCTCCCTTCAAAGATACACACATGCTCAGCACACATAGATTATCTTTCTTCTTCGCAACACTTCACAAATATGACATATAGAACTACAGACTCGTCCGTATACATTTCTACACAATATTTAGGAGGAATGCGCCCTCTGTTTTCTCAGACCCCTTTAAGAAAGCATGAATGATAACAAACAATTTGCTGTTGTTCGTATACATTTTGTAAGGCTGCAACCCTGTTGATCAAACTATTTACTGACAACTAGGTCCAAAGTCCAAGTATAGTCTAAAGTCTTTACTAGAACTGAAAGTGTATTTAAAACACGTTTTTGTGACTCTCGTGATGGTTCTTTTTAGTGAATCAGAAACATACGTAAAGATAGTCTGATTCTCTAACAACGACTCTTTTCGTGAATTAAAACATTCTGTGAATAAAATATGTGAACATGTTTTTGTTTGTTTTGTACGGCGTCGTTTTAGTGCCTCGTTAAACAAAAAATAAAAAATCTAAGATTACGAGATTAAAGTCGTAATATTTCGAGAATAAAGTCGAAACTACGAGAATAAAGTCGAAATGTTACGAGAATAAAGTCGAAATGTTTCGATCATTTAAATCGTAGAAACTAAAGTTATAATATTTTGAGAGTATAGCCTATATCGCGCATGCAAATGGCCCGCGTTGAGAGCAGCGGGAGAAGTTGCCAGACCTCCGGAATTGATTTGAATATTGTTGCGTCCGAGCGGCCGCATCATCTTACTGGGATGTCAATTTTAAGGACTCGCGGAAACAGCTTAATATGAAGAATATGATATTTACTAACAGACTGAACAGGAACAACTGTTTATCTTAACATAAACTCACACACTCAATCGACATTCCTTTGGGGTGCGCTGTAGCTCTCTTATTTAACCCTTTTTTAATACACTACAAATATAGCTATGTGGGATTATTAGCAGAAATCATACCATGTGTCATACTCGAGGGGACAGTATGCTTGGAAATTATATTTAATGTATTCCATTGCATTCATTATTTGTAGTGCGCCAGCCACACAATAGCAATAGCTTAAGCTTTGTGCTTTTAGTGCTTTTAATATAAAACAAAGTCTCAGCTTTCAAAATCAGTTTTATAACGAAACACAAATTATGTGTCTTACAATAATGTGATTTTCAAGATCTTTAATGTGGCGTGACAGATCGCTGTATTTATGTGAATAAATTCATTCAATTATTGTGAAAATTCCACCTGCTCCACAAAAACGTCCCAAACTTTCATTCCTCACATGTAGCCTGTTTAATTAAACAGCAATAAAACGTTCTAAAGGTTGAAGTGGACTCAAATTTGTTAACATATGTTATATTGTTGTCTTTTCTGCTGTAAGCGTTAAGTGACTATTCACAAACTGTTTTATTCATGGTATACTGTAAATGAGGACATAATATTTAATGTCTTCCATTCATTATTTGTAGTGCGCCAGCCAACCAGTAATCACAACAATTTTGTGCTTTGTTGCTTTTACACACAGCTCAGCTTTCAAATTCTGCCAGTTTTATAACGAAACACAAATTATAAATGTGTTTTTGCTCTTTATTTCAAGTTTATAGCAAGATATAAATTGAAGGAACATCATAAGGCATAACAAAAAAAAGTTTAGCCTAATTTATAATGAAAATGTCTCGTCGTTCGTTATTGTAATCGGAAAGATGATTGACTCACATGCTGCTTAACAAACACATTATTGCAATATAGCCTACATATTGTTTGTATTTCGCTATAAAACTGACAGATTTCGAAAACTGAGATTTGGAATATCTCCCGGTGCTCCAAATCTGGGCCATTTGCATGAGCAAAAGGCTAGAATAGCCTATCTCAAAATATTATAACTATATAATCTTTATTCTCAAAACATTTCGACTTTATTGTCGTAGTGTTTCGACTTTATTCTCGTAACATTTCGATTTTATTATCGAAATATTACGACTTTAATCTCGTAATCTTAATTTTTTTTTTTTTTTTAACGAGGCACTAAAACGCCGTCGTAGTTTTGTATTTTTATATTGATTATATTTATTTAATATCACTAATGTCTAATTGCACTAATGTCATCCACTAAAATGACCTATTTTGGTGAAAAGAAAGCTAAATTTGTTTGCAGATTGTTTAATATTTTATCTCAATGATATTCATACATTTTAATTCGTCCAAAGTAGGCTACTTCTTGAGGTAGCTCATAGCTATTTTTTTTTTTTTTTTTAACAAATTGATTTAAGGGATGATTCATGAATTGAAAATGAATCTATTAATAAATCAAAAACGTTCAGCGTGACCAGTGTAATTCGATTCTCGAACGAATCTATTGATCTGATTTAACTAAAGTGACCAATGACTTTTATTTTGAACAGGTGTTTATTCAGTATTATTGCATCTTGTTCAGCTGTTCATTTTACGTGTTTAATGTCTTCTTGGTTAGGGTTACTCAGCTTTTCCTATGATGCTAGCTTTTTAATCGGACATATACGCCAGTGAGTAATATAAAATATAGGGGCTCAGATTTGAGGAAAGAGAGTTGAACTATTAATCTGTGAAAATGCGCCATGCACGTGAGGTGACATTTACGATGCTCGTGAGAGCATATGCTACAGCTTCAAAGACTGAGACCGTCGCTTCTAACGGGAAAGCAGGACTCAAAGCAGCAGATATCGCGAGCAGACTCCGGAGTGAAAAGGAAAAAGAAACAAATGACAAAAATGAGGTTAGCTACGTTTGTTTATGCATGTATAGTGCGTTTTTACTAAAGTGTCTTTATGTGCAACCATTTGGGTTCCGTCTTCTTTCGTTCCTCTCCAAAGGTTCCGGTGTCACCTCTTCAAAACAGAGTAAACGAACTCAAACAATTTTCTCAGCAACTACAATCTATTCATCCCAGTGTGCTCGTAAAAGCTCTTTACAGGGGCATCCTCTATCAAGACCAAAACATAATCGCCATAAATAAACCATATGGTGTGCCTCTGCATAGTGAGTATTTAACTTCTCGTTAATCGTTCATTTTTTTTTTTTTTTGATCATTTAGGTTTATACAGTAAATGCAACAAAAATCTACAAGTTTTATACCATTCCGATAAAGTTAAATATGTATTTAAAAAAAAAAAAAATTGTAAAGTTTAAGTGGGTTAAGTCCATTTAAGTACATACGTGATACTATGAGTCTTACATGATTACATAAGACAAGTCTTTGGATATAGCCTACTAACATACTTCTTACTTTCCTTGTTCCATTCTCATAGATGTAGATGGCATCAGAAACAGCATAGTAGAATGCCTGCCTTTGCTAGCAAAGATAACTGATGGCATGCAGGCAGGAGCACAGTTGCACCTTTGCCATAGCCTGGAAAAAGAAAATACTGGAGTTTTGATCCTGGCTAAAACAGAGGAAGCTGCTGAACACGTCGAAACACTCATCAGATCACACAAAATGGAAAGAAAATACTTGTAAGTTAAACTTCAAAACCTTTATTTGTTGCCTGTTTTCAGTTGGATGCAATCGGTTTTGAAAGGGTCATTTATAAAGGTGTAATTTATTGTGTTGTAATGTCATATACTGGCCATGACATGGTTGTCCAAGACGAATTTCCCAGAAATGGGACAAAGTATATTCTATTCTATTCTTTGTGGCGTCCCATAAAGTTGTCTAGTGCAAAATATTTTTTTGCTTATTGATAACTGATTCTCTTGCAGCAGCATACAATAACTTAAACATAATCCCATTTGTTTTGTTTAGGGCAGTTACTGTAGGTGTGCCTGTTCCATCCGAGGGAGTGATTGACATTCCCATTATAGAGAAGGAGGTCACGGGACCTCAGCCGCATTTTAAGGTAACGTATTACACCATCTCTTATTCTAACCTGTTTTTAAAAACCGTATGAAAAGACCATTTTTATTAAAATGCTCACCCTCAGGCCATCCAAGATGTAAATGAGTTTGTTTCTTCATCGTTCAACAGATTTGGAGAAATTTATCTATGCATTACATTACTTGCTCACCAGTGGATCCTCTTCAGTGAATGGGTGCCGTCAGAATGAGAGTCCAAACAGCTGATAAAAACATCACAGTAGTCCACAAGACTCCCGTCCATCACTTAACGTCTTGTAAAGTGAAAAGCTGCATGTTTGTAAGAAAGAAATCCATTGAGATGCTTTTAACTTCAAACAAGTCCTTCATATTGTTTTCTCCATTGAAAAAGTTGTCTCATCTGACACGGGAGAGAAACATGCACAGATCAAACACTATTTACAAGTGAAAACAGTCCAAAACAGCTCTAAACAAATATTTTGGTGGATTTTGATGCGAAAGGACAACAGAGGATGGACTGTTTACCTGGAGGAAACGTTATTATAGATGATAGACTTTTGACCAAAGGCATCAGTTTTACGTTAAAACACTTCACAAACACATTCTGACTAGGGTTGTTCCGATTCCGATACTAGTATCGGAAATTCCACCGATACCACAAAAAATTCTGGCATCGGTATCGGCAAGTACTTGAACCCATGTACCGATCCGATACCATTTTTAAACAAGACCTATAGTTATGCGCGCTAGCTTTGCTTAACGCTGCAAATCGGAAATCAATTCTTCTTCGCTGCTCAGAATGCAAATACAGGAAGTTGTGCTGTGTTGCCACACAAGCAACCACTATTTAGAGCAGAGAAGAAGAAATACAAACGTGCTAGCACATTGCCAGTAAGTTAAATCACTCGCATACGCGACTAAATCTTCACCCTGGGCGACTAAATGATGTCTAATATTAGCCACTGGCTAATAAATGATCAGATTTTACTGGTAGGCTATGTATAAGTTTAGCACAGATATATCGTCACTCGCTGAACACTCTGAGTGCTTCAGAGTTTCTCTCTCCGTCAAGCGATATATTTTTCAGTTCATCTGAATGAATGCGCAGCGCAGCTGTATTTGACGTACCGTAAGCTCTAGTGTGAAGCGCACGACTCGCCGTCGCTTTGCTTTTTTCCTCACACGCAGAGAGGAGAGGGAGCAAGGGAGTCTTACATGTAGCCTGTCAATTCTGCATGGTATGTAAACGTTATTCTTTGTTGTATTTTTCTGTCAAAATAACGGAGTTCCTTTGGAATTCTTCAGCTTAACTGCCGGGTTCTCCGGTAGTAGGCGGAGCTAATGCGCAAACGACAATCTCATTGGCTGGCGTTCACCTATTATCGTCCCTGTTTTGATTTCAGCAAATCCGTTCGAGCCAATGCAGACAACGTGATTAATATTCATGAATCCAGCAGCTCGTTAATCCTTAGTGCGTTTTATATTGTTCTTAGTAGAATTCATAGTATGATTATTATTTTATCAGTATTATTGACAGTTTTTCCCCATTTTTACAGAAACACTGAATGACAAAAAAAGCACCACCACCGGTCTTAAATTCAGTTAAAATTACTCGCCAGACTATCTATCTATCTATCTATCTATCTATCTATCTATATATGGTGAAGCACACCCTAAAATAATTGTATCAATTCATACAGGGCTAGTAGTACATACAACTGTATAACCAGATACACACCGGTATCGGATCAGTATCATATCGGCCGATACCCTGAGCCTAGGTATCGGAATCGGTATCAGGAAGGGAAAAAGGGTATCGGAACATCTCTAATTCTGACGGCACCCATTCACTGCAGAGGATCCATTGGTGAGCATGAATTGTTCACAATATAAGTATATAATGCATTAGAAAACAGATTTTTAAGAATAGGATCTTTTTACTTTACTAGAATTAAAGTATGCATGTTTATTCTGCCCAGATGGGTCTGAGCCCATTGTTCAAAGTGAGTGAAGAGGGAGATGGAGTGACCAGGGTAAGAGCTCATCGACAGGCACACAGTGCAGTCACGCAGTATCGGGTTCTGGACAGCACCAGTGGTTGCAGCTTGGTGGAACTGCAGCCTGTCACAGGTATTGACTGACCATGAGATGTGAAAACCGTACCCGACTCCTGACTGTGCCTTATATTCGCTAATTATTGTAAATGTTGCTAGGTTTACCCATATGTAATGTAACATTGTGTTTTGATTTATGTAAAAAGACATTCAAGCATATGATGACCAGAACCAATGTGTGTTTTAGGTGTGAAAAACCAACTTCGCGTGCACATGGCTCTTGCTTTGACCTGCCCCATTCTTGGAGACCACAAATATGCTCACTGGAACAAACTAGCACCACAGGTATAATAAATACAAGTGTTGTAGCATTGGTTCCTTGAAATATGAACCTATGCTACCACTCAAAAGATTTTTTTAATGTTTTCGATCATCATTGCAGTTTAAGATCGCTGTTTTCTTTTTTAATATATTTTAAAATGTAATTTTATTCAAGTGATGGCAAAGCAGAATTTTCAGCATCAATGCTCCAGTCTTCAGGGTCACATGATCCTTCAGAAATCAAACTAATATGCTGATTTGCTTTTCAAGAAACATCTTATTGATCTTTATTATCAGTGTTAAAAACAGTGGTGCTGCTTAATCCTTTTTTTCCATGATGCTTATATGAATAGAATATTCATTTTATATGAATAATTCATTTGAAATAGAAATCTTTTGTAAAATCGGACCCCAAACTTTTAAACAATATTGTATTTCCAGATTAGAAGTATTTTTAATGAACACTTGCTTAACCCAAGATACACAACCTATTCAAGTCTAGGTCCGGTTTTACTACAGTATTTACTTAATCTATGAACATAGTAAGCATTAATCATGAATAATCAAGAGGTGGTGTAGTGTTTTCTTGAGACATGACTCACGTTTGAAGACTGACCACACACGGGTCTCACATTTCGGATTACAGAAACTGCCAGAGGGCATACTGCGACGGCTGGGCCTGGTGCAGAGTAAAACACGATACCTCCCTCTTCACCTGCACTCCCGAAGGATCATCCTACCAGGGGTTAAAGGTCACAGTGACATCACAGTGTCCTGTCCCTTTCCTAAATACTTCACCAACACCTTAAAGAGACTACAGATCCCACTACCAGGAAAAGAATGAGAGCACAGCTAGCGATTACATTTGTATTGAGAGGATGAAGTGGGGTGAATTTGACTTTGACTGTAGAAAAGGTCATGTACAAACCGGACATTACATTGTTGTGTATTCTTTTTTTCTTTTTGTCCAGACTTTGTAATAAAAGACCACTGAAAGTGTTTTTTGAAGAAGAATGATATCTCTGCTTCACCTGTGAATTCCGTAATGACTGTGCAAATTAGGGATCCACAATATACATGTACAATATAAATTATCAGCCAACATTAGATTTCTAAATCACTGTTGGTTGATGTTGTATATTTAATTGTGCATACACATTTGCCCTATTTTTACACTTATATCACAATCTTCTAAAACAAATTTTGAATATCCTGTTTTCATTCTTTTTATTATAATGTTGAGATGCCTAAATTCACATGTAACATCTAAAGCAGTGGTAATCTCAACCTTTTTGACAATAAAAGGCCCAATGACCTTTCTAGTTGTCTGGGATTTTCTGCATAAAAATTAAGGCTAAGATTTAAAATCAAACTCAATTTCTAACAGATAAAAACAGGTCTAGAAATAGTACTTTAAAAAATCTGGCTTCAGGGTTTTGGATAGTGGGAATCCAGGTTCTTCTAAGAAAAACAAGTTGGTTTTTGAGGGGACAAATTATAAGAAATATCTTTTAGTGATTTAATGCATGTGTTGTCTTTTTAAATTAATCACTTGGAGGTTTGCTGACACCCCCTGGTTGAGAATTTATTTATTAATTTGTTTTTGTTTTTTTTAATTAGGGGAAAAAAAGGAGCATAGCATTTTAATAACATGAAAATTCTCATTAGCTAGAATTTTAATACCAGCATATCCCTTGTGCAAATTCTTTACTAAATAATTGTGAATTGTTGCATTCAATTCAATAATGCATAAAATAATAGTTTTGTGAACTACTTACACAGAAATTTATTCTGTTTCTGTCATGAGGCCCACTTGTGCTTGTGTGACAGAACTGACCAGGGACTGCAGAAAGGGTCAAAGACGACACATACAGGTAATTCACTGTACAAAAAGGCATGTTTGAAAACACAGGCTTCAATTCTCCAGCACCACTATAATATCAATACATATCAGGTTACCATAGATGCATGTATATATAAAAAAAATAAAATAAAAACGGAACCAAAAAGTCTTCATGTATAATACACTCCTCAGGTACGTGAACTCTGCTACTGCAAGCTCCTGGGGGTGAGCGGGGGTTGTGTTAGGTGTTACAGATGGATGAAGCCATGTTTTTAAATGTGTTTATGCCTGACCATCACATGGTGTTCCAGTCCACTGCCAATAATCACTTAAGTTTAGTATGCAGTCTTAAAAACCACCAGATCCTTGCAGTTCTGCACTTAGATAGAAAATAAACGGAGAGGACAGTGGGAAGAAGGATGGAGCATAACATACATGGCAGAAAGAGAAACTGCACACAGCAAGGAATCTGGGCAAATACGTTTCAATGGTCATTAGAGGAACAAACAGAAATAGTTCCTGTGTCTAAAACAAAACAAAAAAGGCTTGTATGCATGTCCAGTTCACTGAAAACCCCTCTTGAACCTCTTCGCTCTCCTTTTAATCATGGGTGAAATATATGGAGACGCTGCAGAGGCTATTTGATTCAGTCTCTTGAGAAAGGAGAGGATGATGGCATGATGGAGCGCTGGAGAAAGCCTCTCTCTTATTCCATCTTGCTTTCTTTCACTTGCCCTTGTCTTTTCTCAGTGTACGTTGGCCTGCGCGATGGAGATTATCTCCTGGATTTCCCGCACCATCATGATGCGTGTTAGCATGTGCTCCAGCTGCTCGCTCGTGATTGGCTGAGTGGAGTACCAAATAGGGCTGTTGGGTGCCACAACAGGCTCTGGCGTCAGGTAATATGTGTCATTACGACCCTTTGCAGTCTGAGGGCTGAGGACAGACAAAAAAAAAAGAGAAAGATACAGAAAAATACTTTTTATTGAAAATTTAAAAATAAATTGCGGCAGCTATCACATTAGCATATGATAAAATCAGTGGCTCACCATTTGAAGAGGTAAAAGTCATAGAGCTTGATAGGACAACGCAGGGGGTTCTCTGGGTCCTCCGCCTGCTCTGCGTACATGTCGTCTGTCACTAGAACAATAATAGATGTGATTTATGACTTCCCACAGTTTTTGGCCAATGAACATAAGACTTTCTATAACTCTTCCATTCATTTGTTCATGTCAAAAATCACAATTATAAATCACACACACACACACAAAAACTATTACTATTATTATTCACTGTAGAAGTTTCCATGGCCAGGGCTGGATTTTTTTTTTTTTTCACAAATATTTTGTAATTTAATTGAATGTGCAATTTAGTGTCTCATTTGCTAGAAATAGTGTCAAATTTTGAGTATTACATCCGGTTACTATAGATATAGCTATTGCATTGGCTGAAATCCCATATTGGTTGATCACTGATAACTGTCTAACTTTGGAAATGTTTCAAAATCAAGCAGCTCAACGTTTTTCAACACTGATAATAATTGTTTCTGGAGCATACAATCAGTATATCAGAATGATTTCTGAAGGATCATGTGACACTGAAAATTGGAGTAATGGCCAAATGAATGAATAATAAATTACTTTTTAATGTATATCAAAATAGAAAAGAGTTCTCTTGAATGTATAATAATATTTACAATTATTGCCATTTTACCTCTTTTTTTTTTTTTTTCTTCAATAAATGCTGCCTTGGTAAGCAACAATAAAAATGTACTGACCCCAAACTTTTGAAAGGTTGTTTACACAATACACAAAGGTAAAATGTATATTTATCTTTTGAAAACATCCAGCCTTATTTTGTGGCTGCCTCCTAACCTTTCTGTCCAACATGGTGTGGCCCAACTCCTTTCAGGTAGCGGATGCTGGTGCTCTTGTCTTTAGGGTTGGTGGGATTCTTTTTGGTGTGTCTGAGCACTTTGGAGAAGGCCACTTTCATATGCTGCTCCACTGTGGTCAAGTGGAAGTACCTGTGCAGAGATAACATCATAACCCCTGAGCACTCACTGCCATCATCTTTGAAGAGAAGGAGACTCACTTGGTGTTGAAGTACATCAGTGTAGTAAGTAGAGTGGATGGAGAATGAGCTCCCAGCTGCTTACACTCCCAGAGCATCTCCTCTGTCACATGACTTGGGATAATGTAGCCTGGCAAATGCAAAGGCAATTAACAATTTTTACAAAACTCAAAAGGACATCATTTAAAAACACACAAACATCTTACCAAGAGGGTGAACACTGGGCCTCCACTCTTCAAGAATTTTGTGTAAACACTGACAAAACCGGCTGTAGTACTGATCAGAGAAGATGTCGTCTACTCTGCCGTTCTCAAACATGTACTGTACAAAACAAAAAAAGAAGGAATTCAGCTTATGCAAACTAATGATCTAACATAATCATCAGAAACAAAAATATGAAGTAGTAAGACATACTTTCTGTATACATAAAAATACATAGTATAGTGAATCAGGTTCAAATGGCTCCCCCTCCAGCCCACGAGACTCTTGGGTCATCAAAGACAGAGCCAAGTTCAGCTCGCCCACTGAACTTGAGACAAGATCATCCTGGAAGCGCAGCGGCTGTCGACCTGCAGACACAGACATTCATCTTGCTGCAAATAAACAGCTAAATGCTTAACAGTTTTGACCATGCATTATATATGGTAAAAGGGACCTTTTAAGACCTAAATAAACTGAAAAATGTAAACAATTTTGCAAAAGAAATAAACCACATACACTACTGTTAGAAAGTTTTAGGGCGGGAAGTTTTGTGTTTTTGAAAGAAAAAGTCTCCTTTTCTCCCCAAAGGATGCATTTATTTGATCAAAAATACATTAACAGTAAAATTGTGAAATATTATTACAACTACTTACAGGCATGTGTGCACACGATTACAAAATGGATTAAGGAAATTGCTTTGTTTATAGCGATATGTTAAAGTGGATCTATTATGCAAAATTCACTTTTGTATTGTTTTTTAACATAATTATGCATCAGCAATGTGTGTACACAACCACCCTATTGCGATTTAAAATATAGTGTGTTCATGTGTTTTTGACCGTTTAAGCGCAATAAGATGTGAAAGGGGACTCGCGTGACATGCCAGCTTTCTGTGCAAGTGTGCTCAGAAAACCATATATCAGAAGTTTAAACTTATACAACTTTAAAAAACGTGCAAATAATAAATTTACATTATGTCAAAGAACGTGAACATGATAGATATGATAATCATGACCAAACAGATGTTTTGTATTGGCAGAGTATGTGAGGCAGGAGCTGTAAAAGCACAGCCCTGTTCTAGAAAAGTGGGTGGGGAGCAGCAGCTCATTTGCATTTAAAGATACATACACAAAAATAGCATGTTTTTGCTTCCTGTTAAAAGATGGTCTTTTTCAGCATGGAATGATAAATGATCTGTGGTGTATTTTGAGCTAAAACTTCACAGACACATTCTAGGGACATCTTGAGAATTTACATCTTGTGAAAGTGGCACAACAGGTCCCCTTTAAATATTGCATTAAATCACTGCATGTGTTCCAAAGCTGTGGTATCAAATATTGAATCAAAAAATCATAATATTTCACTCATATTACTATCGCCTACTAAAATTCAAATCTAGTAACAATCCTAAATTCAGCGGCGGTATAAAGACAGAGGTAGCAATGAAAATGTTAACTCACGTCCTATAGGTGCCAGCTTATTTTGTTCATTCTTGTCCAGGTCAGCATTTTTGCGCTGAACCCACAGCCTCCACACTTCCAGCCCTTCCTCAGGCTTCAGCGTGTTGGGGAGGATCAGCTCTGGAGGAGGTTCCACCTGCGGTTCTGCCTCCGTCTGCGCCTGAAAACACAGAACACCATCATTGCCACATTGTTTTAATATGCATAAGTGATCCTTCACAGTTAAATGCGCATCACACACTGAAGAAATGCAAAAAGACTTGAGACAGCCTGGGGGTTATGAATACTTAAGCATGCAGAATGTGTTCACCTGCAGGTGGAGCTGTTGTTCCTGAGCCTCTCCATCCTGTATGTGTTGCTGTTGTTGCTGCGGATCCCATATGTGCAAGGCCTGCGTCGTCCCAGAGTAAGCGCCCCCTACGGTCTGCACTGCTACAGGGATGTGAATGTTTCCATTCATAAACTGCGCTGGGAACAGCGAATGTACAACCTCCTCCTGAGTGGTCACTCCCGAGCCAGACACTGGAACGGCCACTGCCCCGCCAGCCTGAGATGCACCGATTACCATCTTGTCCTTGTCTTTATCGCTAGGCGAGGCCTGTACCTGCACGGTGCTGTAGGCCTCCTGAGGGATGGCGATGTGGGCCACACCTTGCTGTTGTGGGGCAGAGTACACAGGTATGGTCCAGGTCTCACCGGCTGGGCCTGTGATGGTACCAGTGGCGCTGTAAAGATGAGTGCTATCAACGGTCAGCAGGTCTGGTCGGAGTGACAAGTAGCCCTGCTGTTGGCCCTGCGGAATGGCCAATACAGTAGCCAGCTGCTGCCCTTGAGGAAGTGAGTAAGACACAACTGTCGGGACGTCCACCTTGCGTTTCTTTGCAGGCTGGAGGACAGCGGGTGAGCCTCCAGGTCGCCGCTCTATCTCCCTGGGGGAGCCTTGCTGCTGAGGAGGGGACAGAGCCTCCACAGTCTGGATCTGAATCTGCTGACCTCCGGCAACCGCTGCCACCAGTTGGGCTTGGAGCTGTGAGTCAAATACACATTACGATAAGAATCTAAAATGTATAAATGTAGAGGCCGATCATGCATTGGTGTGCATTACCTGTTGCTGTTGTTCCTCTGTGAGTTCTCCCTGTTGTACCAGCTGTGTAGTGGTAACTCCTTGTAGCTGTTGTTGGGTGGGAGAAGCCACCTGAAGTACCTGACCCTGCTCCCCCTGGATCTGCACCTGCCAATAAAGAAATGGAGAGGTATTTAGATCAGGGCTCAATAAAAAAGCACGTCCTGCTAATATGGAGTAAGGTCTCAATCTTGTTTTGCCATGTATGTTATCATTTTCCTGCAAAAGTGTGTTGCAGTAGGTTGGAGTATATGGAAAATTTTGGGGAAAAAATCTAATATGCTGATTTAGTATTCAACTAACATTTCTTATCATCTGAAAGGATCCCAAAACGCAAACAGTGTGTATCACTTCCAGAGAGCAATCATACACTTGTGTTGTGTTTTATTTTATTTTATATTAATCTAATCTTCATTCATTAATTCATTTATAATTGTTTAATTATTGTATTATTCCAATAATTATTTTAACCATTTATATACTAATTTCATTGATTTATTCACTGATCAGTCATTCTATTATTTATTCTATATTACTCTATCATTCTTCTTAGTTGATAGAAGACTGTTATTACACTTTTGGGTACCAGACAAGACTTGCTGTTCACGGATTTTGGGTAGACAATTTTGCTGATCTGGCATCCGGGGCTAGATCCAACACATTAATTGTGTGTGTTTGTTTTCCCCAAGATTCTTTAAGAATATTAATTCTGAACAACTTTCAAGACTACGAACAGTTTTTATTTAATACAAATTTCTTTTTAACATTATATATGTCTTTACTTTTTATCAATTTAAAGAATCCATGCTAAATAAATGTATTTATTTCTTCAGAAACAAAATATCTAACTTAATTTTTTTTCTTAAAGAATACAAATTTTCTTTCGTTCTAAACAAAGACTTGGCAAGACGCTGCAAGTTCATTGAAAAGCTGCTACATTCACGCTGCATTTGAGATGCCTACAAATTCTACTATATGATGCTTATAATGTAAGCAACTCCAGAGCAATCATGAGGGCAACTAGTTTCAGGACAGATGAATTTTGAAATATTTCCAGACTTACTGATTTTTCTGTAGTGAACAGATACTAAATCGACAAGACAAAGCGGACATTCTATCTACAGACCGGATAATAAACACGATTGGTAGCACCAGCCATCGTGCCTGAAACTCATGATCTACACTGTAACAAAATATGAAAGATTAAAGGAGGAAAAAAAATGCCCCTGGCAGTTTGAAGCTTTTCATTATTCTCAGTATTTAAAGTCAGAGAGCAAAATTCTTAAACCCAAATGTTAAATGTCTAAAGTGTCATGTCATTCTAAACCTTACTGTCTTCTCTTAAACACAATAGAAGATATTTTGACAAGTTTTTTTTTTTTTTTTTTTTCACACACCGGAAATCATTGGTCACCAAAACTGTCTGGCTCCCAACATTCTTAATAATAACTATATTTGTGTTCTTTAGAAGAAAGTAAGTCGTACAGCTTTGAAACTACATGAAGGTGAATGAGTTAACTGAATTTTCATTTTTGGCCAAACTACCCCTTTAACCCAACAACCACAGTAAAACACACAAAAACAATCAAAAAAGACAGAGTCAAACCTGTACTTGAATCTGCTGTTCAGATGCTTGATGCACAGCTGCAGCCAGCTGGGGGGAGATCTGTGTAGATGTCACCTGCACCTGTTCAGAAGTGAAGCAGAAATGTGACCACAAGTTTTTGCTTTTTAAATCACAGCTAAAATGACAACGAAAAGTGATTCTTTTCCTACCGGACATGCCAGCTCCAACAATGAGCCCGCCACCTCTGTGCTGTCCGTGTAGATGCAGTTGGCCCCCTGCTGGTACACCATAGTGGTGGTGGTGCCGCTGGTCTGCTGACTGAACTCCTGCAGAACCTCCGGGCCTTTAGAGGCCAGCGACTCCAGAAACTCTTTCATGCGGTGCTGAGGTATAGTGCGCGCCTTCTGCCGCACATACTCGTCGAACGAGATCGCACCGCCTTCAATGGGCTCATTCATGACAGGTCAATCCACCCTGCACAGGAGCCTTGAACACAAATGACATGAACACAATCCCAGTCAAAATTTGACACAAACTGAATGCATGTTTCTCATGACCTTTAAAGTTTAAACTAAATGCATATGCATAAAATTAAGTTATATGGACCCTTTTCACATTTCGGGGTCCTCAAAAGTCATATCGTTGATGAACAGAAACTACAACAAATTTGCATTGCCGTTTGCTCTGATATCACAAGATAATATCCACAATAGGTTATTTATGATTTTATAAAAAAAGAGAAAAAATATAGAGACGTCAGAAGAGAAACAATGTCAAATTTGATTTCACTCAGTAAAAACACAAGCAACAGCGTTAACCAGATTTTTGGTAATGTCAAGGTAATGTAACAAGAAGTATAATTTTATAAATGTAGATTATATTTTTAAAAATTATATATGCATGCATGTATATATAAGCTTGCTATATTTACAAAGTTAATAACTGTGTAAACATGTAATTACAGTCTGTGAAAAAGGTCCATAGACATATGTCATTATTACTCTATTGATGACAGGTAATTTATGTTTATATAAATTATTAACATACAATCAACCATATACATACATATAACCAAAAGCTTAAATGCACTTGAGGATAGCGAACCTGAAAAACGGTAACGTTAATGAGATATTTTCATCACTGCTATGTCTACACTGGCATATGAAGCATTCAATACACTCTCTGCACAATGCAGATGTGATTTCATTTTTTAATAGTGCATCACCACCCATAAACATATGAAATTTACATGCATCCTTTTGCAGTTTAGATTAAATTGGAGGCTAAATGGGTTTCGTTTGATTTGGTAATGATGAAGAGCTCTGTGTTTAAAGTATTCAGACAGAAAAAGCCTTGCTGGACTTTGGACCCCTCGAGCAAAATAAATGAGTTGCTTTGAGGTTGCTCACAAATCACAAAGCCAACCTCATTCTGGATGATCAAATATGACATTTCTGAATGAATACACATAAGCAATAATTATAATTGGTATGTGATTGTAAGCCAGCTCTGCTTATGGTCAATCAAACACTGGACCACTCAATGCTTTTGCCTCGAAAATATGCTAGCATCAATGCTAACTCGCTAACCTTTGTAAAATGAAACTCCAAAACCCCCAGAAAAAGGTGCAAGGACCTGCATTACGATGCTAAATACATTTATGACACGCCGCTATGCGATAGTAGTCATTATTCCCGCAGTAAATGTGGCAACGCGCGCGCAGTTGTGTAGCTAACGTGAGCTCGCGTGCTAATCGTCCCATGCTACCTTAAATAAAAGCCAAAGCAATTTCCGCCAAAACACGCCGTTCAAAAAACAAAAACCCCACTAAAGCTGAACTAAAGCTGCCAGTGCACATGTAAAGTCCGTTTACTTTGCTATATCTCGTTATTTCTACACTCAAACACATTTGTCAACATTTAAGTGCGATTTATGTCGTGACGTGTGCTTATTCTGCTACACATATAAATGAAACGGTTTAAACCACGCTGCGGCCGGTTGCAAACATGTCCTACCGTATTGAAAAACACACAAGCGCGCTGCTTGGACGGCTTGGATGGCTGAAAATGTTATTTTTGAACAATAATGTTTGCGATAGAGCTGACGGAAGTAGGCCTGCTGTGACAGCGCTAGACCCCGGGCTGTCCTGTAGCATGAAGGCGGGGACGGATTCGCAGCTCCCCCTTCCGGCTCCACCGCTGCCGCAAGCACATTTACAATGCCATGAACGCGGAGCCTAGTGTTGCCAGATTTTGCCATATCGCGAATAAAATTGCATTATTAAAAACCAGGTTTTTAGAGTAAATGGGAGAAATTCACGGGGTATATTGATAGGGAACCCATATATGTTGCCCAATAATAAACTGAGAAATTGGTAAATCAAGGGTAAAAAGAAAAACAGAAAGAACATTTTGATTCAAACTAAACAGCCGCAACCACAACAACAACAGCTAATAAATCACATTATATTAAAACATGAATAAATAGAAAAATTGAAAATACAATATATAATATAGACGTTACATCTTACATTTAGCCAATTAGCAGATGCTTTTATGACTTACAAATGAGGACAACAGAAGCGATCAAAATCAACAAATAGCCTATGTAATAGCTGTGACAAGTCTTAGTTAGTCTAACACAGTGTGCAAAGGTTTTTTTTTAATATAATAAATAAAAAGAAAACAAGTAGATATAATAGAAAAAAGAAGAGGGAACGCAAGTGTTAGAGGGTCTTTTTTAAAAATAAAACATAAAATAAGTCAAAAGAATAGAAGAAGAATAGAGAATGCAAGTGTTAGAGGGTCAAGTGTTGCTTTTTATTTTTTATTTTTTATATATATCAACTAAACTATTATATTGTCAAGTTTCAGCCTTTATTTCTGGTTATCTTTAGATTATCAAATTGCTGAATATTTATTATTATTGAGTTGGTGATAAGCCTATTTCCTAAATTCACTTAGTGGTTAGTCACTTTATCATGATATAGGGGCCAAACGCCAATAATCCCAAAAGTGAATGTAATTTGGAATAGGCTACGTCCAAAAATACAACCAGCTACATGTTTATATTCAACTGTAAAAAAATAAAAAATAAATAAAAAACATCCGCTTATAATTAGCGGACATGGCAACACTGCACGGGTGCGCGCACTCGCTATGTATGACACTTTACATTAAACTGTTTCACAGGAACATAAAGAACAGACCTACTACGCTGTACATTGATATGCTGTTGGTAAACTTATACATTAATATGTTGAAAGTCATTATAAAAGGCTGTTTGGTACTTTAAAAAGAGGTAAATCAGATGCGATTTACCCATGTGTTTATTTTCCATATTCTCTGTGAAACAACTGCTTGTGATTTCATTGTAAAATACTTTATTTTTAATGAGAGTATGTTATTAAAGAAATATAGGCTACAGAAAAGAATGACAGCAAAATTCTTTCGAACGTATTTTATGTATTTTAATTACGTTGCGTATAATTATGTACGTAACAGAGCGAGAAAAAGTCATTCTGTTTATGTTATTTCAGCGTGCTTGTGCCTTTAAGCGGAGCTTTATTCGCTCCAGTCCGCCTTAAAGCGCTAAGCATGTGTCTGTGAGGGCCTCCCCCTGATCGCCCTGCAAAAGGCTGCCTGACTGAGCTCTTAAGGTGGACCGGGTGAGATATGCTGTATATCGCTTGATCATATGACTGTTATGAGTTCAGAAAGAGTTAATTCCCACGGTCTCTCTCTTAACCCCAGAATGACCCTGTTCTATAATTTGGTTAAACATATAGCTCTTCACAAGCCGTTTAATAATTTGCATAATAGGAGTCAAATTATCTCAACAAATCACATTTGTAAATATCAGAAAATCAGTATTTGAAAGAGTAAGTAAGCCTAAATATGTAATTTCCTGTGCTCATTATTGCAAATAGCAGCACATTAAACTATTAATAACACAATCCAAATAATAAACATTTTAAATTACGATTTAATGTTAAACTCAAACACATTCCAAAGCACTTTTTGTTTTGTAGAAACCATTTTTATTGTAATTTGGATTAGCCTATTAGAGCTACAGTACACGTAAAACTGATAATTGAAATTGATTTTTGAAAGCATCACTCCAACATTTAAAACAGAGCTGACCAAATACACTAATGACTTAAAAGACCTCAAGCTAATAACTTAAACCATGATTTTTATATATGATTTTTATGCATAATTTGCATAGAACCTCTTTGAAGACCTATAAAACAATACTATACTCAGAATTATTTTTACTTCAGTATATAGCCTATTTTGTCAATGCAATATTAAGTAAAATAGCCTACTGTACATGACTTTTTTTTTTAACTTAACTATTATTACTTTCAAATATAATAACAATTTTTTTTTTTCAATGTCTGAAAGAGGTCAAATCTAATGTCTTTGTGGTTTGTGTGTGTGGGAGCGTTTGACATACATTCAAATAAGATCTGGTTAAATCCATCATGTTGCCTCTGCTGTGAGTAACCATGTTAAGCCCCACATGGCAGGTTTGTATCAAGAACCAAGCAAGCGGTAGATATTATTCTAACATGGTTTTGAAAAAGACAGAATTACTGTATTGAATCAGAAAAAAACAGCTAGGTGTGAGAAAATTATTTTCTCACATTACGTCAACTGCGATGGGATTTTTCTTGTTCAATTAGCTTTCAGTGTGCGGAACAGACTTGTTTACAGAACTAATGGTCTTACTGAAATCCTTTATATTGAAGAGATTACCTTTACACATCTGTGATACCAGAAAGGACCAGATGCACAAAACTGAAAGAGTAAAGTATCTATATTTTCTGAAGACTGCAAATTTTGTGACACTGACTTGATATATTTCATTTTACACTAACGTTTCAAAGCTCCTGGGGTTTGTTAACTTTTGTTGTTTGGATTGGGGATCAGAACTCTGCTCGGAGATGTAAATCCAGCAGGACATCAGCCAGATGGCAGAAAGATTACAGTGAAACGTCAGGTGGGCTGCACTCTAAGCATCACCACAAAGAAACAGCAGTTTTAAGAAGACAGCATTCAATGAAGACTGCACCAGCAGTAAACCAAAAATTATTTATATTTGAGAAATACTCTAAGGAACTGTGATATTCATTTTATGACTGACCTCAGGAACTTCAGGTAAGTGTTCAAAGGATTGACTGAGGAGTATTTGGGTTTCTGTTTCAAATCTAACAAATCTTTGTAGTCACTTAGGTCTATAGACAACAAGGTAGTTCACCCACAGTAAGCTGGAGCAGTAGACATTTACACAGACATTTAAACAAATACATTTAATATGAAAACAGTAGTAATAAATAAATGTGACTGGGTGAAGTGCCTAGAATGGTCCAATCGTTGATAATGTCACTTTTTCTTTTTATAGGCTATATGCAAACACATACTAAAAATTATATATATAAAATATATACTGTATATATATATATATATATATATATATATATATATGGTAACACTTTACAATAAGGTGTCATTTGTTAACATTAGTTAATGTATTAACTAACATGAACAAACAATGAACAATGCATTTATTACACTATTTATTGATCTTTGTTAGTTTTAGTTAATGAAAATACAGTTGTTCATTGCTTATCCATGTTCGTTCACAGTGCATTAACTAATGTTAACAAACACAACTTGTGGTTTTAATAATGCAATAGTAAATGCTGAAATTAACATTAACTAAGATTAATAAATGCTGTAGAAGTATTGTTCATTCTTAGTTCATGTTTACTAATGTTGTTAACTAATGTTAACTAATGAACCTTATTGTAAAGTGTTACCATATATATATATAATTTTTGTATGTTGCTGCACACTAATTTTATGTCATTTGCTGGAACTATATTTTTAATACAATTGTACTACGGTTGTGCTAGCAGAAATTTCATAGGTATAAGATAATTCTGATAGCAGCCTTCACACCCGAAACCTGTTTAATCTATGTCAAATATTTAAGTTACTGGTTCATCACCTCTTCGTATAGCAAGTTACATGCTGTTAACTAAAAAATGCTAGAATGCAAAAAGTTGTTACATTAGTAAAGTTGTACAAACCAATCAAAAATTATTGTACAATCCACTTATTTGTATGCATTGTCAACCAGGACAATGTATGTAAACCGACAGATTATAATCTATGTAGTACAGAACTGTAAAAAGCACCTGGTGAAAATGTAACAAAAAGAAAAAAGTGATAGTGCAGATCATAGTTACTAGTTTAGTCCCTGCTTTGGGAGCTAATATTTTTACTTTTTAATCTTTGAAATACTTATCACTATTTTCATTTTCTGTATAAATATGCTGTACATTTTTCCAGGTTTTGATTTGGGAAATGTTATTTACTGTCTCAAATATAGCTATTAAAAATATTCATAAACCATGTATGTCCTGTTCTGTCACCATTTAGCTCCTGGCACTGTTTTTACTTGACAGCCTTTGGAAATTATCAGGACAAAATGGTTTGGCTCCTCACTATAATATTAGGACTGCCTCTTCTACAGCAACCTGTCTCAACACAACCCATAAGCCACAACAACCTGAGCATCCAGGCAATTGGTGACTTTCCAAAAAATCTACCCGCATCACATAACACAAACTGGATTGAGGAAAGTGTTGACAACAGATTTACCAAAGACTTGCTTTTACCCCTTCTGCCTAACTCGAGCATAAATGAGGGATCTGGGGAAGGAAGTGGAATTCAGCAGAGCCTTGAGGTTATGCTGCCCTCTACTGGTCTACTGGAGATGGACATGTTAATTCCAGACAGAGCAGAGAAACAAGATTTTGACATGCAAGAGTTAGGTGCTCACCCTGCCCCTCCAACTCCACTTAAACTAACCCAGCATATTGATGAAGATGATCAAGATATAATTTTAGAAAATAATAACAGTGCCTCCGGTCAAGCTACTTCCACAATGGCTGTTCAGTTGACTACACACATCCACACAAATAACAATGAGAGATTGAACAAAGACCAACCTTTGTTGACAACCATCAAACCAATTACAGAGACGAACAGTACAGGAAAGTCTCCAGTCAATATGCATTTAGTGACATTTAGTATAGATATAGAGGTGAACAACAAAGAAGACATGGAGGCTTCTCAAGATACAGAGTATGTTGCATCCACACAGAGTTTAAGCTCAACCACAAAGCCTGAAATGTTGGGAAACAATGGCACCCTTGTGACACAGTCTGGCTCCATCCAAGGGTTCCTTGATCTCACAGTTGGAGAGGAACGTTATGGCACCAACCATTCGCCTGCAGCCACACCTCGATTACAGACTGGTAAGGTTTATTCTGTTAAATGGTGGTGATGTTTTTTGAAAACCACTGCAATGTCAGTTCTGAAAGAAAAAAAAAACAGAGCATGAAACTCAGGAAATCATGGATTGTTCTTATGAATTTCAGGTAAGGAGGGACGTGAAGAGACTACATCTGATTTACCCGTGGGGTCATCATCCACAACAAATAGAGCCACAGATTACTCAAAAAACAAAGGTAATCATGAATATTGACATTTTATTTAAAAAAAACATGTAGACAACTTTTACACTCTGTTAGTAGAGAGAAAACAACTAACTAAAATGTTCTCCATTTCCATTATAGATGACAAAAAGCCAAAATGGTTTGGAAGTTTATTTGGACTATTAAATGAGCACAACCTGTCTGATGTCATAGGCACATGCATACTAGGCCCATGTGTGGTCTCCACTGGTGGCAATGTGACCCGGCTACAGTGGGAGGACTTAAAACGGACACTAACCTTTGCTTGGGAGCTCCATGTGTATGGCTCAGCTGTATTGTTTCTGTTGGTGGTCGTAGCTGCAACTTTCGGAGTGATCGGTGGGGCTAATAGGCTCCATCCGTTTTGCAAGGCCTTCACCCTTGCTAACATCCTACTTCTGCTAGCAGGTCTGCTTCGATTTGTACAGCTCATAATTGACCCATATGGTTCCAGAAACATTCTGCCTCGCACTGCCCTCACAGCTTTGCATAACTTACCTGTTCCCTTATTGCTCTGGGCCCAAGCCACATTGGCACTGCTTGTTCTGAGAGAAGAAACATCGCCTCAGCGGCTTTCGGTGACTGGGGGGCTAGCAGCACTGCACTGTACCTCCCTCATGTTGGCTGACCTGCTATCCAAAACCTTATCGCCAGCACTGCCATTAATGCTACAGACACTTACTATTTGTTGGGGGTTACCGCTTTGTTTAGGAATCTTTTTCCAGTCTCTAAAGCAACTCTACGTCTCCCACAGGACCCCACTACCAAGGTGGAGTGCCCCGAAGCGCTTAGAAAACGGTGTTAGGCGTGTGCTGTTGCTGTGTGCCCTCCTCGGGGTGCTCTCTTGTGCACAGCAAATCTATAGTTTTCTTTGGCTGTATGGGTTACTTGGTGACTGGCGCAGATTTGGGTGGGGCTGGTGGCTCGGGCAGCTCTCTGCACGACTGCTTGAGCTGGCCTGGAGTTTCTCTCTTTTACTACTGGGATCTCAGGTGTTCTGGAAACCACAAGGAAGTAAGCAGACAGCTAAGAGAGCAGGGAAGAGGAAACCGGTGTCACGCTGGAACAGGCTGTTGGACAGGTTACCAACAGGGCCTTGGAGGAGACCAGATAGGAATTGGGCTGAACTGTTGCCGAATAACTGGAAAGATCACAAGCAGTCTCATGCAAATGTCAATCATTCGGTCATCCGAAACCAAGCAACTCCAGCGACCTCAATAATGACTGTGCACGACAACGCTGGAGGTCTTAGCGAAGGCGTCCTATACAGCAGCAGTTATGACCATTACGCCTCTCCTCTGTGGACTAGTGGTGTGGAATGGCAAGAACACGAGTGCTTTCTCTCACTTATTGAGTTTGACCTTTGCCCCCCTTCACCTGTCAACCTCCATCACAGCATTGACAAGGCCCTCCATCATGCTCATATGCTTGGTGTTGGTACCCTTTTCACCCCTTCAGCACCCTCCTGGACCCAAAATGAAGGATCAGGTGGACTGCTCTGTGATAATGTTGTATCACCCTCCTCCCCAACTAACAAAGCCTATAGGTGGGCTTTGGACAATGGCTTGAGTCCTAACTCCCCTCAGCATCTTGGCAATGCAGTACAGCAGACTCAAGTGTCTGTGATTGAGCCCCTGGATTCCTTAACTCCAGAGACTGTTAGAAAAGTGTGGGAGAGAGATATGGCCATCCCAAGAGTCACTGTGGATGATGACCGCACCAGCATAGCGAGTGAAGATGACGTCACAAGTTTTTGACCTACTAAGAAGTTTAGCACTTTGGCACTTTCCACTTGCAAAATTTAAGTGATTTAGATTTAAATGCTTTTAAATAGATAATCTTACTTTGCAAGTAATTTGACTCTTACATTCTTATTGAGTGTAAGGCAGTGGTTTTCAAACCTGTCCTGGAAGCACCCCTGCCCTGCACATTTTGTATGTCTCCCTTATTAGACACTCAAATCAGGTCTTGCAGTCTCTACTAATGAGCTGATGATTTGAATCAGGTGTGTTAGATGAGGGAGACATGCAAAATGTGCAGGGCAGGGGTGCCTCCAGGACAGGTTCAAAAACCACTGGTGTAAGGAATACATTAAAGAGGAGTAATTAGTCATTTTTAAAAGTTCTCCCTTCATGTATAAATCTGTTTAATACATGTTCTATGAAATCTCTGAATCCTGTTTTTACAAACTGCATAAAAATAAATAAAGTAATTATTGTAACCTACTGACTCATATTAATCAAGGTACTTGTTCTGAATGTTCTATATATTGGCTGAATTTCAAATAGCACATATACTAGTGTGCTATTTTAAATTCAGCTCCTGGCTGCGTTCCACTCCACTTTTAGACACGCACTTGCGAACTTCCCTAAACACTTCCCCTCGGGGGAATCCCTGCTGCCATTTTGAAGTGCATTCCACTTCATGAAGTGGACGAGGGTAGTATATATGGACAGACCCTCGACCCCTCGATTTTGACCAACGGAGCGAGTCTGCTTCATATGCACACTTCAGGCTGCTCCATAGACGACAATGCAACACAATTATGACATCATCACAGATCACATTTAATTTATCCCCACCCCAAACAACTCTATAATATATAAATGATTTTTTAAAAACATACATAACAGCCCAAGCATACCTATAGAATGCTGCACCAAACAAATTCATAAGGGGAAAAATGTAAACAATAAACCAACTCCATAGCCGATTGTAAGTGATCAAGGGCTTAGAACATTCCAAGGGTTCTGCCTGTAGTGGGCACTCATGCAACGTAATCAATGACATCCCAATAAACGAGACAGAGGGAAGGGCACAAGAAAATGGACTGGAACACAGCCCCTGTCTTAACTCTCACCATAATGAGGCACAGGTGAAAACAAGTTGATTGATGGGCAGATTTGATAGGTCAACTAATATCACTGAGCAACTACAAATAGCAGAGTATATTCCAATTGATTTGTCAACATCTATAGTTAAAGTTCTTTCAATAACTGTGAGTTTTTTGGCACTCATTTGACAGCTTATCATGCTTTGGGCAAAGGGCATCTTACTTTTCACAATGGTTGTGACAACACTGAGCTCTTCTTTAAGGGCAGATTCTAAGGCCTCTTCTGAAACTGGTGCTTCTTATGGAGCAGTCTCAGAAAATACAGTCCGTTTTGGCAAACTTTTAATTGTTGGTCAAGGTACAGTACCTGATAGTGACATGAAAACATCTGGACTGATTTCACTGGCGTCAAATGAAGGTAATTTGAAATACCAAATTAAAATGGGACCTATTTTAAGTGGGGACTAACTTGACTTGAATTGTTTTCTTTTAAGCGCGGTTTCCCCTTGCTAAAGCTAAACTGCAACGCCTGAGTCCTTCTGTGCAGTGTAGCAATGATTCAATGACTTTGCGCATTCCAGGACCAAGAACACCACACTTTCTGGTTGATCGAGGTAAGTTGTTTGTAGGTTTGTGTGGGTTTTTTTTTTTTTATTTTTTATACATGCCTAATTTCTTGACCTCAGGAGAGGCATTACCAGTCCCTTTGTCTGAGATGCCAGCCAGCTGTGGTTTCTCACTGAAGCGAGTACGCAGGGATGTCTCTCTTGTTGCTCCATACAAGGGCTGTCATGTTAGACAACAGGTTAGTGTGCATGAAGGTGATGAGTGCAAAGTAGTGTTTCAACTGTGGTGCCTTCCAATGTGTTTTAAGGATATAATTTATCTTCCCCATATCCTAACAGGGTGGCAGTTATATCTTAACACTCATTATAATGGGAGATCCAGTGCAAATGTCTTGTCCTGTGAGTCCTCGCCTCCCTGCCGTGTCCTGCTCCTCCTCTGGCATGACTGTCACCCTTTGGGTCCAAGCAGATGATATTAAAGTTAAAGGCAAGTCACTTAATTCCTCACATCTAATATAAAAGTTGAAAGGAGCATGAGCTTGACACTTTCTGTTTTTAGTTGATGGATCGTGGCAGCCTCTGCTCCCAATGCTCTCTCAATGCTCATTCACATTGGAGGCTACTGCTGGTTCACTGGTTGTCACCGCACCATTCACCGGAAGCTGTTGGGAAGTGACGGTAATTGTTTTTAAATCGTTCTTGCGTGTAATTTTACTTGCTTACAATAAACATTAGATGACACTGAAGTCATCCCATGCATGGACCATAGTGCTTGTAGCCAAAGCTAATTTGCAACACTCTGCTTTTATAAATTAGTTACAAAAACTTATCTACACTAAACATGAATACAAGTTTGCTGTGTCAACCAAGATTTTGTGGCTCTTTAAAATTTATTAATTTGCAATAGATTAAGTCAGGCAATGAATTCCAAAACTGAGAGAACAGTCTGAACAAATTATTTTTTAAAACCATGTATAACTACAGTTTCCACTAGAAGCTGCTCTAGTGGAGCTACTGCTTCCCTGCAATCTCTCAAACTTGCATGAGGGCATAGAGGCAAGTCCACTTAGACATTTAAACCAGCTTTACATGATGAAAAAACACAAAGTGAGCAAAGCTCAATCTTGTATTTACTTGGAATCTGATAATTATCTTATTTGCTTTCTAAAATTTAAGGCTCTATGGACATTCAACCTGATTATGGGTTGTTTTGTCTGAGACCAAATAACTAATCCATATACCATGTGTGATTAGAATTTAAAAACAAAAGCATGACCAACGCTTTTCGTATTGTCCTGAAGCTGGTAAGATTTGCCTTAATTGTTTTACGCAACTTTAAAATGACTCTTAAAATTTAACTGAACATCTAAAATCATACCAAGATTTTTCTTGATACTTTCTCTATAATCTCTTTTATTCTAATACTTCATGATTCTGTTGCCGGGTAACTTTCTTATCGGAAAGCATATGGACTTTGTCTTTAGTGTTTTAAAAGGCATCAAGCCAAGCTGACACTAAGTTTCTTTAACTTTTCTTCAATTTCTACACACTTCCTACCAGATATATAGGTGACTGTCATCAGCATATATTTGAAGACTTGCATCAGGACACTTCTGGAAGATGAGTAATATAAATGCTAAAAAAGAATCAGACCCAAAATCGTTCCCCGAGGAATTCCTATATCAATATTATGAGGAACTGACTTGACTTATTTATTGACGACACTTTGTTCACGATTTTTAAAATATGAATCCAACCATAACAGATCACTTTGACCTGTTATACTGTTGTTTTTTTAACACTAATATAATGACTTGCGGTATCATTCCTCTTTCAGATCCAGCAATAGTCCAACTTTGAATCCTTTTATCAAGTGACCACTTAATATTTTCTAATAGTAAGCAAGTAGCTGTTTCTGTAGAATGTTTGTCTAAAACCAAATTGTAAAGGGTGTAAAATTATTATTCTCTAAGTGATAAAATTGTTCTGATGCTACCTTCTCCACCAGTTTAGAAGGAACTGGAAGACTAATTGATCTATAGTTAATCATTTCTCTGAATTCCCAGATTTGGAAAATGGGCTTTACCAATGCTTATTTCCAACTATCGGGAACTGCCCAGTTCAGATAGAAACTAAGATGAGTAAGGGGCTTAACTGAAGTGCTGCTGCTGCTCCTCCATCCTCTTTTATTTAACATCCTCTATATTTTCCACTTGATTAGCATCTTCATCCACGTCTACGTACTGCCCATCAACTTCATTTAAAAAAAAAAATTGGCTGCAAGATCTCTTCCTGATTGAATGAAGAAAAATTGCTTTCATTAAATTTGCAGTTTATTTTGAGTCATGAACAACTTCGTCTCCAACTTTAAGAATTATTTATCCTGAGATTTACTACTTGGTTTTATCAAACTAATGTTTCCATATTGTTACCATTTCCCTTAGCTTCAGATAATATGTGAGTCGTAATTTGATTTTAAAGTACGAAATTCCTTAGTTATTCACTTTTTTTCTTTTTTTTTTTTCAGTCCTTTAAACCACTGCAAGTCTCTCGTCTAGTTTTAAGAAGAGTCTTTAAGGCATGATATTTCACTAGCTGACGTATAGTTTATCCAAGGAAAATATTACCATATTAATCTCAAACATCACAACACTTACTTGATTGTGTAAAATTATATTTTTTTTTTTAAATGTTTTTTTTATCTTCCTTAGGACACTGGAAGGCAAATCCCTTTAATTTATGGTGACCAAGAGGTGACTCTTTTCTGTCCTCTGACACGTGACCCAGACATGCAACAGATGTCTGACCCTTTCCCTTTTGGAAAACCCTGGTGGTATCCTCCATATCATGGTGTACCTGCTACCCTGCCTCCCACTGTGCTGACTACAACTACTCCTTTTCAATATCCTATCCAGCAACACCTGTTCCCTCACATGAATCCCAGGCCAATATTTGATCCATACTTTTACCCTAAAGGTGGCCCAGCTCCTACCCCAGCACAACAACCTCAATATCCCTGGTATCCAAAGTTTCCTCCCATGTATGGCTTCCAAAACCCAGTTGAAGTGACCACTCCTGCAACTACACCTGCCCCATACCAGCCGCAGCAGCAGTATCAAGGTTATCCAATGTACTCCCCATTCTATGGTTATCAACCCATCAAGTCTTTTGAGCCTCCAGCTCAATATCCTTTCAAGTACCTGTATCCCAAGGATCCGATCTTTGTTCCCCGCAGCCCTAAATCTGTGTCTTCTGCACAGTTGTCCTCAGTCTACGGGTCTCGTAGACAAACACTTAATTGAGCAGATGAGTGTACTCTGAAGTTGCATTGCTTTTATTGACACCAAAGTGAATTCAATGACATCAATAGTTGTCTGGTATAAGCTTAATAAATCTGTGACTTCATGAAAATGTTGTGGTGTTTCTTTTGCTATTTGAGAAAATGGGGAAAGCAAAAATATTCAGCCTGTCATTCACCGCTGTAGCTTATTCCACTTTCTACTGCTGAGAAACTTGGTTTATTTTTGCCAGTCAATATTGTTCCAAACAATGCTGTAACAAAACCGTGGTGTTCCTGAATGAATCAGCAGGTGTCCCAATTCATGCACTTGTGCACTTCTTACACGGTTTTGTAGTGATGTGTTAGAGCTTTTTTTTTTTCTCCTTGGTCCTTGTGGTGTCATAGCTCTACACCCCCCACCCCATAGGATATGAAGAAAGGATGCAATGAAAGAAAATGAGGATGGGGAATCAAATGAGAACTTATTTGTATGCTGGAATATTTTTGCTTAATTGGGAATCACTTAAAATCACCAGAGGCCCACTTCAGAAATGAGGTTAAGTGAAAACACTAAGTTAACCCTGAAATGAGGGGAAACTGTGGTATTTCCATTTCAGAATGGGAGGTTCATCAAACCCAAGAAAGCAGGTTAAGTCAAGACTGTATCTGATGAGTAATAACTTGTACTTTGTGAACCTCATCTGGGGTGCATTTCCCAAAAGTAACTGGTCACAAGTTCTGCCATTGCCGTGGAACTAACCCTAGTTAGCTAACATTGGTTTTGGTAAACTCACCCCTGGTAGGGAGCAGGTTTTCTTAAACCAAGAGTTTCTTTTGGTCTCTTCCCCCTTTTTAAAGTGCAAGCAATATTTAAATGCCTCATTCGTTCATTTTTGCTGCAAAAATGCTTTTGAGTATTTTTAAAGTACATTTTACTTAAAACAAGAAAATATTAATGCAAATGGAAACAAGATTATTTTTCTTATCCCACTGGCAGATAATTTGCAAAATAAGAGAAAAATAATGCAAATGGAAACAAGATTATTTTTCTTACCCCATTGGCAGACAATTTGTAAAATAAGAAAAATACAAATATACAAATTCCCCAGGAAAAAAAGACTGAATACTTTGACATTTTTCTTATGTAGATAATGCATCTTTATTTAAGAATCTTTGCATATTTTGACTGGAAAGACAAAAATACAAAGAAAAGCATTTTTTTTTTTTTTTACAGTGCAGGTACATTGATTCTTTACATGGATTTTCATCTGTGAAAGTGGCAAAAATGGCATGTCCTTTTATACAGAATCCTGTAGATGATGAGGCTGTATTAATTCGTAGGAAGTTACATTTACATTTAGAGAGGATTATTTAGATTTGTTTTTGTTTTTTTTTAAATATCCACATGCATATTATTTGAGTGGTACTATTTTTAAATGGTAGTTATCTATACAATATCAGGGCTGCAGAGCAGATTTGTGAGGCCGCTGTATACAGAGTGGTAAGGAAAGTGTGCTCTCATGCTCTTTATGATAATTTTTGTGTAGTTTCCTTTTTTCCTTTTTTGTAAACAAGTCTTTATTGAAATTTTCTTTGTTTCTTACAGAATAGAAACAGCAATGTAAAACAAACAGCAACTGTGCAAATCTAGAACCCACCCCAACCCCTCCTGTTTTTGTGTAGGTTCCTGAGCACAAACCCATTGAAAATGAAGCTGATTACTGTATGGAATGGAAGGATGCCAGTTGGAAAGGTGGCTCGAGATTTAATTGCAAATACAAAAGCAACAGTTATTCTGTTTCCTGTTGGATTTTAATATTCTTCCAATATTATTGTGGCTATCTCCTCTTCATTTGTTCTTCATTATTTTGCGAAGCTTCTTGCTGTTGGCTGAGTTGAAGTCAAATGTTAATTTTATTACTCTAATTAAGAAATGTAACATGTTAGTTTAGAGAACATTTAATTGAAAAGAGCATTAGACTATGAGGAAAAAGCTGCTGCACATTGAAATAGACTCTGAATGATATTTATTTAATATGTCAAATGGTTGTAAAGTCATGTAGCCTACATCCATGAACCTTTTATGCTTAAAGCTTTACCTGATTGAATTGTTTTTATACTTTAATATAATTAATATTAGTTCAATAACTTACTGTTCTGCCAGTTTTCACCTTTGATATTATAACAGTGATTAAGAATTTAAGTTACATATTGAGTTTCGGAGCTCCATTGACTTTTCATAGTTGTGGTGCACGCGCTAAACTCAGAGTCAGCCTACTCAGAGTGGATTGAACAAAGACAATTCAGCTGTTCTGAACCCAAAAACTCAACAGTTTCCCCTTTCAGGGTTAGTCAACACAAGAGTTCAAGTTTCAACTCAGAGTTGATTGAACTTCCTTATTGAAACGTGCCCCAGCTGTGCTCAAAGCATCTGTGCTTATTTCGTTGAGGTTTGGTTATTTAAGAAATTTGTAAAGACTATTAATAAAGCAAGATGTCTTATTGTAATGCGTGAGGTGTTTTATTTATATTGCATAGGTTAAGCATAAATTTAAAATTATTGCCAATGTGAGAATTTAAACGTGCGTCAGTTTTTTTTTTTTTTTAAAGAAACACTTCCCCACAAGATATGCCCGTGTATCCTCACTTACAGCTCCTCTGGAAACTATAAATAAAAAGTCCTTCAAGATGGCTTAGTTCAGTTTCTGGGTCACGGGCTGGAGGATGAAGGAGCGAACAAATGTAAAAGCAAAAATTTGAGTATTGATAAAGAGGGGACATGTTCTGTTCACTTAATTTTGTCGTGGCCACGACGTATTAACTCTTGGGAATGTGACATTAACTTGTAAGAATGTGATATTATGTTGTGGCCACGAGAAAAATATGTCGTATTTTGAAGCCATGACTTCACATCGCGTGGCCACGACAAAACTAAGTGAACAGAACATATCCCCTCCCGGTCACCATAGATAAGCACTCAATGACTTACCTATTAAGACAGGGACTTGCCACCACATATTGAGAGTTTGTTTCAAATTTAAAGTAATTGCATTAAAAAACATCATATTTCAATATTCAAAAAATGTAAATGAAAAGTCAATATTTTTGAAACACTATTTCTGCAATTGTAATCGCAGTCTAAATACATCAAAACTACATTTTATTTGATTGGTAACAGCCTATAGTGTAACTGGTGGAGGTGTCCTGCAGCAGCTGTTATCAGAATCAGAATGAGCTTTATTGCCAGGTATGTTTACACATACGAGGAATTTGTTTTCGTGACAGAAGCTTCCACAGGGCAACAGAATGACAGCGACAGAACAAAAATCTTCTGTGGACCAGTAAGAACACAATTGCTTTCTTTCACTTATAAGTTTGACCTTCACCCATCAACCTCCATCACAGCATTAATGGTTGCTTGGTGTAGATTCATTTTTTTCACCCCTTTTCACCCTGTACCCAAAATGCAGAGTGGTTCACCTGAACCTTCAATAATGTTGTATCACCCTCCTCCCAACAAAGACTATAGGTGGGCTTTAAATAATGGCTTGAGTCCTAACTCCTCTCAGCATCTTTTGATTACACTACAACAGAGTGTCTTGAACTAGGGTGACCATACGTGCTATTTTTCCCAGACACGTCCTTGCCAGGATTTGTTTTGGCTTTGTTTTCCTGTTTTCATACTTGCTGAAGGTAATGATCGAAAAGTAGTTTGACCAATAACATGCAGGCATTGTAGATAATGAACCAATCATGGTGTGTGAGAAGGTGGGATCTACGGTCAAAGCAATTCAAATGCGCGTACATATTAGGTGCGGCTCAGACCGATCAGTGTTTGACATCAAAGTACCTCGAGAGCATTTTGAAAGCATAAGGAACCGTCTGTATGGTACTTTGATGTCATACACTGATCCGTCTGCACACGCAAACAAAGCCAAACCCTAAATATTTTAGGCAATATAGAAATCCTGGCCAGGACACGTCCAGGAAAAATGGCACGTATGGTCACCTTACTTGAACCCCCGGCTTCCTTAACTCCAGAAAGTAATGTATAGAGATATGGCCATCCTGAAAGTCCTAAAAGAAGTTTAGCACTGTCCACCTACAGAATAGCAGATTTAAATACTTTAAAATAGACAATGGACACAATATTTATGTAAACTGATTCTTATATTCTTATTGACTGACATTTAATGGATAAAATACATGAAATCAGTAATCAGTCATTTTTAAAGCTCTATCTGGTAATTGTATCCCAGACATACAACTTCAATCTGTTTAAGTATTATGTCTCTGAATCCTGTCTTTACAAACTGCAAAATAATATAGTGACTGATTACTCTAACTTAATGAGTCTTATCAATGAAGACACCATAAATGTTCTGTATCTTGGCTGAAATTCAAATACAACACAAACATACTGCTCTGGAGTCATTTGCTAGTGTGCTATTTCAAATTCAGCCCCTGTCTTAACTCTCAACATAATGAGACACAGGTGAAAACAACAAGCTGACTGATGAACAGATTTGATTGGTTGTCCAATATCACTGAGTAATTCAAAAGTGAGTACAAATAGCACAGTGTGTCTCAGTAAACTTGTCAAACTGTGGATTTGAAGTTTTCCCAATAACGCTTGATTTTCTTGGTGCTTGCTTGACAACTCACCATGCCTTGGGCAATTGGCATCTTACTTTTCACAATGGCTGTGATGACACTGGGCTCTTCTTTAAGGGCTGATCCCGATGTGTTTTCTGAAGCAGGTGCTGCTTATGGAGCAGTCTCTGAAAACACAGTCCGATTTGGCAAACTTTTAATTGGTGGTCATAGTGCAGTATCTAATAATGATGTGAAAACATCTGATGGGAGCCAGTCAAATGAGGAAGGTAATCTGTGATCCCAAACTTAAAATGACTTTATTATTATTTATTATTATTATTATTATTATTATTATTTATCTAAATGGTGACTAACTTGATCTGTTTCTTTTAAGTGCGGCTTCTCCCTGCTAAAGCTAAGCTGCAACGTCTGGGTTCTTCTGTGCAGTGTAGAAATGATTCAATGGTCTTGCGCATTCCAGGACCGAGAATGCCACCCTTTCTGGTTGACCGAGGTGAGGGTTTTTTTTTTTGTGTCTGTTGGCTTTTTCCTCCTTTTATAGACCTAATTTCTTGACCATCAGGAGAGGAGTCACCAGTGCCTTTGTCGGAGCTGCCAGCCAGCTGTGGTTTCTCACTGAAGCGAGTACGCAGGGATGTCTCTCTTGTTGCTCCATACCGTGGTTGTCATGTCAGACAACAGGTTAGTGATGATAACAGTGACCAGTGCACTGTAATGTTTCAACCACGTGACACCTTGCATGAATTAGTTTGAAGCATATCACTACTTTCCCATCTCCTAACAGGATTTTAGTTATATTCTGCCACTCATTATAATGGGAGAACCAGTGCAAATGTCTTGTCCTGTGAGTCCTCGCCTCCCTGCCGTGTCCTGCTTCTCCTCTGGGATGATGATCACACTTGGGATCAGAGCAGATGATGTTAAAGTTAAAGGCAAGTCCCCTAATTCTTTGTATTCAATCTAAAAGTTGAAAGGACCTTAAGCTGTACTCCCTTGTTTTCTGGTTTTAGTGGATGGATCATGGCAGCCTTTGCTTCTAACATGCACTCGATGCTCATTCACATTGGAGGCTACTGCTGGTTCGACGGTTGTCACTGCACCGTTCACAGGAAACTGTTGGGAATTGACGGTAAAAATAGTGCATTTGACAGGATTGTCATTCCTAGCATATCTAATTGTACTATGTTTACACTAATTGAGGTTCATGTTTTCCTCAGGACACTGAATGGCAACTCCCTTTGATGTACGGTGACCGAGAGGTGACCCTTTCCTGTCCTCTGACACAGCCAACGATAGCCCCAGCCACGCCTGCAGTCCGTGACCCAGACATGCAACAGATGTTTGCACCTTTCCCTTTTGGAAGACCTTGGTGGTATCCTCCATATTATCCTGGTGTACCAGGTGCTACCCTGCCTCCCACTGTGCCGACTACAACTACTCCCTTTCAATATCCTATCCAGCAACACCTGTTCCCTCACATGAATCCCAGGCCAATATTTGATCCATACTTTTACCCTAAAGGTGGCCCAGCTCCTACCCCAGCACAACAACCTCAATATCCCTGGTACCCAAAGTTTCCTCCCATGTATGGCTTCCAAAGCCCAGTTGAAGTGACCACTCCTGCAACGACCACAACTACACCTGCCCCATACCAGCCACAGCAGCAGTATCAAGGTTATCCAGTGTACTCCCCATTATATGGTTATCAACCCATCAAGACTTTTGTGCCTCCTGTAGTGCAATACCCTTTCATGCCCCAGTATCCTAAGGATCCAATCTTTGGTCACCGCAGCCCTTAATCTTCTCCTGCAGCGTCATTCTCAAGCTACGTATCTCGTACACAACTGCTTAAACCGATAAGTGCACTCTGAAGTGGCGTTGCTTTTGACAATGAATTCAATCACGGTTTTTGTGTATAAGCCTAATAAAGCTGTGTGACTTCATGAAAACATTGTTAACGACTCTTTCTTTTGCTGTTTGAGTGACTGGGGGGGAAAAAAATTAAAAAATTAATTGCAATATCTCATTCACTGCTATGGAAGTTTATTCAACTTCAGTAAGTTCTGCTGCTGACAAATCTGGAAATTTGAAAAAGGGTTATTTTGCCAGTGACTGTAGTTACAAACAAAACTGGAAAAGAACAGTTGTGTGCTTTTGAGCAATGAACTGTCTCATTCCTCAGTGAATCAGAGTAGGTGTGTCCTAATTCATGTGCTTGTTCACTATTCTAGTATATTTTCATAATTCTGTCAGGACCATTATCGTCTAAATGATAGACATTTAGCATACAGTTTGGTTTGGTGGTATGGTTCTGTTCTCCCTGCCCATCTACGCAGCCTGTCATGAATGAGCAGGGAGAGCAGCAATAATAACCCCCTTTAGGGTTAACAGAACAAAGCAGATATCATTAATGTAATGATATTTAAGTGTAACACCTTACTCAAGATAAAGGAGTCTGATTCAAAAAGGAATATCAGAAAGCCAAGTCCTGACTTTGGTGAAAGGAGGAGTTGGGGATGGAGGAGGGTAATCTGCTCCTGCGCAAGCAAAAAGCTGCTGAATAATACTGAATAGAGCTTATATAGGAATGCTGTGACAGGTGTCGTATTCCTAGGTCAGGGGTTCCCAATCCTGCTCCTGGCGATCAACTGTCCTGCAAAGTTCAGTTCTAATCAAACACACCTGCCTTTAATTTTCAAGCGATCCTGAAGACCTTAATTAGTTGCTTCAGGTGTGTTTGATTAGAGTTGGAGCTGAACTTTGCAGGACAGTCGATCGCCTGGAGCAGGATTGAGCACCCCTGCTATAGGTAGATGTGATCAGCTGAGAGTCAGCTGATGCAAGCTTGACTCACGTGACCTGCCAGAACTAATAGGCGCGTTCGACTTGAAGCAGCGCTGTGCAGAATGATCACTGTGTGACATCATAGTACCGCGAGAGCGATAAGAGAGCAGATGGATCCTTATGCTTTCGAATCGCTCTCGCGGTACTTTGATGTCATACACTGACCATTCTGCGCAGCGCTGCTTCAAGTCGAATGCGCCTATTGCTATACGCTTATTTATTACCCCTATTTTTTTTGTTTTTCCCTTGCTGCTTCCTGTTGTCTTCCCAGATAGCATGGAGACATTGATACAATGTCGAGTTTTGATCCAAACCATCATCTTGGTTGAGATCGACATTTCAATGTTTAATGTATGTTGGATCAACATTGAAATTTTGATGAAGTTAACAGCACACATGGGTAAAGACAGTGACATTGAACTAACAGTGATTTGTAGTTGATGAGCACAAGATCATGCAGGCATGGATCTCTGCAGAACACTAGTGGGTGTGTCTCAATCAGTGGGGTGCGGCTAACTATGATGGGCTTTTTCTATTGCCTTGGCTTAGACGATTTGCTCTAATCCACTGGGGGCTTGGTTTCAGGCTGGGCCTTCATGATTTTAGTAAGTCTATTTAAAAAAGGTTGAAAAACACCAGGGGTGTATTCCAGAAAGCAGGTTATGTGACATACCCGGGTATGTTTGAGGATAAACGAGCGGATAACCTCAGCTTTCGGTTCCAAAATCGGAGGTTACTTTCAGGGTATGTAAGTAACCATAGCAACTTTCTCTCTGAAGATAACCTGCTCCGTCCGGAGCAGGTTATGTTCCAGGGTTAGTTCACTTCAGCGCTATCAGAGCATGTGTGATCTACTGACGAGCCTTCAGTGGGCATGATAGATAGCGCACGATATTATATATTATTACAATACAGTTATGTATATAGCCTACTATATATATATATATATATATATTTATTACATTTTATATTATCATCTCACACATGGATCGCATTTTCTATCATGTATTTCTTTAATAAAAATACATATCTGATATGACTTCAAAACCATCAATTAGGTGGCGATATGCGCTAAGCATGAGGCCTACATGACCTTTGAACAGAAAAAGAAGAAAGAAGCAGTATGGCGTGCTTATTCTTAGCGTCCGTTTCCACAGTGACTCGTCGATTAGTCACTCTGTTGAGAATGTCTTCAGTCTTAATCAGGAACATACTCTGAGTTGAATGAATTTACTCCCAGACGCGTTTTTGGAATCACATACCTCGAGTAAGCAAGGTTTGGGGTTAATCAACCGAAAGTTCAGGGTTTATCTGACGGTAAGTAAACCGTGCTTTCTGGAATACACCCCAGTTGGAGTTTGAAAATGTGCACTTATTGGTAAACGCCCATTTTGGTTCTGCATGTGCACTTCTCAGTAGTCTGATTGATGCTTCCTTATTAGAAAGAAAACACAGGTACATCCTATACAGAAGTCTTGTTTGTTGAACCAACTGACATGCATGACTCCGGGTTTCAAACAATGGTGCATCTAAATATTTCTCTGTTCCTTTGTTTTACTTGTTTGTTATTTGCATTTGATTTATTGTTACTGAATCTAATAAGATACAATCATTTAAAAAGTTATTAAAGTGTTTGAATAAACAATCCATTTTACTAAATTCTTCAAAACTGCATGCATCTTGTTTTAGTAATATTTATTAGGAATTTTCTGATTAAAGTTCCAACAACATTTAACAGATTTCTTGAAGTGCATGTTACATGAACCTGAGCGAGAACATCATACTTTACACATAGCCCACATTAGTGATGGGAGAAATTAACCTTTTCGAAGCATCGAATCAATGAACCAATTGCTTTGCAAAATTCAAAGCGCTCGAAACACCACTTTTATTTTTATTTATTTAACCAGAAGAGACTCTCTGAGATTAAAAATCTCTTTCGCAGGAGTGTCCTGGCCAAAATGGGCAGCAATACAGTCAGTTTCATCACAAATATTACAACACAAACAGACTAAAAACACTTAAAACAGTTACATATCCTTGGGGTCATCTTCCATTTGCTGAATAACTGTTTTAAAATGATCCAAAGTTTTCATTGAAGAAGATTCCAGTCAGTCGGAGCTGCGTACATAAAAGCCTTCTTACCTAATTCAAGATCGAACAAAAGGAACAGAGAGAGTATACAAATTTGTGAGTGAAGGAAGTATTTCTCAACAATTTTCTGTTTTATAAGACCGCAGAGATATGAGGGCAACATCCCCAAGATGGTTTTATAAATAATTAAATACCAGTGCATTTTCCTTCTAATAGACAAAGAAGACCAACCTACTCTGTTATACAATATACAGTGATGAGTTGAGGGTTTACAATCTGATATAAATCTTAGAGCACCATGATAAACGGCATCTAAAGAAGAAAGAAGATATGATGGTGCGAACTGATACACTACGTCACCATAGTCAAGCATGGGTAAAAAAGTAGCAGTAACTAATTTCTTTCTTACATTAAATGAAAAACAAAACTTGTTCCTAAAATAAAACCGAGCTTAATTTTCAATTTTTTCTTCAGTTGAGTAATGTGAGAGCTAAACGATAGGACATCGTCAACAACAATGCCAAGATATTTGTACTCTTTTACTAATTCGATCATGGTACCTTGTAGGCAAAAGAAACACCATGAATGTACTGTTTTCATGAACTCCTTTAAAACATGACTCACATCGACACACATCTGACACATCCCAACTCTTTACATCAGTCAAGACATTTTAACTTTTTTAAGACTGTCACTAGCCAAAAATGGTCATTTCGACATAAAGTGCGAGAGAGAACTCGGTGCGTTACTAACGCGCTGTCTGAAGTGGCATTCTCTGCGCGTGCATCACGACATGTGTGTGCGTTCACAGACAGCGTACCAGTAACGTTACCGAATTAACTTTTCATATGTGTGTGTGTGTGTTTAACATAAACAAGACAATAACATGTCTAAACCTAACGTTACCTCGTTTGGCAGAAAAGGTAGTTACCCTTGAATTCCGCGATGTCAGATCTAGTCCTATAATCTCTTTTAAAAAGTCGTAATGGTATCTTCTTTTCTTGGCAATTCCTCTGTCAGCTTCTTTTGGAGGCACACGGTGCTCTAAACACAGTTGTACAACACTTCAGATTTAACGTCATCACAGCTGCTTAACATCACCTCAGTAACATACCGGATGCTTTACGACATGTCGCATCAACAACAATTAAAAGTTAATAAACTTTTATTAATAAAACTGAAAGAGCACACTGTAACACATAACTTATCTCCACGTCGAGTAAGATGTGATGGTGAGCTGAAAATGTTGAATATGAGGGCTGAGACATTCATTTGCCAAACAAGGCAGACAGCAACTAGGTTAATGTTACAGTTTGTTACATTTAACAAAATATAATTTACCACGAAAGTGTAAGAAAGGTTCCTCAAACCCAAAATCCGACTTTAAAATTAATTTTTTACAGAGACTATCTCCGTGAATAATGGCGTCTGCTCAAGCACTGTTTTCACGCCGAAAATCGACTGAGCTTCTTGTTCCCACAATGCAAAGCGTAATTAAAAAATAGCCTACGGAAAATTCCTTCAAATTATCACGGTATATTGTACTGTATTTTTACGGACTTTTTTTTACAGTGCACAAGCAGTCCCTTGCAAACATCAGCCAGTCAGTGATCCGAAACCAAGCAATTCCAACAAACTCAATCATGACTGTGAATGACAATGCTGGACTTACTGGCGGCGGTGTCCTGCAGCAGCTGTTATGACCACCATGCCTCTCCTCTGTGGACCAATGAGAACACAATTGCTTTCTTTCACTTAAGTTTTACCTTCAACCTCTATCATAGCATTAATGGTTGCTTGGTGTAGATTAATTTTTTTCACCCCTTCAGCACTCTCCTGGACCCAAAATGCAGAGTCGTTCACCTGACCCTCCCCAACTAACAAAGACTATAGGTGGGCTTTATATAATGGCTTGAGTCCTAACTCCTCTCAGCATCTTTTGATTAAACTACAACAGAGTGTCTTGAACTAGGGTGACCATACGCGCTATTTTTCCCAGACACGTCCTTGCCAGGATATGTTTTGGCTTTGTTTTCCTGTTTTCATACTTGCTGAAGGTAATGATCCAAAAGGAGTTTGACCAATAACATGCAGGCATTGTAGATAATGAACCAATCATGGTGTGTGAGAAGGTGGGATCTACGGTCAAAGCAATTCAAATGTGCGTACATATTAGGTGCGGCTCAGACCGATCAGTGTTTGACATCAAAGTACCTCGAGAGCATTTTGAAAGCATAAGGAACCATCTGTATGGTACTTTGATGTCATACACTGATCCGTCTGCACACGCAAACAAAGCCAAACCCTAAATATTTTAGGCAATATAGAAATCCTGGCCAGGACACGTCCAGGAAAAATGGCACGTATGGTCACCTTACTTGAACCCCCGGCTTCCTTAACTCCAGAAAGTAATGTATAGAAATATGGCCATCCTGAAAGTCCTAAAAGAAGTTTAGCACTGTCCACCTACAGAATAGCAGATTTAAATACTTTAAAATAGACAATGGACACAATATTTATATAAATTGATTCTTATATTCTTATTGACTGACATTTAGTGGATAAAATACATGAAATCAGTAATCAATCATTTTTAAAGCTCTATCTGGTAATTGTATCCCAGACATACAACTTCAATCTGTTTAAGTATTATGTCTCTGAATCCTGTCTTTACAAACTGCAAAATAATATAGTGACTGATTACTCTAACTTAATGAGTCTTATCAATGAAGACACCATAAATGTTCTGTATTTTGGCTGAAATTCAAATACAACACAAACATACTGCTCTGGAGTCATTTGCTAGTGTGCTATTTCAAATTCAGCCCCTGTCTTAACTCTCAACATAATGAGACACAGGTGAAAACAACAAGCTGACTGATGAACAGATTTGATTGGTTGTCCAATATCACTGAGTAATTCAAAAGTGAGTACAAATAGTAGTGTGTCTCAATAAACTCCTCAAACTGTGGATTTAAAGTTTTCCCAACAACTGTGATTTTCTTGGTGCTTGCTTGACAACTCACCATGCCTTGGGCAATTGGCATCTTACTTTTCACAATGGCTGTGATGACACTGGGCTCTTCTTTAAGGGCTGATCCCGATGCATTTTCTGAAGCAGGTGCTGCTTATGGAGCAGTCTCTGAAAACACAGTCCGTTTTGGCAGACTTTTAATTAGTGGTCCTAGTGCAGTATCTAATAATGTGAAAACATCTGCACTGAGTTCAGCAAAGTCTGATGGGAGCCAGTCAAATGAGGAAGGTAATCTGAGATCCCAAACTTAAAATTAGCCTTTTTTTGTCTTTTTCATAAGAATAATGGTGATTAACTTGATCTGTTTCTTTTAAGTGCGGCTTCTCCCTGCTAAAGCTAAGCTGCAACGTCTGGGTTCTTCTGTGCAGTGTAGAAATGATTCAATGGTCTTGCGCATTCCAGGACCGAGAATGCCACCCTTTCTGGTTGACCGAGGTGAGGGTTTGTTTTTTGTGGTGTTTTTTTGTGTCTGTTGGCTTTTTCCTCCTTTTATAGACCTAATTTCTTGACCATCAGGAGAGGAGTCACCAGTGCCTTTGTCGGAGCTGCCAGCCAGCTGTGGTTTCTCACTGAAGCGAGTACGCAGGGATGTCTCTCTTGTTGCTCCATACCGTGGTTGTCATGTCAGACAACAGGTTAGTGATGATTACAGTGACAAGTGCACTGTAATGTTTCAACCACGTGATATGAATTTGTTTGAAACCTATTACTACTTTCCCATCTCCTAACAGGATAGAAGTTATATTCTGCCACTCATTATAATGGGAGAACCAGTGCAAATGTCTTGTCCCGTGAGTCCTCGCCTCCCTGCCGTGTCCTGCTTCTCCTCTGGCATGATTGTCACACTTGGGGCCAGAGCAGATGATGTTAAAGTTAAAGGCAAGTACCCTAATTCTGTATTCAATCTAAAAGTTGAAAGGACCTTAAGCTGTACTCCCTTGTTTTCTGGTTTTAGTGGATGGATCATGGCAGCCTTTGCTTCTAACATTCACTCAATGCTCATTCACATTGGAGGCTACTGCTGGTTCGATGGTTGTCACTGCACCGTTCACAGGAAGCTGTTGGGAAGTGACGGTAAAAATAATGCATTTGACAGGATTGTCATTCATAGCATGTCTAATTATACCATATTTACACTAATTGAGGTTCATGTCTTCCTCAGGACACTGAATGGCAACTCCCTTTGATGTACGGTGACCGAGAGATGACCCTTTCCTGTCCTCTGACACAGCCAACGATAGCCCCAGCCACGCCTGCAGTCCGTGACCCAGACATGCAACAGATGTTTGCACCTTTCCCTTTTGGAAGACCTTGGTGGTATCCTCCATATTATCCTGGTGTACCAGGTGCTACCCTGCCTCCCACTGTGCCGACTACAACTACTCCTTTTCAATATCCTATCCAGCAACACCTGTTCCCTCACATGAATCCCAGGCCAATATTTGATCCATACTTTTACCCTAAAGGTGGCCCAGCTCCTACCCCAGCACAACAACCTCAATATCCCTGGTACCCAAAGTTTCCTCCCATGTATGGCTTCCAAATCCCAGTTGAAGTGACCACTCCTGCAACGACCACAACTGCACCTGCCCCATACCAGCCGCAGTATCAAGGTTATCCAGTGTACTCCCCATTCTATGGTTATCAACCCATCAAGTCTTTTGTGCCTCCTGTTGTGCAATACCCTTTCATGCCCCAGTATCCTAAGGATCCAATCTTTGGTCCCCGCAGCCCTTAATCTTCTCCTGCAGCGTCATTCTCAATCTATGTATCATGCATAACTGCTTAAACAGATAAGTGCAGTCTAAAGTGGCACTGCCTTTGACCATGAATTCAATCAATTTTTGGGTGTAAGCCTAATAAAGCTGTTTGCCTTCATGAAATTGTTTTTGTTAATGAGTCTTTCTTTTGCCATTTTAACGAATGCTTTTTTTTTAAAAAAAAGAAATTGCAACCTCCCGTTCACTGCTATGGAAGTTTACTCCACTTCAATAAGTTCTGCTGCTGAGAAACCTGGACATCTGAAAAAGGGGTCATTTTGCCAGTGAATTTAGTCCCAAACAAAGCTGGAAAATAACTGTTGTGCCCCTGAGCAATGAACAGTGTTTTATTCCTTTAATGGATCAGAGTAGGTGTGTCTTAAGCAGTGTTGGGGAAAGTTACTTTTAAAAGTAATGCATTACAATATTGTGTTACTACCTAAAAGTAACTAATTATGTTACTTTTAAATGAGCAGGGCTTAATTGTTTTTAATACAAGTTCTATTTATAGCAAAGGCAAAAGCCCTTTCTCACAAAAAAGTGTAATGAATGAACCTCAGGCTGAAGGAAAAGTAAATTCACGTCTGTACAGCAGAAGGTTCAACACTCTTCAGCAATAAAAAAAAAAACAATGAAGCACAATTGTTAGTTTATCTAAAGTCATTTTTGTTTACTAGTTTGGTTGAACTGGATCATCAAAGGTCAGCAGCAAAGGCATTGGTTAATAAAATGGGATTAGATACATTTGTTTAACATTTAATTATTGCAGGTTTGTCATATTCTGAGTTTGCATTTCACTGTTTTAATTCATTTTGATTTGTTTTTTGCGAGTGGGATGAATTAATGCACAATCACATTTAGTCTAGAGCTACAGTAACATGTTCACACAGCACACTGTCAGTCAATAAATGGGAAAAAAGTAACTCAGATATTTTCTTGTAAAATTAAAAAGTAATGCGTTACATTACTAATTACTTGAAAAAAGTAATTTTATGTAACTCGCGTTACTTGTAATGCGTTACCCCCAACACTGGTCTTAAGTCATGTGCTTGTGCACTATTCTTGTATGTTTTCATAATGTTTTTTTTTTCCGTCTTGTTGCTTCCTGGTGTCTTAACTTTACCCCCTTAAGCCTTCTCCACACTGTACGATTTTTATCAGGCCTGGAAAATTGTTGCAAATCACACTGTGCGACATGGCTCCAATAAACTTGGGTACGACGTGTATGCAGATTGTCCCTGTCCCAAATGGAACACTGCATGTGCTCTTATGGGCTTAAAATGGCGGCCGTGTGTCCGTTAAGTCCACAAGACCGTAGGGTGTCCCATTTGCCGTTTTAACGTTCAAAAGGGTGCTTGCGAGTGGCCGCTATGCACCCTCAATTTGCACTTCTGCCGAGCCTGCACTGGGGCGAGTTTACAAAGCGGCGATAATTATTGCTAACCTAAACAAGCAACAAAATAACAGTATGAACACTTACATAATGTTATAATATTATAGTACATTATAGTACCTACATATGCATCTATTTTCCCCTTTTCTAGAGCAGTATTAGGTTTCTTTAGGTTTCTAGTGCCGCCATTTTTCATTGATGGATGGATGATCGCATGCAGGTTAGTAGTCAAGGACACGTTTTGCTTGATTTTGAGTTAAAATTCTCTCAAATTACTTGTTAGCATTTTCACTGTTGTTTATAATAAACTGTTGTTTATTTAGTTATTTTTTCCCACGGCTTTGAATTTTCTCGCACGTGCCACTTTGCAGACCTTGCACAACAGCCGCCTTACAATTGGTGAATTTTTTTTTCTTGATTTTGAAGCACCTAATTATTTACAAGCATGCAATGAATATGCGCAATAGGATGTTCACGTATCTGCTGTTCTGTTGTCAACGCTGTTCAGCACATTGCAAATTATATTGCTCTCTCATTCTGCATTACATAGCCTACTTCACTTACCATTAGCTTGCTCAAATGTTGTTGATATTTAGGGAAATGTAAATGTAAATGTAGCTGTTCTCTGCTTTGTTACTAAGAAAGTGTAGTATAAGTATGTGTAGTATAAGTTTAGCATTATTCATGCCATTGAACATAGGCCTATGACATTGTTAAAAAGAAATCAGATCTTTTATTACATTTCTTTCAATCTAGATTTCCTATAGTTTATAAATCAAAATGTACACGTTTCATAGATATTTAATTACATTTCTTTAAGTCTAGAATTCCTGTAGTTTATTCACAAAATATACACATTTTATAGATGTTTTATTACATTTCTTTCAATCTAGAATTCTTGTTGTTTGTAAAGTATAGTCAATGTATTTTGTTTAACATTTACAAAATTTACAAAAATGTACAAAGTTAATTACTATGAATAATGTAAATATGTACATAAATACAAAGATAAAAAAAATTTAAAAACTCTTCACAAACTTTTCTTTTCTTATTTTCTTTTTACAGGCTTAATAATGCTTCAGTGCGTGGTACTCCTCAAAACATGGGGCAGCACACAAAGGAGTGTTGCACTGCACACACACTGTATTTGGTGAGGTGCCTCTGCTTGCTCTTGCGTGTACTGGAGAGGCAGACCTTGCAGTGTCGCCTGGTCCGGCTGCCCTGGGAAGTGGTCTGAGGTACCTCAGATGGAAAATGCCTGGCTGTAAGGCGCAGAGGAGTGTCCAAAACAGGACGGCCCCCTTTGGATGGACATCGGGATGTGCTGTATTCCTCCAGCAGCCCTCTCAGTAGGTTCATCCTGAATTGCATGGAGGTGGTTTCCTTCCCTATTGATAGTTGAGCACATCAATGGGGTGTGAGGAGAAGGAGGATGTAATAGTAGGCTATGTGACAATATATTCAGGTTATTGTTGTGGATTTGTTAATTACAGTTTAGTTTACATTAATTGACAGTTTAATCAGGTTTATCTTGTTTGTAGTTATTCTTTGATGATTTGTGTAAATTTCTCACCAGTAAGTTGGCAGTACACTATTTGGCTTTTGAGTACAACCGTATCAAGGAGGTGAAAGAAAACCTTCTTGTACCACTTGGTGGACTTTCTGGCGCACTCAAGAAAACCAGTCATCATGTCAGCTTTGTCAATCTTTGGATGCCCAGTGATGTGATCGAGCTTCCTTGTGGCTGCCATTCCAGTTGGGTGGACTGTGGTAAGGACATGAACATCCCTCTTGTCATGCCATTTGACTGCCAACTGTGATCAATTTTCTCTGAATTCTACTTCTCCCTTTGTCATTTTACAGGTGAACTTTGGTATCGCTTTCCTGTTTGCATGCACAGTCCCACAGGCTCCAGTGCCTGTGGTACCACTTGTCCAGTTGTCCACATAAAGGACATGACCCTTTCTGAGGTAAGGTTCTAGCAGTGTCATTACAACAGATTCAGAAATTCCAAGCCCTTGGTAGTCTTGGATGTCACTGGTAGATCCGGAGTAGACGATCATGTCCTGCACGTAGCCAGTGAGCACATCACACAAAACAAAAAATTTAACCCCAAATCGGTGTGTCTTTTAGATGGAATGAACTGACGAAATGCCAGCCTGCCTTTCCACTTCATCAGGGACTCATCCACGCAGAGATCTCTGTATGGCACAAAGATGCGACGGAAGGAGGAGTTGGGAGTACTGAATACTTTTCAGATTTTTTTCAGAGGGTCATTTAAAATTTCTGTTGTGTTGTTTGCAAAGTGAAGGCAGCGGAGGAGCATGAGAAAGCGGTCCTGTGAAAATAAAGACCGGAAGAATGGTGTCAAGAACATGGGGTTTGTGCTCCAATAATCACGGAGTGACGGTTTTTGACCATCCCCATTAGGAGAACTAATGTGTACATTTCAGGGATGCTTGTAGAAGCCCATTCATCCATTTTTCCTTTCATCTCTCCTTGTATTTCTGAGGCATAGTGGATTGTTTCCTCAACAATTTCTCCAACAACATCTTCTGTTAGGAACATTTTGAAACATTTTGATCTCATTGGGGGATTCTGGAGGATTTTGCACTCCACGCAGTTGGTCATCGAAATCCCCTGTACCTGGAGGATTAAAATGGTTTGTTACCTTCCAGGATGATGAGTTTATCCCGTCTGCCTCAGTGAAAACATGGGCGGGTGTTGTGGAAGTCTCTTCATCTTCAGTCCTGTCAAGAGCTTCAAGGTTTGAGGAACCTCCTCATCGCTGTCACTGTCTGCCTCACTGTCAAAATCCTCATCAGAATAAAAAAAAATAACAATTTGTTTATGAGTTTTCTTCTTTTAAAATGACTGTCAGACATTTTTACTTATTTATTAATGAAAAACTGTTTTGAAATTATGTAAATTTCTTTAACAAATAAGGCGAGGTGGGTGTGAGGTAAAAGTGCACTGACGTCACTCCTGGGCGGGGAAAAAAGGCTGCAATGCATGACTGTTTTATCTTTTATTTTTATTTAATTTTTTTTTTTTATACAAAATATTTACAAACTTTTTAAATACATTGTTAAATGTTTGGCATTAGGACAGTTAAATATATGTAAGTCAACTCATGTTAGTTGATCGGTAAGTTATCACGGGCTATGGGCGCCGCCATTATTTGTTTACAACTGTCAGGGAGTAGAAGCCGCCTGGATTTATAATGCACAAGATCACCCACTCCTCCCGAAAAACATGTTAGTTGCTGGCAAACTGGCAGAAGAATAGACATGAACGCAAAACACTGAATGCGTCAGTCTCTGGATCAGTGCCAATCAAAGCGGGAAAGCAAATTTGAATTGAGCAGTTGATGATGTGATGCACTGAACGTTCTAATCACACCAGTATGATCATACGCTTCAGGGACCAGCCTAGACTGATCACACCGTTGTGATCGTAAGCGTTAAAGGGTTAAAGAGGCAAACAGACACAGGAAGTTTTAGGCATTGTTCAAATAAGTACAAGCTAGAAAGGGAAGAAATAAATAAATGAAGAGAAAGACAAAGTTTTTTTTTTTTATTTAGGATGTAGTCAAGTAGTGTCGAAAAAGATGAGTTTTCAGCTGTCGCTTGAGAATTGTCAGGGATTCAGCATTCTGGATAGGGGTGGGAAGATCATTCCACCAGCCAGGAGTGGTGAACGAGAATGTTCTGGAAAGCCTCTCTGTGACGGTACCACAAAGCATTGTTCACTAGTGGATCTCAGACTTCTAGAGGGGAGGTAGATTCGTAATAGTGAATGGAAGTAGGAGGGTGCTGAGCCTGTGGCTGTTCTATATGCAAGCATCAATGTCTTGAACTTGATGCGAGCCGCAGCTGGGAGCCAGTGCAAGGAGACAAAGAGAGGTGTGACATGGGCCCTTTTGGGCTCATTGAAGACCAGTCGTGCCGCTACATTCTGAATAATTTGTTAAGGCTTGATTGTGCATGATGGAAGTCCAGCCAGAAGAGCATTGCAGTAATCCAGCCTAGAAATGACAAGGGTCTGAACAAGAAGTTGTGCAGTATGCTCTGTTATAAAGGGCCTGATCTTTCTGATGTTGTGCAGTGCAAACCTGCAAGATCGAGCAGTTTTTGCAATGTGGTCTTTGAAGGTCAGCTGGTTATCAAAGATTACACCAAGATTCTGACGGAAGTTGATGGGGTAATTGTAGAAGAACCTAGCTGGATGGTGAAATCATGCTGTGGAGTCGGAGTGGCAGGGAAGACAAGAAGCTCAGTCTTTGTCAGGTTGAGCTGTAGGTGATGTTCTTTGCCGAGATGTCCGCCAGGCAGCCTGAGATCCGTGCAGCACCGTTGGATCATCAGGTTGAAATGAGAGATAGAGTTGTGTGTCATCAGCATAGCAATGGTAGGAGAAGCCATGTGCCTGTATGATGGGACCCAGTGATGTAGTGTATATGGAGAAAAGGAGGGGTCCAAGAACTGATCCCTGAGGAACCCCAATGACCAGTTGATGTGCTTTGGATACCTCCCCTCCCCAGGCCACCCTGAACAACCTACCAGTGAGATAGGATTCAAACCAGTGAAGTGGAATCCCTGTGATGTCCAGTGATGAGAGGGTGAAGATCTGATGATTGACAGTGTCAAAAGCAGCTGATAGATTGAGCAAAATAAGAACTGATGACAGGGATGATAAATCACAATATTAATTATTAACATAAGACTAATATTAACTTTATCCCACAGAGGACACTTACTAATGAGGGGAGTAAACTAAACTATTATTGTACTCAACTGTCATCCATTCATTTTAATCATCTTTATTCATCTGATTTTACATATGGCCTGAGAAAATGTCTATTATTTTGGTTTGTGAGATCGAGATCGAGCTGCCCACACAAACATTTAGGAGGACAGAAACGTGTTGTCAACGCTGCCCAGCAACTTTCATTAATAAAATAGCTTATAGATACTGGATCGATACATTATATTAAACAGCAAAGAGGGGGTAAAATGACTGTTTAAATAACTGAACTCAAATCTTCATTGTTTAAAGCGACGTGTAGATGCAGCCAGGCCAATGCACACATTCTCTCTCTCTCTCTCTCTCTCTCACCGCACCATTTCATCTCTGAAGCAGGCAGAATGCTGGAGCTAACGAACTTCGCATCAGGTGGTCCTTGCCTTCACGTCGTGCATTAAAATCGTTTATTGCACAGCGTGAACAGGTTGGCTAGCCGTGCATTATCCCTTATGTATTCGCTCTTTATCAGCAATTTTTACGGCACTATTTAAATGACTCCCTGGTCATTCTTGGTGTACCCAAAATGGTCCCACACTATAGACTTCAGTCATTTCTCTGGTGGAAATAAAGGATTGCTGTTTGGTTCCTCTGTCATAGTTAATCTAGTAGCCTCCATGTCTCTGATAAGCATGGCATTTTAAGATGGTGCCCCACTAGTGTAACTTTGTTTTCGTTTTGCGCAAGTTTCAACAGTTCCATTCCGTGCAACAGAAACACTCGGTGTTGCGGAGCCTTTACGATTAATTAACCGTGACGTTTTAAAGCGTGGTTAATCGTAAAACCGGTTAATCGCTGCATCCCTAGGTGTGAGGGGATTGGGTCTAGAGGGCATGTTGTAGGATGGCTGGAAGCCCGTGCTGGCCTGGAGGAGAAAGGACAAATATCATCTAGACAAGAGGTTAAAGTAGAGCATAAAGTGTCAGTTGCTGCATTCACATCCAGGGATGAGAAATGGGTAGGTGAGGGAAGAGAGGAGGATACAACAGAGGAAAGATGGGAGGGTGAAAGGGAGCGTAGGTTTCGTCTAAAAGTAACCGGTATAGGGATTGGTGGCACACAGGTAGCAAAATGTAATTTAAATGTAATGAAAAATGGTCAGAGATATGAAGGGGTTGTACCAAAATGTTTTCTGCAATACAATTGTGTGTGTAAATTAAGTCAAGTTTGTTGCCTGATTTGTGGGTGCTTGTAGTGGTAAGGCGTTTGAGATCAAATGAAGCAAGGAGTGAATGGAAGTCTGTAGCATAAGGCTTGTCCAGATGAATGTTGAAGTCACCAAAGATTAAAAGTGGACTGCCATCCTCCAGGAATGAGAACAGCAGCCCATCCAGTTCCTCTAGGGAGGTGCCTAGAATTTGGCCAGGAGGGCGGTAAATTACCACAACCTGGAGTTTTATAGGAGCTGTTACAGTAATAGCTTGAGATTCAAATGAGTTATGATTGCATGGTGGAGAGTGGGTTGAGTATTTCCAATTGTTTGAAATGAGCAGACCAGTGCCCCCACCCCGGCCAACCTGACGGGGGGTGTGAGAGAAAGAGAAATTGTTAGATAGAGCAGCTGGTCAAGCCTAAGATGCTGAGTGTGGATTGTAAAGAAAAAGCCAAAATGAAGTTTTCTTCCTGTGTCCCCAGAGAAAACTGAACAAATTAGAAATGCAACTGATGCGGATGGAACAATGACACAACTCAAAGAGACCATACTTGATACATACAAAGGTTGGCCAATAAAGAAAAGTGACTGTCCAAAGCAAATTCAAAATTACTGGTCATGCAGAGCTGAGCTTTCAGTAGTGAATGGCATCATCTTCAAGGGAAACAAGTTTGTCATCCCTGCATCGATGCGCAAGGAAGTGCTGCACAAGGTTCACGAGGGACATCTAGGTAAGGAGAAATGTAAGCGCAGGGCCCATGAGGTAATGTACTGGCCAAGGATAAACCATAAAATCAGTCAGACTACAGCTTCATGTGAAATGTGCCTCACATACAGGTCTAGGCAACAAGCAGAGCCACTCATGCCTCATCCAGTGCCCGATCATCCATACCAAAAGGTTGGGGTAGACCTGTTTGACTGCAATGGTAAGAGCCATATTGTAGTTACTGATTATTTCTCCAACTATCCAGAAGTTGCAACACTTCAGGTGACATTCAGCCAAGCTGTGATTGGTTTTCTGAAGACAGTCTTCACAAGTCATGGATTTCCCTGCGAAGTGTTTTCTGATAATGGCCCACAATTTTGCAGTAGGGAGTTTGATGCCTTCGCTAAAGAGTGGGGATTTCAACACACCACATCAAGCGCAAACTACCCTAGGTCCAACAGGCTGGCGGAGAGTTCTGTAAAGATTGTGAAGGCTCTCATGAAGAAGAGTAACGATGGAAAGACAGACTTCCATTAGAATCTAATGATTTACAGCAGTGCTCCCCTTCAAAATGGGTTGTCCCCAGCCCAAATGCCGATGGGTCGATGGATACACACTAACTTACCCATCCACCAGGACTTGTTGACACCTGCAGGGGCGAAGAAAATCAAAGAAGCAAAACAACAACTCAAAAACAAACAAAAAGAGAACTACAACAAGAAAGCAAAGACCCTGCAAAAACTCAAGCTTGAAGATTGAGTTCGTATCCTGAACCATGCAACAAGAACATGGACGCGACAAGGTTGTGTTGAAAGAGAATTAGTGCCACCGTCGTACGAGATTCAGACCGAGCATGGTGCAATTCTAAGAAGGAACAGAGGGGACTTAAGACCACAAGTGACTGTTCAAGAAGCCGAGTCGCAATCGAATGAACAAGATGTGTATCACACTTCCACAACTGAACAAAGGTTCTGTGGATTACACTGACTCTGATCTGACAAAGGAACTTTCTGTTTCACCTGGGAAGTGTTGCAGACCAAAATGCACTGTTAGACCTCCTGAAAGGTTAATTGAAATCTGTTGACTGTTAATTGTGAAAATTCTGTGATGCTTTGGTTGTGATGTTGTTATAAAAATGTTATTTTTGGCATAAGAACAAATTGATAGAACAAAAGATTTCAAAGGAAAGTTATTTACTTTTAAAGGGGGGAAGATGTGATTTTATGCCCGATAACAATTATAGTTCCGGTAAGGTGTTGCATACCGGACAGTTCTGGTTAATGCACCATGCTGTGGAGTTGAGTGCTATGTGTGCGCACATAATAAATCCTCAGAAGTCGCAGAAAGTCGTTGTCCCGTGGCAAAGAGGGAGGAAAATTTATATGTGTGTCTTTTTTTTTTTCTTTGAAAAGAAACATTTCCCCACAAGATACACCTGTGTATTCTCACTTACAGCTCCTCTAGCAACTTCCTCACTCCTCATTACTCACCTCCTCGCAGTACAATTAGAGAACTAAGAAGTCCTTCAAGAAGGCTTTGATCAGATTCCGGGTCACGAGCTGGAGGATGAAGGAGCGAACAAATGAGGAAGCAACCATTTCAGTACTGATAAGCACCCACTGACTCAGTTATTGACAGTGACTTGCCATCTCCTGCTGAGAGTTTGCTTCAAATTTATTGTATAATTTCAAATAATCATATTTCAATATTCAAAAAACTGAAATGAAAAAGTCAATATTTTCAAACAATTTATGCAGTTGTAATCAAAGTGCAAATACATCAAAACAAAATTTTATTTGATTGGTAACAGCCTATTTGTCATGCCCCTGGACTGTTTTGTTGTGTTTTTGCTCCCCATGTGTTCCATGACCCAGTTTCTTCCCTGTCTAATTAGTTATTCCCTGCACCTGTGTTTTTCCAGTTATCCTGTGTTTATAAGCCCTAGTCTGTTGAATTAGTGTTTGGTGGGTCAACCGTTGGTGTACGTGTGTCTTCCTCTTGTTCCGTGCGTTGGATGTACCCTCTGTGTTGATTAAAGACTCTTTCGTGTTATCCATGGCTCCGTGTTCCTTCCGGCAGCATAACATGACACTATTGTGTTTTATCTGAGTTTAATACAATATATGGATTTGGCATAAAAGATGATGCATATAAGGTTAGAAAAACTGGCCATGTAAAGGTAAATATGCCCCTGGAAATCAATTTAAGGTGGTGAATATCACCTCTCAAAAAAAAAAAGAAAAAACACTTCTATCACTGTCAATTTCTGGTAATTTCACCTAACCCTAACCGGCGGAGACTGCTAGGGAGGTTACCAGTGTGGCTTTGTAGAAGAATGGATAGGAACTAGGCTGAACTGTTAACTGGAAAGCACACAAGCAGTCCCTTGCAAACATCAGCCAGTCAGTGATCCGAAACCAAGCAACTCCAGCAAACTCAATCATGACTGTGAATGACAATGCTGGACTTACTGGCAGATGTGTCCTGCAGCAGCTGTTATGACCACCATGCCTCTCCTCTGTGGATAAGTGAGAACACAATTGCTTTCTTTCACTTAAGATTTACCTTCACCCATCAACCTCCATCACAGCATTGATGGTTGTTTGGTGTAGATTTTTTTTTTTCACCCCTTCAGCACTCTCCTGGACCCAAAATGAGGGGTCAGGTGAACCACTCTACAATAATGTTGTAGCACCCACCACCCCAACTAACAAAGCCTATAGGTGGGCTTTAGAGTTTAGATCATGGCTTGAGTCCTAAATTTCCTCAGACTCCTGTGATTGCACTACAACAGACTCTGTCTGTGATTGAGCTACCAGCTTCCTTAACTCCAGAAATCATTAGAAATGTATAGGAGAGAGATATGGCCATTCTAAAAGTCACTGTGTATGATGACTGTGCCAACATAGTGAGTGAAGATATCATCTTTAAACTAATAAGACGTTTAGCACTTTCCACCTGCAAAATAACAGATTTAAATGCTTCAAAATAGGCAATGGACACAATATTTATGTAAATTGATTCTTATATCCTTATTGACTGAGGTTTAACAGATAAAATAAGGGACAATGCCGAAGACCTTTGTTGGATGCCCGTGGTCTTCGGGCCCTCAGACGACACTGCATCACTCATCGGCATTATTCTGTCGTTGACATTACTAAATGGGCCCAGGAATACTTCCAGAAACCACTGTCGGTAAACACAATCCGCCGTGCCATCTGCAGATGCCAAATAAAGCTCTATCATGCAAAAAGGAAGACATATGTGAACATGGTCCAGAAGCGCCGTCGTGTCCTGTGAGCCAAGGCTCATTTAAAATGGTCTGTTTCAAAGTGGAAAAGTGTTCTATGGTCAGACGAGTCCAAATGTGACATTCTTGTTGGAAATCACAGATGCCGTGTCCTCCGGGCTAAAGAGGAGGGAGACCTTCCAGCATGTTATCAGCGTTCAGTTCAAAAGCCAGCATCTCTGATGGTATGGGGGTGCATAATTGCATACAGTATGGGCAGCTTGCATGTTTTGGAAGGCACTATGAATGCTTAAAGGTATATAAAGGTTTTAGAGCAACATATGCTCCCCTCCAGACGACGTCTATTTCAGGGAAGGCCTTGTGTATTTCAGCAGGACAATGCAAAACCACATACTGCAGCTATTACAACAGCATGGCTTCGTAGTAGAAGAGTCCTGATGCTGAATTGGCCTGCCTGCATTCCAGATCTTTCACCTATAGGGAACATTTGGTGCATTATTAAACGAAAAATACGTCAAAGATGACCACGAACTCTTCAGCAGCTGGAAACCTATATCAGGAAAGAATGGGACCAAATTCCAACAGCAAAACTCCAGAAAATCATAACCTCAATGCCCAGATGTCTTCAAAATGTTTTGAAAAGAAGAGGAGATGATACACCATAGTAAACATGCCCCCATCCCAACTATTTTGAGACCTGTAGCAGGCATCAAATTTGAAATTAGCTCATTTTGTGCACATTTCTCAGTTTAAACATTTGTTATGTTATCTATGTTCTATTGTGAATAAAATATTGGCTCATGTGATTTGAAATTCTTTTAGTTTTCATTTTATTCAAATTTAAAAAACGTCCCAACATTTCTGGAATTCGGGTTGTAGATTAGGGTGGGTTAAATGCAGAGTAAATTTCCCTACATGGATCAGTAAAGGTAATCTGCCAATACACGGGTCACTATGCACATTCACGCCACTTTAAAATGACGATGCGCCCACAGCAGCAAAACTGTACAAATGCTGGACACATTGGCACAAAAACGGGGTATGCAGTAGGTTATATGCAGTGCATTGGGCGCCACAAATAGGGGGCGCCATTTTGCTGAAATCATTCTGTGAAAATCTTCTTTAATAAAACGTTATAAATGTAATGTAATGAAACATTTTTATTTAATAGCTTTTAGCTTTTCTAATGAGTTCAGTATGTATTTATTCTAAACTTACTAAGACTCGGAACAGGCATATATCTTTATGACCACAACAAATGGGAGAATTTTCAAATGCGTACTTCAGCTTGCCCTCAGCACGCTAGTCAAACAAGTGCGGAAATTATACAGGTGCCAAATGAGCTTCAGTAGAACAACAGTGAACTGTTGTCTGATGAATTGTTGTTATATGCCAGTAAACAAACTTTCCTGTCCTGTCAGCCATTTATGCTTAAGGCGCACACTGTTCAACTGCATGCGAATATGCGACACACACTCTGGCTCTATCTGAAAACTGAAAAATGCTGCCTTTGGAGGACACATTCCAAGGTAGGAAGGCATCAAGGCAAGTCCGAATCCAAAGTTAGCTTTACTTCCTGTCTCATGAGATACCTTCAACTGATCGATTTTAAAAGGCAGCATCGATGTACCCTTCGCTGCCTTTGATATCCCACAATCCTCTGCATTCCATTCCGTGATGGTTGACCTAAAAAATAAAGATGGTGTCCGAAAGTTGCATTTGGTGGTTAGTTTGTGTGTAAATGTATATTTCTGATGAACTTTTTGCACTTTTGATGTTATTTCTAGAGAGAAATCAGTATTATAGCAATTAAATATTCGTTTAGTTATCACCAAAACTCATTCTATTTTGTTGTAGATCATTAAACCGTTACACTGCCTCAGAAGGCTGTCCGAAATCAGTTTCGTGAGGTGCCTTCGTGCAAAAACGCTGCCTGCAAAGTCATTGTCTCATAAGGCAGCGAAGTGGCAAGTCAGCTGCCTAAGTTTTCGGATGCAGCCTCTATATACTTCATAAATAAACCGCACTAGAATGTACGAGCATACATCGTCAGTTAAGTCATCAAATTACCAAAATGGTGATGCATGCATGTATGCATATATGCATCACATGTAAGAACAACAGTGCGGTTGTACTAAAAAATATGCGCTAATTTTTCATTAATTTGTACAGTATGAAAATGAAACCATATTTAAATGCATAAAATAAGTCATTTTACATTCTGGCATTTCTGTGCTGTTGATTTCAGCTCTTTTTTACATTAATGCAGATAGGGATTCAAAAGAGAACAATTAATTGCAATTAATTCATTTTGACAACTATTAGAATGTTAAACATTGACTGTTTTCTTTTTCAGAATTGATTAGCCTATATAAAATTCTGTGAAAGTTGACTTTGAACTATATAGTTATCTGCATGTCTCATCCATATAGGTGTCACACAACTCTGTGTATAAAAAACAGGAAGACTCAAGTGCTGTGCCAAACAGAGGAATGTAGTTTATTAGAAACTTCGGATGATCACATCAAAATAGATAACACAAAGTTCGGGAGAAAACAGGGCTCCCAGTGCCCACACCAACTGGACGGATGGCTGGGAGGATGACCGAAAGGAGTTCAGTCTAGCGCTCCCAATCCGGACACGCTCCAGTGGATTAATTAATCCTTGCCTGAGGATTCTGGACACAGTACAAAAATGATTAGATGAGAGGATATCTCCAAACAGGCAAGGTAAGAGAAGAAGTAACACAAAATGACATACCGACAGAGAAGATTTTTGTTTCTCTAAGTGACATCTTGCTTTATCCCACTCTAATTGCTTTATAATATTTGACTGTCCACTTATTCCTTTGTGCTGAAGTCACCTTGGCCCTCTGTTCCTTTCCTTGCTGTGTTTCCATGTATTTTAGCTCTACCCCTTTAAGATATGAGGGAGGAGTGCAAGGAAAGTAAATGAGAACAGAGGAACGGCAGGAAAAACATATTTGTACAGTAGAGATCAACATTAGAGATCAATCTATAAATACTTGTTTTATTTTCAGAAATCTTAATCTTCATCGCTCAAAATTTGAAGGAATATTAAGTGTGGGAATACCACTGTTATACTAACAAGTTTAACAAAATAACCAAGGCATTTCAACAAAAACCTTTATTTTGTGGTAAATTAGATTATTAAATTAAATTAGAGAACCGTAACCACTGTAGCACGAAAGAAGATTACAACTAAAACTTTGGAGGGTTACAGCTGTCAAAAATTAGAAGGAATTGTAGCACATCTGCGGCTGCAGGACATTATTAATAATAATAATAATTTGTTACATTTATATAGAACTTTTCTGGGTGCTCAAAGCGCTTTACATAGAAAGGGGGGAATCTCTTCAACATCACCAATGTGCAGCATCCGCCTGGACCATATTGCGCCAGAACGCCCACCACACACCGGCTTACTGGTGGAGAGGAGACAGAGTGATGAAGCCAATCAGTGTATGGGGATGATTAGGAGGCCATGATGGTCAGAGGCCAATGGGGAAATTTGGCCAGGATGCCGGGGTTACTGGGGCGTTAGGACCCACACAGACCACAGGATGAGCACCCCCTGCTGGCCTCACTAACACCTCTTCCAGCAGTAACCTAGTTTTCCCAGGAGGTCTCCCAACCAGGTACTGACCAGACTCAGCCCTGCTTAGCTTCAGTGGGCAACCAGTCTTGGGCTGCAGACATCACTCTCACACTGCTCTGGTGTGATCTTGGTCCACTCTTCTTGCAGTCTCTTCTGTAGTTAGGTAACTGTAGTGGGTTTCTTAGCCATAACTTTGTTTGCAAGGATTTTGCAAAGATTTTCAGTTGGGTGCTACCGGCTTCGCTACTGTTCGGACGCTCTTGCTTACTACGCCATGCTTTGCTCCCTGTTTATCTACTTTTCTCAGATTTTTCTAAAATTTTTAACTTCAGCAGATCAGCACAGTGCTCAAACAACAAATTTTTGGCACAAACACTAAAACTAAAAACTTTTCGGGACGAAAAAGAAGACTCTTTGCCTCCCACTGCCAGCAGCTTACATTCTGGAGATGGGAAAACACAGCTGCCTACATTCAAACAGACAAGAAAGAAAATGCCTCTTGTGGAATCTACTTGCTGCATGAACTGCCACAGACTTCTACAAAGGATTGTGGTTCTTGAAACAAAGTTACTTGCCGGACTTCCAAAACAGGCAGAACACACAGCAGATCATTATCACAGACTCTCAATGACAGAACTGTATTTTATGTATAATCGTTTTTATAACTGTTTTAATTAATTTAAATTAAATTTTTAAATAATTAAAAAAGTTTTTAAATTCCTTTTGTTTTTTTTTGCGATTATTTTTTTAATGATTATTTGACTTCCTTTTATGTAAAGCACTTTGAATTACCATTGTGTATGAAATGTGCAATATAAATAAACTTGCCTTGCCTTGGGTTTAGATCTCTGACCTGGCCATTTCATTATTTCAATGTTCTTAGCTTCAAGGAACTGCTTAACCCATTTTGTAGTGTGACGGGGGCATTGTCTTGCATGAAAATTGCAGGCTGATTGGCAGATAATTGCAGGGAAGGAACTGCATGTTGCTAAAGGAGGATCCGATAAACATTTACATTCTCCCTACCATATAGCTGTATAAAAGGCCCAACTTCTGCTGCACAAAACATCCCCCAAACCAGGACACTTCCTCTTCCACCTTTCACTGATTTCTTTACACACTTGGGGTTCAGTCTTTACCCAGTTTGACACCGGACATAATGTTTCCCATCTGACCCAAATAAATTAAACTTGCTCTCATCACTAAAGTGACCTTTAGACCAGTTTTCCTCTCTCCACACAACATGCTCCTCAGCAAACATGAGCCTTTTGATTCTTTCTGCTGAGAAGAGGCTTGGTCACTGCAAAGTTCACTTTCAGTCCAACTTCTCTTAAACAGACAGATCCATACCCTGTTCATCGCTGAACTGGCGAGCAATTCCAGCTGAGGTGTTGAACAGATTCCCAGAGTCTCCGCATTATCCTGTCATCAACTTCATGTGCACAAAGAAAACAAAAATAAACTCTTTATTAAAAGTCCCCTTGTAGTGAAAATCAAGTTTTTTATATTGTTTATTTGTCTAAGTAGTGTTTTTAATTTACTTTCAGACAAACCATGTGCCAATCCATTAATCAACACCATTGCTGAGTATTTTCTCCTCAAAACTGTGGTTTCCCAATGGCAGTCCCAGAAAAGCCATTTGAAACAGCCCTCGGTTTACTTTGTCATAAAATTCAATAACCAATCACATCAAGGGATAGATTCCTAGCATATCCCTCTCTCCATTTATACAAACACGGCATGCATTGAGATCATAGCATAGAGATCATAGCATAGAAATTGTTAATTCGCTTAACTTCACTCACATATGCGAATTAAGAATCACAAACTTGGCAGCATCTGCCACCATTATTGAGACTACCAAGACGCATGTTTGTGGTGCTGCTGACGTAGACCATGCATGCTGCGCGCCTTGCTTACGAGCAGAAGAATGCAGACGCATGTGTAATGGTACTCTCAATAATGGCGGCAGGTGGTGACACAGAGGAGAAGTTGAATAAAGTCATTGTTTTTGTTTTCTTTGCACACAAAAAAGTATTCTTCTTTGTAAAATTACGGTTGAACCACCGATGTCACATGAACTATTTTACTAATGTCCTTGTTACTATTCTGGCCCTGGGAACATTTCAGTTGCGTTGCTGTCTATGTAGGGTCAGAAAGCTCTCGGATTTCATCAAAATATTTTAATTTGTGTTCCAAAGATGAATAAAGGTCTAAGAAGTTTGGAATGACGTGTGGGTTAATTAGTAATTAATGACAGAATTTTCATTTTTGGGTGAACTATCCCTTTAACATTGAATGGAGGCAGATTGCTGTAACATGGTGGAAAACAAAAATAAAGAAAATTATCTTTAATATCATTCGATTCCTGTATTGTCCTGTATATAAAATATGTACTATGTAATGCTGTTTATTTTGTAGTTACTGAGAACAATTTTTATACATAAATCAGGGCTCAACGCTAAGGATTTTTTCTACTGGCCCTGCCGCAAAAAATAGAATAGTTGCTGTCATTGTTTTTGATCTATGCTATCTTGTCTTCTAATAAATAAGCTTATATGAAACCAAAATTTTAGATACCAATTTAATTTTACGATTCTCAATTTTTAATTTCAATACCACAGCAAAAACTACTAGATGTATAAAAAAACTAAATGTATAAAGTTCATCATTATCAAAGACAAGTGAACAGTCAGTAAATAAGAACAAATGAACAAGCAATGGCACAATTAACTATATAGCACAAAGATACAAATGAAATGATGCTTTAGGTTTTTATGCTCTGCAGAGTTTCGCTCCAACCAGCTCCAAATCACACCTGGGGCCTGTACCATGATGGTGGCTGAACAAACTCAGGGTTACAGGATTAGTTTTGAGTTGACAAAACCAAACCAGTCCAATCCGGCTTTGTTGGTACCATGAAACTGATCATCAACTTTCTCTGTCAACTCAGGCTTGATCCTGAGTTAATGGAGTGCATGCACACGAAAGTGTGACATCAGTAATGAGCAGCCAATCACATGCCTTAAAACTATGATTCACTTCTTATGAGAGAGTCAGTGCGAAGATTAAACGATTGAACAATATGAAGAATTTAAACACATTTACACAGCACGATCATGAAACGATCTATCCATGAAAGAGGAAAACTTAAAGAAAACATCTTACCATATAAGTGCAAGTAAAAGTTGTAAAGTTAGTTTATGGAGTTGATAATATGTATAGGTATAAAAACACTTAAAAATCTAAGATCATATAAAGCCATTGATTCTAAAACTTATTTATATTGCATATTATCTATATGTTTACATTGATTTTAAATAAAAGCTTAATAATTACTATTAAACTAAACTGGCTTGTGTTATGGATTAAGGGTTTAATAATTATATAAATAATCTAAAATAATTATAAAAAATAATCATCTCTAAAAATCAGATGATTTTATCTTTTAAAATGTTTTACTACATAGCATCCTTTAATTTGGAGTAAGAGAAACTGGGGGAGTGGCTTTATTGCATCAGAGACGTGTCACTTTGCTTGAAGCTGATTGGTCAAATTTCGGGTTTGAGATCTCTAAACCAGTGATTTTCAATCCTGTTCCTCGGGACCCACTGCTCTGCACATTTTGCAGGTCTCCCTTATCTGACACACTCATTTGAGTTCATGGAGCTCTTTCCTAATGAGCTGATGATCTGAATCAGGTGTGTAAATTAGGGAGACATGCAAAATGTGCAGAGCTGTGGGTCCCCAGGAACAAGTTTGAAAACCACTGCTCTAAACCAGAATATAACCTGCCCCGGAGCAGGTTAGCTGTGGAGCGTAAGTTACTATGGCGATGAACACTGCTAAAAGCCTAAAACTCAGAGTTGCTGCTAACTAAACTGAAACTTACCTGGCTAGCCAGCTAAACCGGCTTCATGGTACAGACCCCTGCTTGGAAGTTTCTAGTAATCCTGAAGACCTTGATTAGCTGGATCAGATGTGTTTGATTAAGGTTGGAGCTAAACTCTGCAGAGCTGTGGCCCTCCAGGAATTGAGTTTGAGACCAATGGTCTAAAACAGGGGTGTCAAACTCAGTTCCTGGAGGGCCACAGCCCTGCACAGTTTAGATGCAACCCTAATTAAACACACCTGATCCAGCTAATCAAGTCATTAAGGCTTATTTGAAAACTACATGGTATGTGTGTTGCAGCAGGGTTGGAACTAAACTATGCAGGGCAGCGGCCCTCCAGGAACTGAGGTTGACACCCCTGGTCTAAAATGACCAAACAACATCAGAGGGTTAAAGTAGTGATGGGAGAAACGAACCTTTTTGAAGCTTCGAATCAATTGAACCAATTGCTTTGCAAAATTCGAAGCGCTCGAAACACCACATGCTAGTGACGCCTGATGGTCAAAAGTGTGTAAATGCAACAAAAACTCAGGCCTCAAACATACATAAAAACAGCTTTTAAAAACACATTGCAAATGTTTTATTGAAAGTATAATACATTGAATGCAATAAAAAAAATAATAACATACCGATAAATATGAAGTGTCTGTATAATATGTGATTTTTAAAATATTTTATATTAATTTGCAGGGCTTGCTGTGTTTGTTTTATGGACAGCTTGTATATAGAGGCCAGTAAGGGACCATTAACTACTTCTCATTATTTTAATTACACAAATGTCTCGTTAAAAATGTCTAAAACTGATTAAACTGATCCGAGATCAGGTAAAAAACCATAGACGCTGGTTCAATGGTTCACCGCTGGGGGCCGATTTTAATGAACTCATATGATTCATTGGTTCACAGAGATTGCCCCCCAGCGGTGAACCATTGACATTTCGAAACAGTTATGACATAACGAAGCCTCGTTTACTGAAATCACGTGACTTTGGCAGTTTGATATGCGCTCCGAACAACTGTTTCGAAATAACTGATTCCCAAAAGTTTCGGAGCTTCACGAAGCAGTGTTTCGAAAGCGGCCATCACTAGTTACTACATTACGGCAAACGTGTGTAAAAGTCACATGGGTTCCGCCGTGGGGCCCCCTCACAGCGCGGGGCCCGGTGCGACCGCACCAGTTGCACCACCCAAAGGACGGCCCTGTGTGTGAACTATTCCTTTAACCCTTGTGACATTTGGGAGTCACACTCATGGTTTTCGCAGTCAAAAGTGACACCTGACACGCAATGGGAACACTCAAAGGTGTGACGATTGTCTGAAGTCCGTATAAAATCACACCAATTCATTGGCCGATGGCGCGAGATACCGCCCCTACGTCATATGTGATTGACATAGACACCTACAATGTAAATTTTTTCCTTCAGTAAAATCAATCTAATATATTTTTGTTCAATACAATTTTTTCTTTTTTCCTTTGAATTTGAGAGAATTTTATGGTACTAATTAATATTAATGCAATAGTTATGATCAAATTTTTCCACTGAAAATAGTACCATTTTTTCCCCTAATTTTTAACAATTATTTTTCAATTAATGCAGTATTTCAGAATAAAACAGAGACTAGGCCTAAAATCCAATTTTTCAAGGCAGAATAGCACCTCATGCTGAGAGCAAAGAAAGAAAAACATGTAATTTCATGGTGTAACCACTAGATGTCTGTATAGGACTCTATAGAGAGGCTTGTGAATTCCCTAGTTGTTTTATAAATAATTGTTTACTTTTATTAGGTTGTGGATTTAAATGTATATTAACGCATTCTGAAAGACTACTTTTTGTCAAGGTTTATATTTTTTTGTTGTTTTACATGTTGATCTGAAGTGTAGGATTTTGCATTATTATTACTACATTCAAACCTGAACACAGAAAGCATTTTGTTACACAAAACATTAAAATTCTATAAAAATGTAACAACAATTAACAGGAATGCTTTGTCAGAGCTTAATCCTTCTGGGTTTGATCTGATTTTATCCTCTTATTTCAGTCTTCTGGCTCATTTTGTCTATATGATTATAGCCAGACCAATTCATTTGAGTGTGTATAATTCTGTATGTGTGTGTGTGGATGTATCTGTTTTACACTGATGTTTTAGAGTGTAACCCTTCCTTGCTGTCCACTTTTTTTTTTTACTGCATTGTAGTTGAATTATTGATTGTATTTTACATATTTGCTGTGTTACAGTCACACCAGTTAGGTGTGTGTGTGTGTGAGAGAGAGAGAGAGAGAGAGAGAGAGTGGGTGTGTTAATTTTGCACTCTATATGTTCTTCAGATTCACTCCTTCATTGCTGTGAAAATTTTAAAAAATTCAAAATGTAAAATTCTCCTGTCAGAAGTGACCGGAGACCGCACAAGGGTTAAGCGAAAGTGTGAATGCAGAATTTTGATGACCATTGACCAAGTTCTGCTTTTGAGCCTCTGATGTGGTCACTCCGTCATATCGTGCCACGCTTCCTCACGCGGTGTGAGCGCGCCGCTGACGTCACCGTGGGAGTGTTCCATCGGGAGAATTTAACGGACATCAGCACTATTCTCTCAGCGCTCATGTAAGTTGTAACCGCAAAACGCGCACGCTTTTTCCTTCTATACATACACAGCGTTAACTCGAAGCCGTCGCCGATATGTTGTAGTTCGGATTGTGGGACTGGGCAGAGTCGGTCAGTTTGTTGGCTGAGCTGTTAGCCAGCTAGTCGGTTTTAGCCTGTGTTGCTGATGACGTTAGCAGCCTAGCGGCGCTGTTCGCCTAACGTTAGACTAGACGCCGCGAGATCAGGTGCAGCAGGTCAGACATCGCCAAAACCTTACATTTACGCCAAAACATCTCACTGCTAACCGTTCCTAATCATGCAGATGTACTATACACTTTATTAAGTATCATATGAATACAATACGAAGTACAGGACATAGCACAGAAAATTGCACTGTAGCATTCATTCATTCATTCAAATAAAAACAAACAACGGTGTTATTGGGGATTTGTATATTCACTACTGCAGTGCCTCAAAAACACTTTTAGTTTATTATTCAAAAACCTAGAATTTGTGCTAATAAAATAAATTGAAGACCTTTATCGTTTTGTTTTCGTAAAATGAAAATATCTTTCACGTGGATAAATGCGTAACTTTGCAACCAAAAGAGTTGTAAATTATTTTTTGAAGTTGTAAATCTAAAAGTGGATCTGAAAGGAATCAACCAGGCAATTATATTAAATAACGTATATCTCTATTAAACCAATGTGTCAAAATAGGTTTGTTGCCAATTTTTATATCGAAATGAATGATTCAGTTATGCGTTATTGTGGAAATATTTAATCTTCCACGTAAGGGGTGCTTGTTGGTAAAATGAGGATAATATAGGTGATGATAATTTGTATAATCACAAATCAAAAGGAATCGCTAGCCACCCACTCGCATGTAAATATATTGTATGTGTCCCATCGCGTGGTGCCACCCAAACAAGCTCATTGGCTTGATCAGATGCTGATGCTGTCTGTTTGTATGACTTTGACAGGCGTTTACATACAGCCTACGATGTTAACTAGAAGCCGGTTTTAAGGGCTGGTCGTCCTTCCTTCCGTTCGTGCGGTTTGAGCGCAATGTTTCCGATGTTTTTTTTTAATCAGTCTCTGCTGATGATCGTGTGCAGCGGCGCGTTATATCGACCATCTAATAGTATTAGCCTGGGTTGGGCGTAAACTGCCCATTTACCAGCTAACGTTAGCCGGGCAGCTAACCGAGCTAGCGAACGCATCAACGGACAGTCCAGGGAAATCATCGGATTAATTCAGCCTTCAGCCACATTCGCTTGTATCATAAAGTGAAATGGGTTTGTATTCCTGTTTTAGCCCCCCGTGTTACATGTCATCCTGAAATGTTACTGATGACACGACGAGATAGTTAGCTTCATACACTTAGCCAATCTTGTGTTTCAGTTGCAGTTTTTGACGTCTTTTTAATCACTCTTGTTTTTGGTTTACGAGCATGTTTACCACCAGATGGCCTAAAACCAACCCATCAAGTTGGTTAACAGTCTTGTTTAATGTATTGACAATCGTGTTTAATATGTGGACATGCATTTACGTGTTTTCTCCGTGAAATTCTCACACATGGTTGTTTGGCTGTAAAATGGTCTACTAATTAAATATAAATTCCATAAAATTTGATCGAATTTTTGTCGTTTTTAACAGACTAGGATTGACATTCATGATATTAATGTGCTGTTACTAGACAAGTATTTCCTCCACTTTTGTTTGGAGAAAAGGTCTACATCTCTACTTTACTGAATTATATGCTTTTTATTCTTTTCAGCATGTGATAATCTTACATTCATGAGGGGCAAGTTGACTGAAGTGTTAAGAGGACAGCATTCCCAGCACTGAGGGTTGTTGTCTATGTGCAGTTTTGGATTTCCTCTTAGATTTGTCCACAGTATCATATTTCTGTGTTGAGAAGAAGACTGAGCAGGATGACTGGAACTGAAGGTATGAGGAGCTGTTTATGTCACGTATATGCATTTTTGTTCGGTAAGGATTTTACAACAAATATTTTGCAAATTAAGTTATCCTGAACATACCGGCAGATAGACACATGGAGAATTATAATGCTACTGTTGTTGGATGTGCTGAGTGACCTGAATGTCTTGACTGTAGTGGAGTGTATTATTGCTCAAAGGCACACACACACACACACCAACACACAGACAGTGATGTGACCTTGGGAAGCTATGAGAATGGGACTGGGGGAGAGAGTGATGGAGAGAATAAGCTGACCCATTTCAGTCACAGAAAATACAGTGCTTTTGAAGGCGTAGGGGTGTAACGATTCATTTGTTTTCAAGATAGACTGGTTACAAATCCTGCAGATGCACTTCATCCATCTTGAAATATTACTTTTAAATAATTAAGCCTCTATGATCCGTTCAAATGTTAGAATTTGCGATTTGTTAAAATTGCATACTGTATTTTACAATTATTTTAATAAATTAGGTTACAGGGTGAAATAATAAGGATGTTTATCCAGCAGGGCCTCAAGTTTAGATTTTCAGTGGCCCTGTGATAATGTAATGGCTAGTTTAGCTGTTGTTGACAACATGCTTATATGTCAGAAATGTTTTTAAAGTGAATCTATTCTAAACAATATCACACAAATAAAGTTGCTCTTTCTGCTGTGTCTTATAGGCACAAGGCTGCAGGCCAAATTCTTCATGTATTAGTTCAAGAGTTAACTAGTTTTCCAACAAGACAAGTAGTACTTTAAAGGGAATTAACCCTAAAAAGAAAATTTGAAAATGTGTCTTGAAATTTATCCTCTTTTAAAGCACTGCTTTTGTATCCATACACATGTCTTTGGTCATTGTGTTGTATCTCGCTCTTTTTCTTGAGCAACCTGCTGTGATTGGTGTGTTATTAAGATGATGTTCCATGTTAAAAATAGTCCATTTACTGAATCCAATTACTTGTGCAATCAAACTGAATTCACACAATTAGCTTTTGAATCAAATCCAATGAATCATAAATCAAATTGAGTTCCTGTAGCTCAGCTGCCTGGTAGAGCATGGCACTAGCAACAGCAAGCTCATGGATTGGAATTCAGGCAAACACATAAAAATGTATACCATGAAAGTCGCTTTGAATAAAACCACATGTGTTAAATAGATGATAAATATTATTCTTTGACATCAACATAAATTAAAACAATGCATGGCCAACTTTGAAAAGTTTAGAAAGAGCTTTCTCCCAGTATAATATGAACACATGCCCATGACACACATGCCACTATTGGCTTGTTGTGACCTTTTCTATGCCGTTATGAAATGAAGGAGAGTTAAATATCAACTCTAAACGACTAGAACAGACTGGTGACAAGAATGTTGCTTACACAAGTCTCTGAAGGTACTGTCATTACACTCATTTTTTGGGGGGCTGATAGAACTGGTGTGACAGCACTCCAGGGTGTTCTTGGGTGTGTGCAGGGTCTGTTAAACTGCTGTTGTGTTGAATATTATTGTGTTATAGAATAGCTGTGCCAGGCATGTGCGTCACTCTTGTCACTCGTTCGTTTAATTATGCATGTAGGACACAGACACATCAACACTCTTCTCCGGGTAAAGCTTCACAGACATGGCTGTTCATTCACTGCATGTGTCACCTTGCTATAGTGCCGCTCCCACATCTGGAGGATACTGTGTTTCTGAACTAATTAAGGTCAGGGTTTGTTTACTGCTAAACTAGGTGTGGGTTTGTTTTCTGCTTAACTAGGTGTAGGACTTGAGTTAAGTCTGGATTGGTGACATGTTTCTCATTTTCTGTTTGACAATGGATGGTTGATCTTGGTGTGGTTGGGATTTAAGTTCACAAGATGATTTTTGGCAGTGCCGCCTGTTTGCAAAGGGTAAGAAGAATCATTTGTATATTTCCCAGAATACTCAAGATGGTGAGCTTGACAGTAGAATTTGGATATGAAATCCTATTCATTTTCAATGGGAAAGTTTTTATGCATGTAATTTCATCTTGAAGTGAATTGGTTTGGGTCATAGCTTAGTGTTCTTTATAGAGTGCAACAGTAAGGTTCCGGAAGTAAAAATGCCATTCGTTTTCTCCATAGGGGTATTGATTTTGAACAATAACTTATAAACCTTTAAAGACAGACCTGCTGTGAGGTGAGCTAGTTGATGTTTTGTACCTTTTGTTCAATTTTCAAATACTTTTTTGCTTCAAATCAAAGTTTGTAATGTTCCAATTCACTTTTTTGCCGGACAGTTTGGTTTATGAGTCATATTGCATAACAAAGACCTTTAACCTTATCCCTGGGAAAAAAGTAGCTGGACACTTTTCCACTCTATTGAGGAATTTATTGGAATCCAAATGTGACCCTGGACCACAAAACCAGTCTTAAGTCGCTGGGGTGTATTTGTAGCAATAGCCAAAAATACATTTTATGGGTCAAAATGATTGATTTTTCATTTATGCCAGAAATCATTAGGACATTAAGTAAAGATCATGTTCCAAGAAGATATTTTGTAAATTTCCTACTGTAAATATATCAAAACTTAATTTTTGATTAGTAATATGCATTGCTAAGAACTTCATTTGGACAACTTTAAAGGTGTTTTTCTCAATATTTTGAGTTTTTTGCACCCTCAGATTCCAGATATTCAAATAGTTGTATCTCGGCCAAATATTGTCCAATCCTAACAAACCATACATCAATGGAAAGCTTTCAGGTGATATATATAAATCTCAATTTTGAAAAATTGACACTTAAGACTGGTTTTGTGGTCCAGGGTCACAAATGGGAAATGAAACAAAGGCTGATGAAGAACTGGGCGGTAGCTGTTGAACTTATGGAGCGCTGTGGTAGTAAGAAGGTTCGTGTGTGTTAAAGTAAGCTGAATAAAGAGGATTACAGCTGGCTGTTATTCTCTCCATCGAGGCCCATCTTAAGCCTGAGCTCCACCATCAGACTCAACACATCTTGATTCAATACACCTGAAGATTGGACTTTGTTTTATAAAGGTTCATTTTCGACTTTGGAATGTTTTATGCAACATACACCATGTTTGTTTGTTTGTCCACGGCAGCTTACAAAATTAGTGCAGCAAATTTGATCAAGAAAATAAAAAGGTTATTTACGCCATCTAATGTCATCTAATGATGTAATCAAAAATGTAATGTAAACGTTCCCGGAAATGACTCTACTACGGCTGCCAAAATCATGCATCATAATTCAAACATGAACACACCCTGTCGTCACTGTGTGAATCTGTAGTAATCTTGAAGTAAATTACTAACTTGTATAATTTGTGTGTCATAATAAGTTGAGTCCCATCTGACAACCATTTTTCTCCACAGCCAACCCTGAACTGTGAGCCAGTGGAAGTCAGGCTGGACTAATGGTAGGAGAGATGATTTACTTTGTCATTGTTACTTTATATCATATTTATCTTTTGAGATCTGATGTGATATTGTCCTGTATACAGTTCTATGTTAGTCTAAACTAAACTAATTTGAGCATGTCCAAAACAATTAAGCTGAACATTTAGATGGGTTGTGCTTGATGGACAAACGATTTGTTGCTAGTCCACCTGGGGTTGTAGTATTGCCTCGGCTCCACTGAGGTTTTGTCACCTCGCCTAAGTTCACTTTTGTGTTAAACAATGCCAAACCCATAACTCATCACCTCTACTCACCTAAGCTTTACGTTAGGGCTGCACAATTAAATGAAATAAGATCTTTATGGCTTAGTGCAATAATCAAATTGCTGATTTATTTGAATAAATAAATGCTCCGCGTGTTTCAGAGTGAGACATATTACTGTGTTCTTACACGAGAGCATTTAAAGGTGCAATAGGCGATTGTCTTCAGAAACATTTTGTTATGCTGGTTCAAAGTTTCTCCACATCCCAATAGCAGTCATTAAGCTAAGTGGTCTAAATGTATTTATATGTATTTATATATTCTGTGGAAGGCGTAGGACCAAGAAATGTTCGTCCAATCAAAACGCTCGTTCCACGCCGCACGCTGTGCAGACAGAGCGAGAATGGCAGGCAGACATCAACAACCTGATCTTCCTTCCTGGTATTGTAGTACTTTTACTAACTGCACTATAAAGTTTTCTCACCGGTAAATGATATATGATGTATTGTAGTAATGTTGTCTCTGGTCGTCTGATCTGTTTGTGAACTTCGCGTTCATGCGTTCAGGAGGCGTGGCTTTGGACGGCGATTTGCAGGGAGGGTGGGACGTTCGCTTTCAGTGCTATCAGGCTAAAGTTAACATTTTCCAAGATCTCCTACTGCACCTTTAATTTTCCACTGGTTTTTGCAGCATCCCAGAGCGTCCTGGTACGTGGTAAATGCAGCTCCACACAAAGTGCATCTCTGCATCTGCTCTTGAGTTTTGGTCGTTTTAACTTGGAACATCTTCCCATACTTGTAATGAGAAGCACTTGCCAAGAAAACAGAGGTTGAAAACAGCCATAAATATTAGTATTGCAATTTTGTAGTTGTAGTGTAAAGTAAAATTCTATTAGAATTTTTTTTTTTTTTTTCATTTAGTGTAAAGTAAAAGGATACAGTGAATTATTTAAATAATAATAGCCCATTACTTATTTTGTTTTTATTTAGTGTTTTATATTTTTATTTAATAGTATTACTTTATAGCCATATTTATAAATTAATCACAAAATTTTAGCCAAATTGTACAGTCCTACAAACAAGCACAGCTAACTTGGAATTTAATTTGGAACTGCAATTTGTTAATCAGAAAAAAATCACGATTAATTTTTTTCCCCTCAAATTGTGCAGCCCTACTTTAGCGTTCATGCTTCTGACCTTATTCACAAAAGATTTTGATAATGATTTAAGAAATTTCTGCAATGATTTCCATTAAAGGGTCTAAAATTGCGTAAAATACTGCGTGATGTTGTTGAAGTGCTCTAATATCATTTGACCCAGAGACCCTTTGAGCATTTCAGAAATTAGCACCCTCATGTTTTCTTTGTAGTTCTGTCACACCTCATACGCTTGGCAACACCCATGGCTGTATACTGCTAGTAGTCTGTCAATAGTGATATTGGTAATGTAGTTTTTGTTGGTTGGCTCAGAACCTTCAAGGCGTGGCTTATTTAATCCATGACCTCTGCCATCACTCTCATTAAAAGATTGGCGAGACATGATCGTGAATGAAAACACAATTCATCTGCAACAGGCTGAAGCTGGAAAAAAACTTTTTGTTTCTAAGCCAACCAATGCTATGCTGCTGTTGTGATTTGAGCTCATGTAGTTGTTGCTTGTGTTCCATCGCTCACAGCTGCATGACATAATCCATTTTATTTTCCTTCTGTGGTAGACGAGCATGACTTTGCGCCAAACCACAGATGCATGTACGCTCTCAGAGTCCACCTGACTGCTGCCACCCTCTGCTTCCTGGCTTTTGAAACTGCCTATCAGAGGGCTGGTGGAGGCGGGGCTTAGCTAGACCCCACCCCTGTGCTGACCCTCTGAGTGAGACTGGCGCCTCCTGATGGACCAGGGTGGTAGCGAGCAGCCTGGGGCCGAGGAGCCAGACTCTGGGGGTCGAGCAGAGCGGGAGGCGAGCAGGAGGGCATCTGAGCCTGATCACGGCCTGACCAAAATTACCCACAATGCCTTGGAGAACATGGGCGCGCTGGGCCACGGCCTGAAGCACTTCTTCCAACCTCAGCGCAGACGCTCGTCCGTCTCGCCACACGACTACACCTCTTCCTCCACAGGCCCTATCCCTGAGCCCCCAGAAGTAGGGCCAGAGTTGGGGGAAGCGCCTGCCGTGGCAGTCGCCATCCCTAACTCTGACCCCCACGCTTCCGCCCCCCCTGCAGCTCTGAGCCGCGTGCTGCAGCAGATTCGAGGCCCCCCCATAATGAAGAGAGGGACCAGCCTGCAGAGCCGCCGCAGCAAGGCAGGGGGGGGAGGGGAGGCCCCCCAGAAAGGCAGCCCCCAAATCCACAGGCGCAGTACCCAGGAGACCTTGCTGCAGGCGGGACGGCCACGCTCCTCCTCCACCACCGACACACCCAGCAGCCCAGCTTTGGTAGACATGTTGCTGACCTCGGGGTACCACTCCACTGAAGAGGCTGATCGGGTAAGTGCCACATGAACGGCACAGGTTTGTCAAGATGATTTCTTCCATGATTGTGCTGTGATGGTCATTGTTGGTGGCCAAGCTGCAATTTCCCAAAGTTTCATGGACAGAAAAGTGATGTTGGACAGTAAAAAAATCATGAACCTCTTTTAAATAAGTTGTCAATTTGGTAAAATGACCTTGCTGGGTAACACTGATGAGGTTTTCATTAAGAATGTGTTTAAAATTGCAAAGCAATCAATACTATTTTTGCTATGAATGTCTTTGGCTGCGTCCGAAAGCTCTAAAATGCTGCCGTCAGAGGCAGCATTCCAAGGCGGGAAGGCATCAAGGCATGTCTGAATCCAAATTCTGCTTCACTTCCCATCTCCGGAGGTACCTTCTTCTGATCGAATTATGAAGGCAGCATGGATGTATCCTTCGCTGCCTTTGATATCCCATAATCCTGTACGTTCCATTCTTTGATAGTTAAGCTAAAAAAAAAATATAGATGGCATCTGAAAGTTGCGTTTGGTGGTCAGTTTCTGTGTAAATGTATATTTCTGACTAACGTTTTGCACTTTTTATGTTATTTCCTAGCGAGAAATCAGTATTACAGTAATTAAATATTTGTTTAGTTATCACCAAAACCCGTTCTATTTTGTTGTGGAGCATTAAACCATTACGCTGCCTCAGAAACCTGTCCGAAATCAGTTTTATGAGGTGCCTGCAAAGTATTGCCTGAAAGGGCAGCCAGGCAGCTTTCAGACAAAGCCTTTGTTTTCCATTAAAAGTATTTCTTTGAGTTTCCTGTATAATTATAACTGAATTTAAATAATCTTCTTGAACTTATATTAAATTTATAATCTTCTTAAACTTCTTAAAAATAATTTTATAAAAATATTAAATATAAAATGTAACTTGAATTATATTAATTTGTTAAAAAGCCTTCTAAATTATTTTAAATTAATATTAATGTAAAAATCATACATTTGAAATGTGGAATTTTAAAATTCTAAATGTTATTATAAAAATAATTCTCTACAGTCTGCTTAGGCTTTCAGTGGAAAATGCAGCTCTGAACTTCTGCCCTGACCAAGCATACAGAAAATAAATTCTTGATGTTGAGTTTTACAAAGTATTCCAGCATGCCTTGCACATACTAGCAATCATTTTGCCAAGGGAAACGTGATCAGTTTTCAATAGGCAGTGATAGTAGGTTGTTTGAAAGTGATGGGAAGTTAGATTTGAATTTAACAGCAATCTGGGCAGATGGCAATCTGTTGCCTGCTGCGTGTGTCTGAAAGAAGCCTCCAGGATGGATGGACGAGTTGACAGCATTCACAGGTCAGAAAGCTTGTGTGGCAGGTCACTATGTTCTTAAGCCCTACTATATTTAGCCAGGTCTTTGGATGCACTTCAGTTCAGAGCACTTCTGTTGGCAACATTGAGCATAATGTCAAAATCATAGCCTTTGTGCTTTTTCCTACCAGGATGTGGGATCAGGGTAATTGTTTGCTTTCCTGTGTCCTCAAGGATACACTCAAGGTTAAGTTTGCTCTTGCATGACAAGTGCAGCAACTTTATTTAGAACCGCAGTTCAGATAGTTGCAAAACCAGTTACTCTTCTGCTTGGCCTTTCCCCATTACTAGATGATTTTTCCTGCTGCTCACTCAAAATAGCATTCAGAATTCATTTTACCTGGAGAAATGTTGTCCAAGACGACTGCATAAAGTCTCTTGAGGGTAATTATGCTTACATAGTACTATGCTTTTAAGCATTCCTTTTTCAACCACTAAGCATTTCTACCAGATAGACTAAAGGGTCTGGGTGACTGCCAAAGTGATTCGACTCACCTGTTGCTGGAGAAGCTAGCGGCACCATCCAGAACGTTCCTCTCTCAGGGGAGTGTCCAAACATAAGCCCTCTCGTTTATTTCGGACCACTGTTTCAGCCTGGCTAGCTCGGTAAATGCAGTTTACGATGATTTTAACTGGGTATGGTGTGCTGTTTTTTTGTTTGTAAGTTGAAAAATACTGTAGTTTGGCTAGTCCATCTGCTAGCCCATATCTGTCATTACAGTTTTGTTTTTACAGCTTAGTTCAGTTGTCAGTGAAACTTGAGGTCAATGTATTTTGTCACAGAGTTAGCTCAGCTCTGTAAGAGGCTTTAACACCTTTGTTAATCAAACAGAACTGCGCTTCTCAGATAAACGGGGAGAAAATCCTCTGATGGCCAGTTAGGTGTGAAAAAAGCATCAAAAGTCAGCTATAATGTCTCTACAGGCATTGTCTGGGTCTTATCAAATGGGCTGTTGGCCATGTGATGAGTTCACCTAGTTTTCCTCTGCATGCGTGTCCACATCAACCCATGTGTCTTATTGTAATAGGGGCACTTAAAATTTGCAGTAAACACCTGATCATATTGGCAATAATAATTCCTTTTTCATGGTCGAACAATGCTTGTGGGGCTTTTAGCCAGTTTATAATGACTCTCATCGATGGTTAGATCATCTGTAGCTCTTTATCTACAATCAGGGAAGGCCATATCACTGATAATCTGGTTTCGACTCGTCTGTCAGTGGGTGGAGGGACAGAGTTCATTGCATTGCAAGGTTGTGCTAAAGATTTAACAAGACAATTAAAAAATCTTACTTATAAACTATATTAATCATACAAAAAAGCAGAAAGAATTTAACAAATGTTACATTCTTTCCTTAATGTTGATTCCCTTGTCATCTTCCTCAGTTGATGAAGTGGTGCAGTGTGCCGCCTTTTTATCAGTTAATGTTCTGCATTATCTCAGAATTTGAGGGCTATGTCATAGTACAGAGGTCCAAACTGTCAACGTCACCGGAGACTGGTATATTCACTCGCATAGTTCAAATGTGGCATATCTTTCAAGATGGACTGCACTGAAAGTGAACCATCATTAATGGTAATTTATTTCAGTATTTTCTATTGTTGTAGTAAAATAGTGCAAAATAAATTATTTTAATTTTCTACTATTTTACTATCTAATTTAATAATTTATTTGTCACTAACCTTTCTAAGGCTGGGTCATTGTCATGGTTGAATACATTGCAGGGAGTAACAATAACATAATTGGATCGAATGAAACTTTGTCACTTTTGTTCAGTACAAGAAATGTGCTTATTTTGATAACCTTCTTCTTTATTTGGTAAACTGTAGTAAATTATTAGAGATGCTCCGATGTTAAAATTATGACCTATAATTATTATATTAAAAAGAAAACGCTAAAAACTAAAATACGTTTAAATGCTAAAAAATTGTTTTTACTTAAAGGATATATTTAATGGCATTTTAAAATATTTTGTGCTTTAAAATAGTACCTTTACAATCATCTAGCACTTACTTGAAGTTAATTTTAAGTAAATAGTGGGAGAAAAATGGGGAAATGAGTATGCAAAAATAAATATCTAATAATGGTTGATACTGATTAAATGACAAATATATTTAATATCGATAAACAATATAACACTAATATATTGTGCATCCCTAGAAAAGATGTAAATCTGTAAATAAATAATATTGACACAACGATCTAAACCAGAGGTTCTCAATATAAAGAAATGCATCAATGGCATGTTTTTATTAAATTATTTTTCCTATTTTCCAATCAAAGGTCATCACAGACCAACTCAGGGCATCTCTGATCTAAATTATCAATGCAGTGACATGAACTCTTAATTTTATTATTTTATATGCACAGCACTAAATCTCTCTCTTCTCTTTGCAGCAAGATCGTTTGGAGGTGTCGGGCCCTGCCGTGTCTCCCAATGCTCTGTCAACCAGCTCAGACGGTGGTCAGTATGGTGTGGATTCAGTGGATGGAACTCCAGACCCTCAGCGCACCAAGCAGGCCATCGCTCAGCTACAGCAGAAGATCCTCAAACTCACAGAGCAGATCAAAATCGAACAAACGGCAAGAGATGACAATGTAGCTGAATACCTGAAGCTGGCCAACAATGCAGACAAACAGCAGAGTGCTCGCATCAAGCAAGTATTCGAGAAGAAGAACCAGAAGTCTGCGCAGACCATCCAGCAGTTGCAGAGGAAACTAGAGCATTACCACCGCAAGCTCAGAGAAGTGGAACACAACGGAATACCACGCCAACCCAAAGATGTCCTGCGAGACATGCACCAGGGTTTGAAGGATGTGGGTGCCAAGGTAAAGACTGTCTACTTTCTTTACATTTTGGTACATTAAAGGTTGTGTATGGTTGGAGTAGATGTGTGGTGATCTAAAATATTTTAAATCAAACTGGACTTTTTAAATTAAGCCCCGTTCAGACTACACGATTTTAGCCCGATATTGCCACGATCTGCTTGATGTAGGGTGTCGTGGGGATTTGTAAACGACAATGGGCGTCGGGACACACGATTCAATCGCTTCATCTCGTGTAGTGTGTTATAGTGCACGACACCTCTGTGATGCTTCACGACATCAGTACAGAAAGACTAGCATGTTTAATTTTTATTACATTTTTTTCGTCGTACACGACAAGTTCCATCACATCTGTGACACTGGCCAATAGGAGCACAGAAGCGCCTTGTACAAGCTTTCAAACAAGCCGAAACGATAGAGAGAATGGTATCTGTCTTGCTAGGTGTAATTTTACAATGGAGGAAATGTTCGTGGAGCTACAGCAACAATACTCCTGCATTTATGATGAGGGACTACTGCGACACAGTGAAAAAAAATAAAATAAAAACTATTTTACCTCCGTTCTCTTTGACAGTCCATACCATCCTCTTCATGCAATCCAGATTTGTGTCCATTGTCAGGTTTTCTTTCTTTTTTGGGCTTTTCTGATGACAAGACAGGGCAAAACAAGCTGTTTGCTAGCCGCTGTTTGTTTACGCTCATAGCACCTTCTGTCTTGTCCGATGACAGCATGTACATTGATAATGACGGCATGCGATGAATGCTCGGGTAGCATTGTATAGTTTTACATGTTTCTAGTTCACGACACGACAAGATTTTATGAGTCAAAATCGCATAATCTGGCACAGTGACTGTCATAATCGACAAAAAAGTTGTGTAGTCTAAATGGGGCTTTAATCATATGACGACATGCAGTGTAGAACTATCATGCACTTTGTCAACAAGGCAATTTTGTATCTTTACAGTGATTGAATAAAATGTTGGATTTTAATTGATGGAACTACAAGAATCATGATATTTAGTCACCAGCTCATACTACCTACTGAAGACAGGAATACACTACATTACTTTTTTGTCCAAATTTCAGCCCTTTTTTTCAGTCTGGACAAGCCAACACTAGTTGCTGAAAGCAATAGTCAGTTTGCAGATTTGGGGTAGTTCGATTTGACAGAGTTCACATAAAATTGGTAGTGTATGATGGAACCAGACTCCTATTTTTTTTTTTATTTCAGACTCTGATTCCAGAGGAAGACGAACATGTTTGGTGTTTTGAGCTGATTTTAGAACACCTTTTTTTTTCTTTCTCATGCGTATCCTAGCAACAAGGCACATTTTCTTTGAGAGTTTGTGGTGTTTGGAACGATATGAAAGTATGGTAGTGTGTGATCCTCAGTGGTTTAGTGTATCATGCCCAAAGTCAGCAAGTGTATGATGCCTAATGTCTTAAAATCTGTCCGGATTTGAAAAGACGTGTAGTGTTTTCCAGCCTCAAGGCAGTATCCTTGTAACATAAATAGAACATCACTTGCCATCGCTTGCCATAAATTAATGATTTTAATAGTTCAATAAGTCACAAAAGGTCACTGCAGATAGCAGAGATTGGGAAAGCTATTTTATTTGGGCGTGTGTGTGCGCTTCGATGACACATGCAAGGTGATCCAACAAGCCATCTTGATGATCTCATAGCAAAAAAGAATGTGAAAAGTAGGGCCTATGTTGCTTCATTTTCATTTCAGTCATATGATGTGATTTCTTGTTTTCCTTTTCTTTAGTGTGTTATGTAGCTGTTTGTGCATGTATACAATCTGCAGAGTTACAAAGCTCAAAGTCTCCCACAAAAGGATTTATTCTATCTAAAAGAGAAGGCTGATCCAGACCGGCCTAAAACGTCTCATTCAAACAAGCCCCCACATGTCTACATCACGATGTGGATATATTTCCATAATGCTGCCCAAATGTTCATGCAAAGAAAGAAGGTGTGGTTTCAGTAACCGCAGTAGTGCTGATGCAGCCATGTCAGGGAGACGCTGTGTGTTTCTATGCGAAAGCAAAAGCACTTTATTTGGCCTTCCGGAAGTAGGTGCAATTGACCTATCGGTAAGCCCCTCCCCTCGAACGCAGACTAGCCAACGGAACTCAAACATCTTTAGGTTTCAGCGCCATAGAGAAACATTGCAAGATCCAAAGCTCGCATCGGTTTTATGGGGTTTATGCTTCAAAAATGGAAAAACGATGTGCCTGGGGTACTTTTATTGGCACTGTCCACATTTTCACATAATGTCCCTCTATGCATTACTGCCAACACGTGCATTCTCGTTCAAACTCGCATATCAGGACTCGATATAAGGACTGCCCCGAAGGCACAAGGCGAGCATAAAAGACGCTCGGGATAGTTGGCTGAACAGTCGAGCGCTGTGTGAGGAGTTTTCTGCGCACACATCTGAAGCGCACGCACACAGACGGCCGCGTCTACACCACGCAAATACTAAATTGAGCTCTCTTCCACTTTTTTGTGCATGGATGAATAAATACAGACAAAATTACAACAAAATGCGTGTTTTGGCGACTATCCTAGTAAACGCAGTCGGTTAGGCAGTAGGCACATGTCTTAACAGTTGAGAAAGAATGTGTATCAGTATATTAAATCCGTGCTTTCGTTCTTAAAGTGAAAGCAAACTAAACAGATTTCTTTTAGACTGAGCTGAAAAACCTGAAAAGCACTGTTTATTGAAATTGTGTCTTTTGTTCTATTGTATTTATTTTCTGCTATTGCTTGTAATTTGGTTATCTGTAGAAAAGATTTTTAGCATTGAGCCCATAGTAGCAGCCAGAATTGTTTTTCCAATTGTTTATTAAATTTTTTTTTTTTTTTTTTAAAGTGTAGGCCTATTTTTTTTGTTTGTTTGTTGTAAATGTCCTAATTGACTGTTCGCAAAGAGCTTGATTGACAGGTGATCTGACCAATCAGAACGTGTGTATTATGTGCCACCGCTGCTATCCACCATCTTGCCTGACAGCTATGCCCAGTCTCCATAGAAATCCATGCTAAAACGGGGTAAAAAAGATCAACTGAATTGAAACTTTTTTAATATAACTAAATATAAACATGTGCGGAGGGTTAAGCTGTGCTGTTGTTGGCTGCCACAGTAATGGTAATAAGCTACGGTATTCCTTTAAAGTACTTGTTTTGTGTACCAGAAAACCTGTCGTGTCCGGCACTGCAAGCAATGCAGAAGTTAAAAATACTGAGTGTGAAATAATAAAATATGCTCCCGATCGGGGAGCTGTATGCACATGTGCGCTCATCTGTTTTCAATGCAGCTAACCTTGCGTCGCTTCATGTCCTCTTCCCACTCATTAAACTATGACCGGTCCTTTACTGCAAAAAGACCACCACTTCGGTGGACTTAAACTTGAAAAATGGTGTGTTCCACGATTGAAATAAAATACTTTCTGATGTTTATTCATGTTCATTTCGTGCTTTAAGTAACTATGAAAAGACGATCGGTTCACGTGTTTGAACTGAGGCAATACAGTGATCTGTCACGACACCTTAAAGAGCCACAAAACGGTATTTATTGTTTGAATTTCTTTAAAAATAACACAATTTAAAAGCTGAGGGTCCTGAGACTGTTTCATGTCAGAAGTAACCTGCTCTGTCTTCTCTGTTGGTGTGTTGTCAGTTTCCTCTTTGCTCTGCGATGTATTTTTCACTGTGTGAGAACATGTGTAGTGTGAGAGCGGCATTGTTTGTTGGTCATAGCAACAGTAACCAAGGGTGGGCGGGTTTTGCAAACGGTCATTTGAGGTACAGGATGTGAAAATTTCAGATAAATGTTCATGTTATATATTTTGGTTGCATTTGTGAGTTAAAATATCATTTAAATAGGTATATAATATCATAATATCGATATATCGATCGATATACTCCTGTATCGAATCGTATCGCTGAATTTTTTGAGGTAACTGCAAATATTGTATTGCTGGGTATGAGAATCGATATTGTATCGTGACGAACCATCCGATTTTCACCCCTAGTGTAGAGTAACGCTTCGTGTGTGAGGGGAACAGGGTCACATCACAGCGGACTGTACTGCCCGTCAGAAATCATGGCACGTCGGCTGTCTTAACCACGGCTTGTGTACTGCAAATACATACGAGCATCATCACTGTGTCTGTCACGCAACTCTGTTCCCCTTTCTGGCTTGAACTGATGGTAAAACTAACCATCATTATTAACTGTCTTTATATTTTCTTTGAAAGCTGAAGCTCATGATTATGGTAAGGGGCGTTACATTTCCGATGCACAATTGTGGTGTTCGGCCAATCACAATGCACTGGGTCAGCTGGCCAATCAGAGCAGACTGTGTTTGTCGGAAGGAGGGACTTTGTAGAAAACGACACGTTTGAGAGAGGCAGGGCATAGAGGAACTACAATAATGTATTTGAAAAATAATGTTTTTTGAACATTAAAGCATGTCAACATATTCTGTTACACTAAATACACAAAATTATGATCTTTAAAAATAGCAAAGAACTTAGGTCTTTCACCAAGTACCATACATAATATTGTGAAAAGATTCTGGGAATCCAGAGAAATCACAGTACACGTAGGGCAAGGCAGGAAACCTCAGTTGAATGTGCATGGCCTTTGAGCCCTCAGATGGCATTGCATAAGAAACCGTCATGCTGTGGTGTTAAATATAGGCACATGGGCTCAGGAGTACTTCAGAAAACCACTGTCATTTACCACGGTCTGCTGCTGCATCAAGAAATGCAACTTGAATATTTGTTACTCTAGGAAGAAAGCTATACATCAATTCTATGCAGCGATGCTGCTGGGTTCTCTGTGCCAGAGCTCATCTCAGATAGTCAAAAGACGGTGAAAATGTCTGCTGTGCTCAAATGAGTCCAAATTTCAACTGGGAAAATGGATTTCGAGTTCTCAGTCCCAAAGACCAAAGGGACCATCCAGACTTTCATCAGCGACAGAAGCAAAAGCAAATGTCTGTCATGGTATGGGGGTGCAGCAGAGCAAACAGCATGGGTGACTGGCATATGTGCGAAGGTACTATTGACATGGAGGCATGTATTAGGATTGTACTGGGATATATACTGCTATCAAGATGATGTCATTCATTGGGAAGTCCATGGTTATTTGATCAAGACAATGCCAGCTCTCATTCTGCATGTGCTACAACAGCATGGTTTCGTAGACACAGAGTGAATGTGTTAGACTGACCTACCTGCAATCCAGATCTGTCTCCAATTGAAAATATATGACCAGTCACGAAAAGGAGAATCAGACAACGACGATCACAGACTGCAGAGCTTCTGAAGTCTTCTATCAAGCGAGACTGGACAAAAAACAATTAGTATCCTCAGTTCCCAAACAATGAAACATTGTAATTAAAAGGAAAGGTGATGTAACGGTGTTAAACGTGCCTCTGTCCCAACTTTTTTTGTAGTGTGTTGCAGCCATCAAAATCAAAATGTGTTCATATTTACAAAATACATTTGCATTGGCCAGTGAAAATCTTTTCTTTGTACTTTTGTCAATTAGATAAATGTTAAAGAGAATTGACATCACACATTCTTGATTTTATTGCATTTTACAAAATGTCTCTACAACGCTGTTTGCACCATGGCCTTCTGTCACTTAATCTTTTTATTTTGGTGCATCGATCTGTTAAATTACTTAGTATAGGAGATTATGATCCGCACTCATGAGAACAGTTTTCTTTTTACGTTTTATTTTACATTAATTTCTGATGGGGATCAGCAATGAATGTAAAATAAAAAGAAAACTTTTTTTCTCGTGAGTGCGGATCATAATCTCCTATACTATTTTACAAAACGTCCCAACTTCTCTGGAATTGGGGTTGTATATAAAATAATCATTACTGATCCCTGTCTATGGCCTGAGACGCTAAGCTCCAGCATCCCTGTGACCCTACATAGGGTGAGCAGTTTTGGAAAAGTATGGATGGAGGGAATTTTTATTGAAACTTTATGATATTGAATGTCCATTCATGGTCCACCATCTTGAATGGATTTTCTCCTCTGAGCTTTTTCTGTCACATTACATTATGGTATTGCCTTCTATGAGAAGAATTCAGTGTAGCCTTTTGTATTGTTGCTGCCTACCTTTCAGAACACCCTGCATGTTGGAAGTGTGCCTATGGTGCCTTAAAATGCTGCCTGGGTAGGCGGCTTACTAGCTTTATCACTCTTTATCTGTATCACTCACCCTGTTAGTGATTATAATTTTTTTTTTTTCAGACACATTTGACCAGATCTTAGTCATAAAATAAAAGCAAATTTTGCATCTTTGCAACTACTTTTTGTCTTTTTGTGCAAATTCGGGTGACAATGATTTTCATATCACCCACCCACAAGCCCATTCAGATACAACTTAGTGTCACTGCTAAATGTATTTGACTAAATGATTTGTCTCTCTCAGGTAACCGGTGGCCTCTCTAGTATCTCTCAGGCAACGCACTCCGCCGCGGGAGCAGTCGTGTCCAAACCTCGCGAGTTTGCCTCTCTCATCCGCAACAAGTTTGGAAGTGCAGACAACATCTCTGCTCTAAAAGACTCTCTGGATGAACAACAAGGGCCTGATGAGTCTGTAACAAGTACACGGACAGCAGGCACTAGGACCCTAGGACCTGGGCAGCTGCAGTCCAGCCCAAAATACGGCAGTGAGGACGACTGCTCAAGTGCTACGTCGGGGTCAGCAGGAGCAAATAGCACCACGGGGGCTCCCGGAGGCCCTCCGAGCTCAAAGGGTAACACACTGGAGCATGGCCAGAGCTCAGGCTTTGATGCACTGCTACACGAGATCCAGGAACTGAAGGACAACCAGAGTCGACTAGAAGAATCTTTTGAAAACCTGAAGAGTCACTATCAGAGAGACTACACAGAAATCATGCAGGCCCTGCAAGAGGAGAGATACAGGTACATGTTACTATAGAAACTGATTCTGCTGGCACTGCTGTGTGGTCTGTGTAGGTTTGTATAGATATTGAAGGTTTCACAGTCAAAATAGCATGCTTGTTGAGAAGGCACTGGAGAGGATGATGATGTTCTAGTTGTCTGGCCTTTTTATTTTGCTATTTTATCTCATTTTGTATGTTCATGTGTTAGGTGTGAACGTCTAGAGGAGCAGTTGAATGATTTAACCGAATTACATCAAAATGAGATTCACAACTTGAAGCAGGAGCTGGCCAGCATGGAGGAGAAAATTGCTTACCAGTCTAATGAACGAGCCAGAGACATACAGGTGCTCATTCCAACATTACTGTTATTTTGTTATCTTTTAGATACTATTATAGTATATATTATATAATTTGAATTAGCTTTTATTTTTATATTTTCAGTTTCCATTTTAATTTTATCATTTTTAAAGAAGGGTACGATTTCTTTTCAGTGAGAGGGGTAAAAGAATTTATAACATAATCCCTTAAACCTGATAAGGGCCAAAAAAAAAATTATTTTCATTTTATTTACTGATTTTTCACTGATGAATAAAAAAAAAAAAAAGTGTTTGATCAGTCTTAAAAATTGTGATGGACCCTTTTCACAAGACTGATGCTGATGACCACTGATGACTGATGCTGATGGTTTTTTTTTATATATATTTTGATTTTTTTTTTAAATTTTTTACATTTTATAACACTATACTTTGTAATATATCACCTTTGCATCAAATTACAAAAAAAACCGCTAATGCAAGGGTGTTTGCAGCGTCTATGAGAAGGACATCGTTCTCTCTTCTGACTGCCTTTATCAGCCTCTCTTAATTTTTTTTTCTTTTTTAAAAGTCATGAAAACACTATCATGGAGTTTTTCTTTTGCTATTTGAGCAAATGGGAATGCAAAAAATATATTTGTGGTACTCTCCCATTCACTGCTCTTGAAGTTAACTCAACTATAGCCCTATTCAGATGGTAATTGTTTCTCATGGGGACGTAAGTGATTTTCACCATTTACAGGGGGTAGTCGGTGATTTAATTGCCGTCCGAATCCAGAATGTTTGTGTTTTTCTCTTATCACCCACATAAAAATCCCTGCCCGAATTACCTACTGTTTTTTGACAAACACCAAGGTCATGTGGTAATTTAATTGCCGTCCGAATCCACATCTCTGAGTTTACGAGAAGAAATCAATTCAAAATTCAGTGTTTACATCCTTTTTGAGCACTCCGAACACCGTATGGTAACTGTTGTACTTCGTTGTAATTTGCATACATATTTATTGCTGGAAAGTTTTTAAAAGAACAATACTTCATAACTGCTCCACAGAGACTGGGAGCAGAAAGAGAAGAAAAGCACATAAACATTCGAAATGGGTCTTTATTATGACAGCAGCAGGTATGCAATACAAGTTTAAAATGTGTATTATAAACAGATATATACATAACTAGCGCATCTATTTTCCAATTTTTAAACAGGAAATTTAAATAATCAAATAATAAATAGGATTATATATTATAAAATTTGCTTGGAAAGTTGGAATAATAAGAATACATTTTACATAAGTATTTTTAAATACATTTTACACAATAATAAGAATAAATTTGTAAATAAAATTCATTTCATCAATCATGTGACTGGCCATGTGAGCAGCACGTCCCCGGTTTCGGATCACAGAACTCACTCCTCCACTGTGAATAAACCGCCATCCAAATCAATGAGTTTTATCACCGAGGTGATAATGTAATTTTTTATACAGATGTCCATATGAGAAACAGTTACCATCCAAATTGGGCTTATGACAACTTCCGCTGCTGAGAAACCCGGAAATGTGAAAAAGGTCCATTATTCAAAGATATTTTAACATTTTTTTTGACCAATCTTATTTTGGGTATATGAACTTTTAAGTGAAACAGGATAATGTTGATGCTGAGTTTTCTGATGGGAAAGAACATTAGCTGTAATCATAAAGCTATTTTGTATCGATCTGATGGAAAACATTATTCTAATTCAGTTTTCATAATGAAATCCATATGCGACTCACTCAAGAGTTCTCTTTGAGGGCTTAGTCTTAATGATATGATGCAGCTAAAATGTACATGTTCTACTCTGTTACCCTTTATTAGCATTCACGTCTTACTAAGGGTGTGCAATATTGACAAAAAATAATATCTCTATTTTCTGGGATTTTATCGATAACAATAATTAGACATATTTTGCTGTATGT